>NC_062271.1:29225839-29565005 GCF_916048215.2 Malus sylvestris
GAACCCTAAATCCGCCTAAGATGGTTTTATAGCAGATGGATTTAGGGCAATGAAACTTTGTCGATGAACTACCAGCTGCGAAGCTGCTCGTTTGTTTTCAGTTTCAGCTTCCATGGCAGTACTTGTTTCTCCTTTTTGCTCTCCTTGTGACTTGCTGCTCTTTGGATTAACTTTATCAGCATATCTGGAAAAGGCGGCGGACAAGGCTGACTTAAACACTCAATTTTGGTTCGTCTTCCCATGTTTGCTCTCATCTTATGTTTCCACTGCTGCTTCATCTTCATCCACTGAACGAGGTTCAGCATTGCTCGGGGGAGAGGTTTCCGGAGCAGCAGGGTGGCTGGCAACCATACGCTTAAATGGTTCATGAAATGTATCATACAAACGTTTCACCTGATAAGTAAGGCAAAAAATGAAAAGTAAGATTGCTATTTCCTGTCGAATATTGGTCTTAAAAAAAAAAGGTAAGACTGTTTTGAACACACGTGATACCTTACGCTCTCCAATTCCAGGGCAACGAGCTTGATCTTCTATCTAAACATCCATGGTATGAGAAAGAGACTGCAAAACATGAGCATGATATTTCAACATTGCTAAAAAGCAAAAACCGCATTCTCTGCCAATGAATTCTCAGTGCAATACTGGAGGCATACCCCGAATGCAGTACCAAGAGTGACAACAACATCGGCCTTGTTAACATGTGGAACTGTCGTTGACGCATGATTCAGCTATACAGAAAGACAAGGTTCAGTGCAATGAACTCATAGCGTCATAAATCATAGAATCCATACCAGATATTTCGCAAATTAAGCAATAATTTAATTTTCAAAACTTCACATTAAGACGAAGGTGAAAATAAAAAGATTGAATCATGATTTACGTACGATTTGAATCATTTTTGTTAATTTTTCTTTTATTTCACTTTGTTGATGCACAAAACCTGGAGGTCTTGGAACAACGTAAATCCGACCGTGAATCTGCAAGAAAGTAAAGAACACAAGATGTATCGTGGTTCACCCCAATGTTTGGGCTACGTCCACACTGATGTTGATTGTATTTCTCTGTAATTGTATGTATGGATTACAAGTGTGAGGGGAAGTTCCCCAGAGAAATAGAGAGTTTGAGAGAGCTCCTTTGTTTGTGAGCCTTGTGGCTTTGTATGTGAGGATGAGAGCTTGAGGATTGTGAGGGTGAGGAGGCCCTCTTATAGACTAAGGGCTCCCCCCTTTTTACATGAATCATGGGCTCAATGTTTAGAAGCCCAAGTAACGAGGCCCAATATAATATGGTACTAACAGTAGTCCCCTAAGTCTTCAGTCAAGAGAGTCTTTTGGCTGGAGACTTGAAATTCAGTCCATGTGTGGGCCGAAGTAACTAGATGTCGTCTAGAACTGATACTCGATATGGGGTGGTGCTCAATGTGAAATGATGCTCAACTAGAAGTAGCATGTGTTGCGAGGCTGCTCGGCTTGTGGCTTATGTTGCCTTGGTTGGCTCGGCTTGTGGCGTTGAAAGTGAGGGAGTCCCTTTTATAGAATAAAGGCTCGCTTCTCAATACATAAATGATGGGCTAGAGTTGATGCTCGCGGCAAGGCGGTTGCTCAGCAGGCGGTGATGCTCTCTAATGATGGTGAGGGAGTCCCTTTTATAGAATAAGGGCTCGCTCCTCAATACATAAGTAATGGGCTAAGTCCCCCAAGTATTTTTCATGAGGCCCAGTTGCGGAAGCCCAGTATATAGTACATAGTGTAGTCCGCCAAGTCTTCAGTCAATATAGGTTGTTGACTGGAGACTTCAAATTCCATCCATGTATGGGCCGAAATGGCAGTTGTTCGGAGGCGGTCTTTGTATACCCTGCACTGAAGCTTTGTAGGTGAAGCTTTGCAAGTGAAGCTTTGAAACTGGAGCTTTGAAACTGGAGCTTTTGTAAATAAAGCTTTTGAAGCTGATTGACATGAGTGATGCTCATGAATGTTTATGTTGATTGACATGAGTGATGCTCATTGACATGAATAATGGTCATGAATGTTTATGTATGATTGACATGAGTGATGCTCATGAATCTTAATGTATGATTGACATGAGTGATGCCCATGTATAATTTTGGAGTACTGGATGTACTTTTGATCACCTAGTGGGTGATAATAGCGGCAGGCTGCCGAATAATTTTGAAGTACTGTAAATGCCCATTTCAAGAATAATGGGTCCATTTTTCAGAGCATGCTCATTTGCAGATTCGCATGCCTGCTTTATAGCAAACACATCTATAGCTTTTCCATGTGGGTGGTCGACAAAAGCCATCCATGTGAGTGGTCGACTAAAGCTATCCAGACTCATCATTTCTGATGGCATCACAGACAGAAACGGTTCGAAGAGGTTGCGGGTGACGGTGACATATGGAACCAGTCCGAGCTTTATGAATGAGAGTTTCTTGGTGCAATTACCGATGATGAGGTTTGACTCGACTGGCAAACTGCCATATGAATCGGAGTTCGACCTTCCTTGTCAACCAAATTCACGTTAATTCCATTGAGAGTCTTGTACAAAATCTCAAACAAATCAACCTGGTTCATCGCCGCCACGTCGTGCAAGACCTGATCTGCAAAATTACAGATGGGTCGCGTGGCTTCAAACCGGTTAGCCTCCATAGATTTCAACCATGTTTCCAAACTCCTTGACTTCCCCACTACGTTAAGCCCACTCTCCACTTCCCAAACCACCACTCCATGGCAAACTCCAATTCCAACCACAGTAGACCACTGTACGTTATTGTATATGTTGAATGTTTTGTTGCAGACAGGGCAAGAGAACTGGGCAAAATCATGCAACCAACCTAGGATTTACATGGGATGAGAAATGGAGATCTGAAAGTGACAGTCTCCACATAGTATCATCGAGCAAGATCGTCCTCACCTGCTCGCACAGCGCATTCACCTCTGTCTCCAGCAGAGGCTTGCACTGCATCAGGTGATCAATCTAACGGTCTAGATCGGCATGCGGTGGCATCATCGTGGATTTTTTCGGTGCTCGTTGATTGGTGCACGGTTTGAGCTTAACTCGATTGAAACGGAGGGGAATCTAGGCCATGTCACCGGAGCAAGGTGGTGGAGATCTAAAAGGGCACGAGAGTGAAGGCAGTGTTCTTCGTTAGCTCAGAAATGGAGATCTGAGAGTGAGATGCAGAGAGAGAGAGCGTAGGGATACTTCAGTACTTTCTCCAGCGGAAGCTATCATCAAGAACATCATACGTGTTTTTTACCACACTCGTTGATTCATCGGTAGCAATTAGTAACTTCGCCACCTCGGAGAGGCCTGAGAAGACGACGACGTAGAAGATGGAGCGGCCGTCCTCATTCCTGAGAGAGAAAACTTCAACGAGCTATTTCTGGATGTGCAGGATCTCTCTTATTCTCGTGACGAAGTTTCTAGAAATGAAGTGAGATCTGCTGCGCTTTTCAGGGTTGTGGGATGATATATTTTAGGTCGGTTTCTGTGTGCGACTGACTGAGAGAGGAGAAATAAACTGTGACTGTTTTATTTATTTATTTCTTTTTGTTTTTGTTTCTGTGTGTGACTGACCGAGAGAGGAGAAATAGAAGGATTTGGTTTCTTGGGTTTTTGCGATTTTGCAGATTCACGGTGGAGGTGAAAGAATGAAAGAGAACCGACATAGCTTTTCGTGTCGTTTCCCACAGACAGCGCCAAATGTTGATACACAAAACCAGGAGGTCTTGGAACAACGTAAATCCGACCGTGAATCTGCAAGAAAGTAAAGAATACAAGATGTATCGTGGTTCACCCCAATGCTTGGCCTACGTCCACACTGATGTTGGTTGTATTTCTCGGTAACTGTATGTATAGATACAAGTGTGAGGGCAAGTCCCCCAGAGAAAGAGAGAGTTTGAGAGAGCTCCTCTGTTTGTGAGCCTTGTGGCTTTGTATGTGAGGATGAGAGCTTGAGGATTGTGAGGGTGATGAGACATTTTTATAGACTAAGGGCTCATCCCCTTTTACATGAATCATGGGCTCAATGTCTGAAAGCCTAAGTAGCGAGGCCCAATATAATATGGTACCAACACACTTACCGTTACAACAAACTATCGTATTCATATTCTTCAAAATATATTTTTTCATTTGTGGAGCCCGACTCATTTTCTGAGCATCCGGAAGTTCACCTCGCCTTGTGTGCCTAGGTTCGCCTCGTTCTGCATATGAGGTGTCCGCATTGTTTTGCTTCTATAAGCCAGCCAATTTTTGCGTCCATGAGCCCGCGTGGTTTTGACGTGCACGAAGTTAGCTTCGATCTTCGTGCACACTTCGCTTTGTGCGATGAATCCCGCCTCATTTTCGCGCGACTTGTCCTAACTCGTTTTACGTGTTAGAAGCCCATCCTGTTTTCTGTGAGCCGAGCTCACCTTGTTTTACGTGCCATGGTTCGTCTCATTCTTAATGAGCTAAGTCCACCTCGTTTTGTGTGTGTCGAGCCCGTCTAACACCCATGTTTTTGACAAAAATGCAAATATTTTATTTTTGTAAAATATTTCTCCTGAGCGTTAAGTTCAACTTTTTAAGGAATTTGTAAGCAGTTTTACGGTTTATTGAGCAACATATGTATATTTAGTGGAATATTTAAGCCGAAAACTAAAAAAATAAGTGAAAAATATAGTAGTGAGGCTTAGAACGCTGTCAAATGGGGTTCTACTCTCAAGAATATCAATGGAAAGTCTCATCTTAATTTTCAAAACTTCACAATGAGGCAAATGTGAAAATAAAAATATTGAACAGTGATTTATGTACGAATTTGCAAAACCAATTGAAAATCGTTGTTAATCCACGTTTTTTTTGTTGTAAAAATTGCAAATTTTTTATTTTCTCGAAATATTTTCCCATGAGCATTAAGGAAATCTTTATAATGTATTTGGAAGTGGATTTACTATTTATTGAGAATTTAGTAGAATATTTTAGCCCAAAAGTAATTAAAAAAATAAGTGAAAAATATAGAGATGTTAAAATGTATATTTGAGAGAAGTTAAAATGTTCGTGGATAACTTGGGTGGCACCCCTTTAAAGACTAGAGTTGACTTCGTACATGCCCTCCAACTGTAAGAGTGGCTCTTCTTAATTTTTTTTTTAATAAATATTACTTTGTCAAAACGACATAGTTTCGGATCCTTAGCATGGTGGTTTATATTGAGAGGAATGTTTATTCTTCCATTGACAATGAAGCTATAATGCAACGTTTTCAAAATATAAAAACACGTTGGAGACTATTGTAACTTATATTGTTATCTATTCTATAAGTTATGAATGATGGAACTATAGTTTAATTTTTAAGGTTATTATATGTCTGAAAAATGTTTGTAAACTTTTATAAGTGATCCCCCAAAATATTTTTCCTGGATCCTCCATTGCTTGTAGGTGAGGCTTAAACAAAAAAATAGCAAAATTTTGTTTTGTTAAATAGTCTTTCACCCTCTTTTGGTTAACAAAGAAGGTTCTATTAATATGTTGTTCAGATTTAGATAAAAGAAAATTAACAAAAGTAAAAAAGGTTCAAATATCTTTAAATTTAGGTTTTAAATTGTTGAATACAAGTGTTTAAATACGAATTATAATAGATTTTGCACGGAAAAATATATTATGAAGAACATGAATACGATAGTTTGTTGTAGTAGTATTCATTTTCACTTTAAATGAGATGTCTTAAATTCGATTCTCGCCAAAGGTGAATTTGAATCACATTATTGATAGCCCTTTGCGAGGCTAAGTTTATCCCCACCCATTTAGTTTAGCTAACAACGTTTGCTAAAAAAAAAGTCCCGAACTTTTTACTTTCTCCATTCATGTCAAGTAAACATACATAAGTTTTACTTTGGTAGTCTATGAAATTACTAAAAAAACCAAACCCCGCAAAAGCAACTATGGAAACAAAGTCATGAAAAACGATAGCTAGGGAATCTTGAAAATTTCCTATAATAAAATTGCAGGAATATGATCCCACCAATGAGAGCCAACATGATCAACCACATAATTAGCTAAGGAATCAAAAACTTGATTGCCCTCTCGAAAAATATGAGAAAAACAAATTTGCACAAACTGAATTATTATCTCAACGAGCCCAACCAATAAGCCTTAATCCGAAACCATAAATTTTTCGTACAAATTCGAATCGTATTAACGAATCGTGTAAAATATTGGCGCATATATTTTATTTTATACAAGGATAAACACACAGTTTTGTTTATGTGGGTGAGTCATACACTTTTTGAGCATGCAAAACTTGTGAGAAGTGGTTGGCAAAACTTGGAGTTGAAGCATGCCCAAAGAGTGAAGAGTCATGATCCTCGGAACCTTGAGATTAATACCAAGATCGTGAATATTGTGAGGCACACACCAACTGTTTTATCAAGTTTGGCCGCTGTCCCAGCTATTAATTTGCTAATTACATAACTAATCTTAATTAATTAGATGTGAACGCTTCTGAAGGGCCAAGGATTCCAAATTCGAATGCTATTTCGATGGCACTTGAGAGTCAAAGAAAAAAAGGCAAAAAATTTGAATATGTGCTCCAAAAGAAGGTGGGGGTTGGTAATTTCCAAACCATATAATTAATTAAGCGGTTGAGTTTCAATTTTCACATGTTTTCACACCCAAAAAAAAATTAATTAATTTAGAAAACTGTTTTATATTCTAAGAAGGGAAAGTGGTAGGAATTGGTGCCTTAAGTCACAAGATGATAAGGGAATTAGATTCCACAAGTTGTCAAACAATTCGCACCAAAAGGATGATGAATTCCAAGCAAAATGGTCAAGAATTCCAGACTATTATTATAAAGGGAACACTCCAAACCCCAAATAATGAAATGTTACTTTTTGAAAGGCATCATGCAATAATTAGCATGCTGTTAGAAAGCACAAACAATGAAATTTTATCATGCGTATAGGATTTGTGTTTATGTAAATTTAAATTTAAATTTATCGCTTATAAATGAAGATAAACATTACTAAATTCCAACGTTAAAGATAACCAAGCAAAAAACTTGTAGCCCTTTCATTTTTTTGTCAAACCATGACCAAGTCATTAGATGAACAAAGAATTTCTTTCTTTTTTGGTCCAACGAACAATTCTTTTTGTATTTTTCCCTCCCAATCATTTTTGGTCATCACATTCAATTCAAATATATGAATAGAAGCTTTAACTAACTTTGGTCCTTTATTTATTTATTTTTTCCTCCCAAAATCCTCTTTAATTTATATTTTCTTCAAATTCTTAGATTTTTATATTTTTAACCAAAAAAAAATAAAAAACTAAAGGGGTTTTTTAAGCTAAAATTGTTCTGGAGATTGGCATAACTCTTCATGTCACATCCCAGACCGGCTCCGTCGTAACACGATATTGTCCGCTTTGGGCTCTGACCACGCCCTCATTGTTTTGTTTATGGGAACTCACATGAGAACTTCCCAGTGGGTCACCCATCTTGGAAATTCTCTCGCCCGAACTCGCTTAACTTCGGAGTTCCAATGGAATCCGAAGCCAATGAGTCCCCTAAAGGTCTCGTGCTATAGGAGGTGGGCATGTACATATAAGGCACATCACCCTCTCTCCATTGGTCGATGTGGGATGTTACAATTCACCCCCTTAGAGGCCCGACATCCTCGTTGGCACAGTCACATCACACAGCAGAGTGACTCTGAAACGATTTTGTCACATCCCAATCCCGGCTCTGTCGTACCACGATATTGTCCATTTTGGGCCCCGACCATGCCCTCAAGGTTTTGTTTCTGGAAACTTACACAAGAACTTCTCAAAGGGTCACCCATCCTGGAATTACCCTCGCCCGAACTCGCTTAACTTTGGAGTTCCGATAGAACCCGAAGCCAGTGAGTTCCCAAAATGCCTCGTGCTATAGAAGGTGGGCATGTACATATAAGACACATCACTCTCTCTCCATTGGTTGATGTGGGATGTTACACTTTATTTTGTTCTCTGAAATTTAAAATCGATAGAATTGGTACCTGAATTTGTTCACCATCAACTAATTTAATCATTCCGTGAAAATCTTCGTTAAATTGAAGAACAAAATGACAAAAATACCCTAATTTTTGTCGAATCATTTTGGTTAATTGTTTAAAAAGTAAAAACCAAACACGAGATCTAAGTACAGAGTGGAAAAATATTTACCAAGTTATAAACCCGTTAGTTTAAGGCAGTACACATACAGTCAGTAGATAAAACAAGACATGTTAATCAGAAAAACCACATCTCATTCCATTGATTATATAATATGAGCGTCAACATTGTCATCTACATACATGACACCCAGTCTTTTTCAATTTAAAATTTCAGAAATTTGATAGATAAGGTACAAAAAAATTTATACACGTTGAACAAATTGACCTAAGTAGTGGAGGTAAAAATGTAAAAAAAAGTTATCTAACCAAAACTAATTAAACCGGAGGCCGAGCGGAGCTACTCCTCGACATCCCTGGCTCGGTCGGCTTCTCGCCGTCACTTACCGCCACCTTTGGCGACAAGAGACTCGACATCCTCGTGAGAAACGTCGGCGTTTTGGAGAACACCCACCGGTCCGATTTGAATTGCCGGTCCAATGGCTCGAGCCTTCTGTAGCTCCTCACTCTATTAGTACTGCCACTCTCGCCGGTTCGAGGACCACGCCTCGAACTCCCTTCTCGGGGCAAGACCAACAAGCTAGTGGACCGGTTCAGCTTCCGATTCATGATCTGTTTTCTCACTTCAACCGGTAGTCTCAAGGTGAACCGCTCAGTGTCTTCTCCCGGTTGGACAAGAGAGTGTCCGGTCGAGTGCGACCGCGGGAACAATCTAAGCAACCTGCTTGATCTCGATCCGCGTGTACGGTTCCGATTCAGCGTCTGGTTTAAGTTCAACAGCTCAGGTTCTTGTTGTGGTCGTTCTAGCATTACCTGGTCATCTCTCTCCGCCGCCGAGTTAACGGCGTCGTTTTGAGCTTCGACGTCGCCCGCCTGCTGCGCCGATCCCAACTGAGTGAGTTGCGGCGCCGAGTCGCCGGGCTGAGGAACAAGGTTGGCCCGGCACACGGGACAGGTGGTGTGTGACGCCAGCCACTCGTCGATGCACTCGGGGTGGAACACGTGGTCGCATTTGGGGATCAAACGCAACGTTTCGTCGTCCTCGAATTCGTTTAAGCAGACGGCGCACTCGAGCGCCTCTTTCCCGATTTTAAGCCCTTTGATTTCGGCGTAGTCGAGGGTGGGGAAGGTGTCGAGGACGGCGGCGTCGAGCCCGCGGGAGGCTGCGCCGCGTCGGGATCGGCCGGTATGGGGCCCTCCGGGGCGGACGCTGCCGGGTTGGTTGGCTTCGGAGCAGTGGCGGATGTAGATTGAGAAGAAGGCCATGAGGAAGAGGGCGGCGATTAGTACAACGATGATGATGGCCATCGACGGGCTGAACCTCTGGTAGCGGTAAGGGTCGGCTCGGTCCGGTCCGGGCTGAGCTCTGACGAGCGAGATTTGTGGAGAAAGGAGGAGGAAGAAGAAGAGAGCGAGGGCCATGTGCCTGGCGGCGCAGGAGAAGAGCGGAGGCATGGTGGTGTGCTAACGTGTGCTGGGAAAGAGGTTGGAGAAGGAAGAGAGAGGGAGTGTGACAGAGGAGGGAGGAGGGAGGCGACAGGAGAGTATATAAACGAATGTTAGAGAGAGAAAGCTAGAGAGAGAGAGAGTGGACAAGTAGCGTCTGGGAAGGTGTCGTGTGGAACAAAGAACTGAAGATAGGAAACGAGGACTTTCAAGCCATGGGGGGATGGGAGTGGGACCCTCGGCCCCGGACATTACCATGATACATAAGCTCCACTTGGCACTGATGGCAACTGATATTTATTACCTACCACCAGAAATATGAGACGTGGCGTTAAGTTTGACGCTGTTAATTTATCCTTTTTTTTTTTTTAAAGCATAGTTGTCGATTTGTTCTTAAATTCGTATAAAATTGTCAATTTTTTTTAATGAGATTTAATTGATTACTTTTGGCAACAAAAAAAAATTTAATCGATTACTCTCATAAACTTCTATAAATAGCATATTTTCTCTCTGGCGTTAGGTTTTAGAATTTTTTTATCCATTTGTTGACCCTAGAAACTACCAAGTCTACGTGGCGCGTAGGCCGAGTAATCTATAAGTTAACTACGTCCTTCAGTGAATGCGGGGCGTGCCAACTCGTCGGCCGAGCTCGGCTGAGAAGTAAAATTTGTTGATGTTGCGTTGGGTGAGCGGCTGACTTCTGCGTCTTGCGATTGCAGCCGAGAAAGGAACACGTCTCGGCCTCTTGGGCTCTCGAACCTGAAGACAAGGTTACTATTCTTACGAAGTTCACGAGTCGTCGTCGTCGAATTCAGTCACAGTGATGTTATTCGTCAGAGTAAACTCACGCCGAATCGACACCAGAGTGTAAGGGCACAAATACTCAAAGCAAATATAAGTTTTAATGGTGAACGTGGTTCGGCCGTCCGAATGCCGAACTCTAAATCCCACTTGGGAATATCCAATCATAAAATAACTCGGCGAGCAAAGTGCCGAGCTCGATATACCGTAACACCTCACTTCGCCGAGAAGGCTAATGAGATGACCTCAATCAATAAGGATCCGGAAATCCTCCTCGACCGAGACTTAGATAGGTAATCAACCGTTCTCGCCGCAGTGCTGTTGATGCCAACGGAAGATACTGCGAGATCGACTGATTCTACGGTGACAGAGCTATCTATGCCGACTTAAGATATCACCGGTTGCTTCCACAGTGCTGTTGATGCCAACGGAAGATGTGTCAGCGAAAAAGAAAGAAAAAATCTCAAGTTGTTAAGAGTTTGCGCATGGCAGTTTTGTATTGATTTGCAGGGGGCTTGAATGATGCACAACCTCTTCTATTTATAGCAACGGCTCCCCCCAAGGTCGAGTTAAAACCCTACTCGGACTAGGTCTTCTTCTCCTTATTAGCACCAACTCAACCAGTCCTATTTTCACTAGGATTGTGAACCTAGTCCTTAACCGAGCCGGATTCACTTCCGAGTTATTAATCCTACCGAGACTCCCTATTGCACTAGGACTCGACTTGTCTTGTGTTGTGACCTAGCCGACCTAGGTTTAGAGGCCCACGTGCTGAACGATCCATGACATTCTTGTCGCAAGGCCTTCCGGGCCGAGAATGATTCTATACTTGGCCCAAACTATTATTTTGGGCCCAAACACCATCTTAATCACGTAGACATCGCATAACAAGTGCTTGAGGGGAAACACGGTGGTTTTGTTTTGGTAAACTGTGTGCAAAACCAATACTTTGCAGCTACTAATTGGCTATCATGGCTAATTCAAACATAAATAAGTCAAATAGTGGAAGAGAATAAGAAGAAGAAAAAGCAATTTGTTGTCTACATTAAGAATAAAATTATTTTATTTATTGCCCTTAAACATTTCTCATATGGCCCAAATGGTTTGAATTCAATGGAAAATTCTAAAGTCTAAGTTGGGGGAAAATTTGGCTAATTATAAAAATTCAAAAGATAATGAGTTAAAATTAAATTCAAATAAAAATTAACAACTCTTTACAAGTTTAGAAGAAAATTGACAAATTCCTTTGGTTCGTAACAAGTCATTGTTCTTACTAATTCATTTCATTTGACTAAATGGAATTTTGGCTGATATGATACAAATATTCACCACAAAATACATATCAATTTCAGAACCAACACACATTTAAACATATCTTCCACCTACACACATAAATTATAGGTAATTTTTTTTTTCCACAGACGATAGCGTCAGTGGGTTAATCGACCCACACCAAGGTGCATTGGGCATCTCATGCTTCAAACATGACCATTTTTACCTTATTTATAATATTTTAGCAATCACTTTGTATAAAACCTACATTTTGAGAACCCCCTCCCCCCCCCTCCGGCGAAACATCCCATATCATTATAAATTGGTTGAAATTATTATTTTTTAAATATTTCTCCAATTGTAATTGTTCCGCTCGTGTTCAAAGCGCGATGAAAAATCTCCGCGTGGTGATACTATAGTTTATACCATCTACTAATTTCTCGGGACTTCCTTTGGCTTTTTCCGCGAGGGACTGGTGGGGGTGGATGACGTCAGCAGCTGGTCATGGGTGGCGTTCCATATCCACTCACGCGCTGCCTTTAAATAATTCTCCTGGCAATATGCATGCCTCCAATCCAGTGTCTGTAGTAATTAGAAACTGTTTTTTAAAGAAGAGAGTTTGTCTGCTATGATGTCCTTTTTATTCTCTTCTATTTATACGGTCACTGTTAAATCACGTTAATATTTTATATTATTTTTTTTATAAAGATAATAAGATAAAAAGTAATAGAAATATAAAATATTAACATAACTTAACCGTGACCAGACAAATAAGAGGGAATGGAAGGAGCACCATAACAGGACGGCAAACAATCTGCCTCCTTTTTAAATGCTTTAACTAATTCAGGAATTAAATCATAATCCAAATGGTGGATTATACCCTATTTCAGATTATTTAATGGATTTGATGACTCCTCCAACAAGGATAGAGATTTTTAATGGAAAGTGATTTTCGCTTCTTTTTTTCTTCCATTATTTCATTTATTATGTTTTTTGGCACGATCAAATTTAAAGGAAAAAGAAAAAAATTAGAATAAGAGAGGAGTGCACAAGGATAAAAAGCGAAGATTCACTACTTTTTTCTTGTCTTTTTCCTTATCGTTTTATCATTTAATAAAAGAGAATTTTAACGAAAAAATTTCGGTACTGTTTACTTTAACGAAAAATCACATTTTTACATTAAAAAGTTAATCCTGGTACTATTCACTTTATTATTTATTTTGTCATTATCGTTAAAATTCAAAGTTTTCAAACATTTTTTCATTAGTAAGAATTCAAAATCAACCAACTCATTTCTAAATTTGTCTTATCTCGTTTCGTTTTCTCCTCGCTCAAGGATTCATCCTTGAGTTTTATTTTATTTTTTAATATATAGCTGATCAGTTGCTCTGTAAATCTTAAGAGTTCATTTTGCTAAAATGGAGACTAAGACTGACTAAATTGGGTAAAGGTATGTATTAAAATAATAATAATCATAATAATAATAATAATAATTGGGTAAAGGTTTGACCAAAGTGGGTCAAACAAATCACAAGAAGTTGAGCAACTTTATTCTCAGCAGCCGAAAGCATACTCGCGAGAAATATGGGTCAACATCATACTACGATCAATAAGGAAATCGAATCGAGCGGCTGTCAGAAAGTACTGCAAAGAAGAGTTGGAATGTAAGAACTAAGAAGTACCATACAAGCTTCCAGAAGAATCTAAACTCTACATCTTTAATTAGCATGCAAGATGTCGCTCAATACAATGGTCTGAAAGTATTTTTCTTCACTTGGAGTGAGAGATCTTAGGTTCGAATCTCGTGAATGCGAATTTGATACCAAATTAGGCTGCCCATTATATGACATAACCGAACTTCCCCTCCCCTTAGTGTACAAATATTGATGTACTAAAAAAAAATATTAGCATGCAAGATGTTCAACGCAAATCAAATTGGTTAGGGAACCACTGAAAAGTAGCGTGGTCCGAAGGGAACTAGGAAGGGGAAGGGAAGGTGTGAACTTTGAACTTGACGTTCATGTAAAGTACCATTTTTCTTTTTGTTATAATTCAAAGGGGCATTGGCTTTACATCATTTTTGTTTTGGTCGAAGTAAAATTGCATTCACCACCACGAAATAAGAGGAAGTTCTTCGGAGGTGGGGTTGAAACATTGGCAACGGTCCAAATAAGATGTTTTTGTGTCTTGAACGTACAAGGTGAGGTTGCATTGATTAGCCACACTCAGGAATTTTCATGTAATAAGTTTGTTCTGCCAATAAATTTCTCATACACATGTCAAATGTCTATGATGTCATTGTGCTCGGCATAAAAGAAAAAAAACCTTATTTCTTCTATGAGGTATTTTATTTTTTTGTCTTTATACAAGTGTTAGCTAGGAGGGTAACTTAGAACCTCCGGTTTATGTGTAAATATTCTTAACCATTTGAAAACTACCGTTGCGCTCTAATATTATTCCTCTCCACTTATGAGAATGATGTCTCAAGTTCAATTCTCATAAGTGACGTAATTAATACATGATTATGCTCAACATTTGCAGGTTAATAAACTAGAATATTAAACCCTTGATGGCCTTTGAACGTGAATTGTAATAAAATGGACACAAAATGTAAGTGGTTCACTCCTCAAAACCGAGCTACATCTACTGTATTGCACTAATTCTATTAATTGCATGGCTAAAGATAGTACTCGGTTAATACATGAATTTTTCTCTTGTTGTTTGTCTGACCCCCTTATTGGAGGTTTTCACCCCTTTATATAGGCCCTCAGCGAACACTTCAGCCTTGGGCCTTTCCCACTTAGCATTCAATGTGCCGCATACTTGACTAGCCTGCTGACACATTTTCACCTACAAATCAAACATTTGGTGGTGAAGTGATGGGTGTCCTATTGAGATAGCACACACTCCTAATGTAAAGCGGACTAAGCCTCCTGGTCAGTCTCGGTTATCAAACCTAATCCTTCCGAGCATCGTTTCAACTTTATTTACGTCCCATCTTGGGTCTCTGCTGCCGACTTACAGTTACTAAGTGGCTTGATTGACGTTTGAGTAAACCTTTCCTTCGACGCTTATGCCATAAAGTTGTTAATCTGCCCACGTGCTTTTGGCGGTCGGCAAGCCTCTCGTATACCCTGATCGGTCAATGCTTACTAAACGGACAATCCTTTTCTAGGCCCCTTGGACCTCTTTTGTCGTGACCTTGTTTTGGGCTCTTCATACCTGCTTTTCGGGCCAACATTTTTAGGCTCCATATGAGCCTAAAAGTGCCTAGTATTAACAATACCTAATAGTTGACCAATTGAACGATTTAGCCTAATCTCATGCATGCATATCTTTGACAATACTTCGCATTCTCAATGTTAGAAACGGACACAAGTTCAAATTCTTCCTTAAGAAATTAGAAGACAATAATGGGAAAATATTATAATTTCTAACATGAATAAATATTTAGAAAAATACATATTCAAACCCAAATAAAAACTAAGAACACGTACCATGTTTGAATACATTTCTATAAGATATTAGATAAAGAGAATAGAAATTAAACAAATAATTTAAAGCAAAGATTGAAGTTTAAATCTCCATAGATTTGGATATCAATGAGAAGCAAACATTTAGTAAAATTGAGAGTATCATGTGTGATTTAAGGTACCATTTGGTACGTAGACGAGACAGAACAGGACGGAACAGGACGGAACGGATGATGTAAATATTGAAAAAGATAAGGAGAAATTTTGTCATAAAATGTTATAAATTTGTGTTCCACGGATGTGGAACGGGTCGTTCCAAGAGGAAGAGGTGGAACGAAAAATCAGCCAAATTTCGTCCCATGGGACAATCCGTTCCACAGTTTTTAAGCACACCAAACGTGGGACGGAACGGCTCGTCCTGTTCCGTCCCGTCCCGTCCCACGTACCAAACGGTACCTAAGGCTCGTTTGAAAGTATTTTTCAAATGACTGAAAACGTTTTTGATGAAAATATTTTTGAAACCAATTCTTAGTAAAAACACAAGTGAATCTTAAAAAAACATTTGAAGTGCTTCCTGGAACTAGCACATAACTGGTGCTTCTTTCAGAAAGCACTTCAAGTGCCTTTGGAACCCAATTTCTTTAAAATCACTTTCAACAGTCCTTATACGTTGCGTAGTAAAATTCGTTTGATAATTTGACACCCTTCTATAAAAAACTTGATTACCAAACCTTGATTACAAACCATACTGATTAAATTTGACTCTATGCTCATGATGTTGGAGGTGACGCTTTAGTTTTAGCTAGGACGTGGACTAGTAGGACTGTAACTGATTATCAAACCCTAATTATGTGATTAATTTATGTAATTAATTTGACTCTACCATGCATTACATGTGCTACCCAAACTTTCAAGATTTAATCATCACATATTCTAGAAATTCGTTGACTTAAAATCCTTTCTTTTCCTCCAAGAGAGAGATAGGAATATTAAAAAGTTATAATTTTGTGAACAAGAAATTGACATAATTAAATTAATCCCCAAAGGCCATATGGTAGAGCCACACTTTGATTAATTCAAGGTCATCGACCACCAAGATTTGTATATGAAGTCCAATATCTCCCCAAAAAGTAAAACCCTATCTTTCATTATTTCAATTAAATTCTTCATTTCCTTGTCACATGAATGGGACATTCCGCATTCTACAAGTAAATTTGTACATAAGATTTGTCATTCACAAGTGAAAGAAAAATACCAGTATATCTGTAGACATCGAAATTGCGGTGAAATAAATGTTCACCAACGCATTAAAATTTTGACGTGTCAGGGCATACATGGCATATGCCATGTGTCATACAAATTGTACACATGGTGTGTGACTCAACAAAATAAGAAGAAATACCCTTGGAGGATTACACAAGTTTTTCTTCTCATTTTGGGCAATGACAAGGCAAGCACATTTCAATCCATTGAAGATCAAAACAAGGTTTTCTTCTCATTTTGGGCAATGACAAAGCATGCACATATCAAGTTTAAAATGATATTAAGTGGAAAATTAGGCCATAAAATTACCACTTCAAGTTTAAAATTGTATTAAGTGGGAAATTAGGCAATGTTGCTTGGAAAAGAAAAAAAATATTTTGTGGTGGTGATTCATTCTCAAAGCCTATAAATAGGCTTCTACATCAAGGTATCAACAAACCAATTCACAAATACATTTCTCTACTCCCAAAATGGAAGAGAATACTCCCCACACATCCAAAATCCTTGAAGCTTTGAAACTCTAAAGCTCTCAAGCAAATCTCGAAGGATCAAGAAAGCCCTCTTCGTTCTTCATCAAATCCTCCTTCAAGATCAAGCGCAACGGCCCTTGAAGAACTTCCACCAATTCAAGATCAAGTCTCGACGGCCCTTGAAGAAAGTGTTCATCGTTCATCATCCGTTCATCCTAAGATCAAGCCCCAACGGCCCTTTGGATCAACAACATCAACAAATCCACACATCCAACCGTTCTTCAAGATCAAGCCCAAAAGCCCTTAAAGATCTGTTCATCACCGTTATTCAAGATCAAACCTTAACGGCCCTTGAAGAAACACTCATCCTCAAGATCAAGCCCCAACGGCTCCTTGAAGATCCGCTCAAATCCACCTTCAAAGATCAAGCCCACGACCCCTTGAAGAAACTTCCAACAGTTCATCCAAGATCAAGCCTCGACGGCCCTTGGATCAATGAAACATCCACAAATCAACACCTTACGGAGATCGAATCAGAGGATCAAATTTGAGAGAGATTGTAACCCAAAATCATCAAACACAAATATTGTTTTGTGCACGTTGTTCTTGTCTCTTTCGTTTCAGGAATTTTCCGTGTTCACAAATTGGCACGCCCAGTGGGACAATCTCTACCTCTCATCTCTTTCTCCGTTCAAGAAATTCAAGCACACTTCCAAAAGTAATGGCATCAAGGAAGGCTCAAACTGTTCCCGCAACCGGTGCAAAGAACAAGAGCGTCCTCATCACAAGTGGTGTCACTTTAGGCATCACGACTCGAAGCAAGACAAGAGCTACTTCTGCCGCCTCCTTCACCTCTGCATCTACTCTGCCAAGGGAACAAGAGCACCCAAGGTACGAGCCTGTAATCACCTTAGCCTCACTATGGGCACCAGGGGAGGATAGCCCAAGGAAGTACTCTGAATCCATGCTTTCTGATGCTGACTCCAGCGGTAGTTCAACCATGCAAGTTATGACCACTGGAGCAACTTCAATCGATGAGCAGCTGGCTCAGATGAATGAAGCAATCGCAAGGCTAACCCGAACTGTGGAAGAAAAAGACTTGCAAATTACAGCACTCGTCAACCGACTAGAGGCGCAGGACGGCGAGAAACCCAACCCGAGGATTGATCCTTTAAAGAAGGAAGACGATGAAGAAGATGAGCCTATAGTGGAGAAAGCTGAAGAAAAGTTGAAGCTCGACCCAATAACAACGCTTATGGGATCTCTCTCCATCAAGCAGTTGCAGGAGATGATCGCCACCACCGTCAAGGCGCAGTAGGAAATGAGCTCACATGCTTCCATGTTGTACTCGAAGCCTTACTCCAGGAAGATCGACGCCTTAAGGATGCCGAGGGGTTATCAACCGCCAAAGTTCATGCAATTTGATGGAAAGGGAAACCCGAAACAACACGTCGCCCATTTTGTTGAAACTTGCAACAACGCAGTGACCGAATGGGACTACCTTGCCAAGCAGTTTGTGCGCTCGCTGAAAGGAAACGCCTTTGAGTGGTACACGGACCTAGAGCCTGAGTCCATCAACAGCTGGGAGCAACTGGAGCGGGAATTCCTCAACCGCTTCTATAGCACCCGCCGCACTGTGAGCATGCTAGAGCTAACGAGCACAAAGCAGTGGAAGGACGAGCCAGTCATTGACTACATCAACAGATGGCGCACTCTAAGCCTCGACTGTAAAGACAGGCTCTCGGAAACCTCTTCAATCGAGATGTGCATCCAAGGCATGCAATGGGGTTTGCAATACATCATTCAAGGCATCAAACCACGGACCTTCGAAGAGCTAGCCACCCGCGCCCATGACATGAAGTTAAGCATCGCCCATCATGGGAAGAAGGAACCGATCGTCGACTACAAGAACGACAAAGTTCTTGAGACAAAGGTGGAAAAGGCTGCATGGAAACCTACCAAGGAAGCGATGACGGTCAACACATCTCTCGTCAAAATCTCCACACGAGGCAAGGCGATTCAAACCGAAGCTTTTCGTGATCAAGAGATGCGTAGGCACACTTTGAATGAGCTTGAGGAGAAGACTTATCCATTCCCCGACTCTGATGTGGTTGCCATGCTGGATGACCTGTTAGACAAGAAGGTGATCGGCTTGCCTGAGTGCAGACGGCCAGAAGAAATGAATCGCACCGACAGTCCAAGGTACTGTAAATTCCACCGATTCATCAGTCATCCGACAGAAAAGTGCTTCGTGCTGAAAGATCTCATCATAAAGCTGGCTCAGAAAGGAATCATTGAGCTAGATCTTGACGATGTGGTGAAGTTAAACTATACCACCATCACTTTTGGCTCTTCCGACTCAAGGTTTTTACCTCAACCGCTAGGGGCATCCTCCAAGACAAGCAAAGTTGAAGGTTGGACTCAAGTCACTCCTAAGAAATTGCACAAGAAGCATACGTCTCTTCCACAAGTCTGCCAATCGGAAAGGGGGCAAAACAGCTCTTGTCAACCTTCAAAGCAACGTGAACGTGTTGAAGATGATGAAATTTCGACACATAGATCGTCCATCCCCATCACGATGCGCGATTTCTTTCCCAAAGACTTCTTCAATCACTCGGTCAAGGCTCCTTGCTATGAAGATTGTGAGGAATGCCTCTCCAAAATTGCTTGACAAAATTCACAAATTCTCCTCGCCCGCACGAGTCTAAACTGCATGGCACAACGCTCCTGGTCTGCACGAGCATAAAAGGCAACACCAAATGCTCCTTGTCTGCACGAGTTGAAACTGTAAACGACACCAACGCTCCTGGTCTGCAAGAGCATAAAAGGCAATACAACATTCTGCTCGCCCGCACGAGTCTAAACTGCATGGCACAAAGCTCCTGGTCTGCACGAACATAAAAGGCAACACCAATGCTCCTTGTTCGCACGAGCCTAAACTGCACGAACCAAAGCTCCTTGTCTGTAAGAGCCTAAACTGCAAGACACGAGGCTCCTCGCCTGCACGAGCCTAAACTGCACGGCACTAAGCTCCTGGTCTGCACGAGCATAAAAGGCAACATCAACACTCCTGGTCTGCACGAGCATAAAAGGCAACACCAACGCTCTTTGCCTGCATGAGCTGAAACTGCAAACGGCACCAAAAGAAAATACCAGAAAAAAAAATGTATTTCGAACTACGTTTTGACTTGATCTCTTTCTTTGGAAGGGTACGTAGGCAGCTTGAACATTTAACTTCGAGTTCAGTCACATAATAAATAAATTAAAAAAAAAAAAAAGGTTTTATTCAAGGGACTAATGAAAGTCAATTTCATTACAAAAAAAAAAAAACAAATGCATTGAGAGAAATAGAAGTCCATTTTATTTATTTTTCTGGAAATTTTACATAAATTTGCATTATACATACCTTAAAAAAAAATCAAATCAAATCAAAATTACAAGAGGGGATCTTCAAGGACGATCAGGCGGCGCCTCACCACTCAGCAGAGCTCCAGAAATGAGAGGCGCCGGAGGTTGACTGTTTGAAGCCACACCACTCGGCAGAACCCAGGAGGAGAAGGCACCAAAGGTTGATCATTTGAGGCTTCATCACGCGGTACAGCCCCAGAAGACGAAGGCAAATGCTGCTGGAACAAACCCACAAACCTCTGATGATCAAGTAAAATCTGACCATCAGATTCCTGCATCTGGTCAATCTTCCTCTTCATGTTTGTCGCATAGCTATGTGCGAGCTTATGCAATTGTTTATTCTCCTGCTTTAGCCCTCTAATCTCCTGTTTGAGACTCGTCACTTCAGCTGCCAATGATTCAACTTGACGGGTTCGAGCAAATAGGCGTTGGGCCATATTAGACACAGAACCTGCACACTGCACACTGAGAGCCAGAGAATCCTTAACAGCCAACTCATCAGACTGTTTGGAAAGTAGTCTGTTATCTCTGGGAGTGACAAGGTTTCGGGCCACCACCGCAGCGGTCATATCATTCTTCACCACCGAATCCCCAACGGTAAGAGGACCAGTAGGGGATATGAAGGATGGACGCCATATGTTGTCTGGAAAATGCGGGACTGCCTCTTCACAACGAAAATTCAAGTGTGCTTTGAAACGAAGTGTGCCTCTATAAAAAATCAGCACTCGACAGGATTTCAGAGATCGAAGAGGCGAGCTCAAAATTCGAAGAGGCCAATTCAAAAATCGAAGAGGTGCTAGCTTCCTCAAAAGCTGGGCTTGCTCGAAAACCATGGGCCAATCTTCCTTTCCAGACTTGTCCGCACTTGTCATATGCAACCTCTGCACTCGACGGGGCTCAGAAATCGAAGAGGCCAATTCAAAAAATCGAAGAGGCAAGCTCAAAAATCGGAGAGGCATCTTGCTTTTCCAGACACGTCAGCACCCGTCACCCACAAACTCAGCTTTGCAGAAATCACGGGCAATTTGTCGAAGCGCTGATCCCAGATATTGAAGAGGCGCCAGTCTTTTTCAGCCGCGTCAACACCTGTCATATGCACACTCAACTTTGCGCAAATCACGGGCAATTTGTCGAAGATTTTCGGTGAAGGAGAAAACACGTGAAGTTTACTGTTCAATCATCCAACGGTTGCCAACAAGAGTGAAAGAACAGTACCGGTTATTAATCCATATAAATGTCCACCTTCACCTTCCATAGCAAGGCAGACATACAAAACCTTTCTTCATCTCCGAGAATGCCTTCCCAACGAAGCCTCTCGAGTTACTTAGTGTTTCTTATTCCTTGGGGTACCTCTGCAAACAAATGACACCAAAGCAAAAGTATCTCATATCAACAGGGTAGAAAGCAAGAGTATCTCATATCATGCTTTCTCCCCGTCATTTCCTTTGTCCTTGTTCTTACCTGCAAAGACAAGGATAAAGAAAACAATATGCCGGAACCTCCACTCAAACTCGGGTAAGGAACCGACTGCTTGGAACCCTTCCCTGATTGCTTACTTAGCATTGCTCTCGAGTACTCGTCTCCCACTGCTGCTGTACTTCGAAAGAAGCTGCCACATCTGCATGAAGAACAGATAAGGCAAGTGAAAATGATACCTTGCAGCATGTGGAGACAACGTGCAGAAAAAACAAGCAGAGAAGAATGCAGCCTGCACAGTCAACTCAGCAGAAGGAGTCTGAGATGAGGAACTCGAGAAGATGCCACATCTGCCTAAGGAACAGATAAAGGAAATGAAAATGATACCTTGACGCATGTGGAGACAAGTGCAACAAAGCACGTGCTGATTCATCCGCTACTTCTTCAAAATCAAAAGTATCTCATATCATCAGGGTTGCAATCACTCTGGACGGTGAACTCGTTTTGACCCTCAAATTCTTGGGTCGACTTACTAGGCGTTGTGGACTGCACGTGCCGATTCACCACCCTTGAATCAAATCCTTAAAGATCAAGTCACCAACTGGAAGAAGAGCCCATCAATCTTGAAGATCATACCGTTGACCAAACTGCTTAGGGGTGAATTAGAAAGATTGAACAAAGCAACAAGTCGTCACCTTCACCTCGTGCCTGCTTGCCATGTGTTTGAGTCAACCTTCAAGAATCAAGCCTTAACGGCTCTTGAAGAAGCTTCCAACCAAATTCAAGATCAAGCCTCGACGGCCCTTGAGGAAATCACAAGTCCGATTCAAGATCAAGCGTCCACCATATTTGAATCAAATCTAGTTCAAGAATAAGCTGTGGAAAATCAACAATTGGAGGAATCCAAAAAATCCTCCAACCCAGTTCAAGATCAAAGCTGTGGAAAGTCAACAAAGCGCAAAAACAAATACGTACCGATTCATCCACTACCAAAGCCAAAGATCATCTACCACATGAAGCTCCTTGTGGTCCAATTTCAACCTTCAAGATCAAGCCTCGACGGCCCTCGAAGAAATTTCAAACAAAGTCCAAGAACAAGCCTCAACGGCCTTTGAAGAAATCTCCAGCCCAATTCAAGATCAAGCCTCGATGGCCTTTGGATTGACATATACAGTAAGGGACTTCAAAACGCATCTCCTACACGTGACAAGCACATGTATACGACGCACCTTGAAGTGGAGGCATTTGTAGACATCGAAATTGCGGTGAAATAAATGTTCACCAACGCATTAAAATTTTGACGTGTCAGGGCATACATGGCATATGCCACGTGTCATACAAATTGTACACATGGTGTGTGACTCAACAAAATAAGAAGAAATACCCTTGGAGGATTACACAAGTTTTTCTTCTCATTTTGGGCAATGACAAGGCAAGCACATTTCAATCCATTGAAGATCAAAACAAGGTTTTCTTCTCATTTTGGGCAATTACAAAGCATGCACATATCAAGTTTAAAATGATATTAAGTGGAAAATTAGGCCATAAAATTACCACTTCAAGTTTAAAATTGTATTAAGTGGGAAATTAGGCAATGGTGCTTGGAAAAGAAAAAAATATTTTGTGGTGGTGATTCATTCTCAAAGCCTATAAATAGGCTTCTACATCAAGGTATCAACAAACCAATTCACAAATACATTTCTCTACTCCCAAAATGGAAGAGAATACTCCCCACACATCCAAAATCCTTGAAGCTTTGAAACTCTAAAGCTCTCAAGCAAATCTTGAAGGATCAAGAAAGCCCTCTTTGTTCTTCATCAAATCCTCCTTCAAGATCAAGCCCAACGGCCCTTGAAGAACTTCCACCAATTCAAGATCAAGTCTCGACGGCCCTTGAAGAAAGTGTTCATCGTTCATCATCCGTTCATCCTAAGATCAAGCCCCAACGGCCCTTTGGATCAACAACATCAACAAATCCACACAATTGTTCATCCTAAGATCAAGCCCCAACGACCCTTTGGATCAACAACATCAACAAATCCACACATCCAACCGTTCTTCAAGATCAAGCCCAAAAGCCCTTAAAGATCCGTTCATCACCGTTATTCAAGATCAAACCTTAACGGCCCTTGAAGAAACACTCATCCTCAAGATCAAGCCCCAACGGCTCCTTGAAGATCCACTCAAATCCACCTTCAAAGATCAAGCCCACGACCCCTTGAAGAAACTTCCAACAGTTCATCCAAGATCAAGCCTTGACGGCCCTTGGATCAACGAAACATCCACAAATCAACACCTTACGGAGATCGAATCAGAGGATCAAATTTGAGAGAGATTGTAACCCAAAATCATCAAACACAAATATTATTTTATGCACGTTGTTCTTGTTTCTTTCGTTTCAGAAATTTTCCGTGTTCACAATATCGTAGTATCAAACTGTTTTAATTGGTTCTGCATACATACCTACGATTCACTTGCACATTTGATTGCATATATATGTAAGCAGAAAACATGTGTACTTGATTTGAAGAAAACTTGATAAGCCAATTTGGGATGTAAACATTCTATTCGTGTTTAATATACATATATATGTGTACACACACACACACACACACATGTATCATCCGTTTCTAATCACACACACACACATGTATGATCCGTTTCTAATCATCTAAGTTATGTTCAAACTGTTTTTGGGGCTCAAAAGCTTTGATAGAGATGTGTTGGTGTTTTATCCTCTTTGGGCCTGATTACTTCTCTCCCCTTTTCCATTGGGCTTTCATTGCAGAGTTTTCATACAAGAAAAATAAAAAGGAGAGACATAAATCTCTGATGCCGGGATCTTGCATCGGCAGTCAGAGGAAAACACACTACAGGCCCCATGCTGACTCCTCATCCCTGTGCTAATAGCCAGAGGAAAAACACTTAAGGCCCTATGACAACACCATAACCGTCGCCCGGGACGGACCGGAATCTATCCTTTCATCCCGTAGTGGAATAGGGACCACTAGGTAAGTACAAAACCATGGAAGATATATACAATAAAAAAACAACTTCATAGTATAAAGTCATCCATCATCTATACTATAAAGAGGTGTTCTAAACATGTTCTAAATATTATATCGTCATCCATCAGATATTCTATAAAAACACGGGTTATAGGAAAAATAGTAATAATTCAAAATAGCATCAGTAAGCATGTTATCTCAAAGTGTTTCATAGAACATAATTGTTAAATCATGTTTTTCCATGTATGCATTTCTACTATTAAAACATGCATTTTTAGAAGGGGTCCACTCATAGATACTTAGCCGTCAAAGAGCCACGCAACTAGCAAAGACAGAAACGCTAGTATAATTGCCCCTAAGCACATAAATGGTACATTTAGTTAAACTCTACTCAAACAATTTAATTTGGAAAAACGGACTTCAACAACGGGTGTAGGATGCTGAAATTAGCCTATGAGAGGTCCCGAACGAAAACCCAAAAAGTCAACGATCAAAGTCAACGCTGACCGGTGATCGAGTCAACGGTCAGACCGGGTCAAAGTCAACGGGTTATGGATCCGGGTCAGACCATGTTAAACGGGTTGGTCAAACCAGGTCAACCCAGTTTAGGGTTTAAGCCTTAGGGATTAGGTATAGATTTAAAGTTAATAGGTCTAGAGAAATAGGGAATTAGGTTAGGAGCTTCTGGGCTCGGCCCAGACCCACACGGCCTGAGGGCCACATTTGAAAAGGTTTTGGGTTGAGTCAAGGGGCCAAAAGCCCTAAGAAACAGCTCAAAGGAAATAGGTAAGGGTATTGGGCTGCATCAAAACGGGCTTAAGGCCCGTGGGTTTAGAAAACGGCCTGAAAGGCTTTGGTTGAAACGGAAAAGTATAATTATACCTTTGATTTGCTGTAGAACGGCTAGTGGTGGTCGAAAAACCCCTCGACAACCACGGGCTCGCCGAAGTTGTGTTTGGCTTTTCCCCGAGCCGATCTCACTTTAAAACCTTGGAAATAACGAGTAAAACTCAATAAATCTCTTCCAAGCTTCACACTAGAACAAAAAGAGAGGAAAATTCGAACTTACCAAACTGGAAAAACAATTAAAACTGCAGAAGAGTTTTCCGGGACTTTCAGTGTCTTGCTGCGACGGGGGGGGGGGAGAGAAAGACGAGGTTTTGATGATGTTGATGGTGGTGTCTTCCTCGTAGATGGTGCAGCTGTGTGTGGGTGAGGTCACGGTGCAAGAGAGGAAGAGATGAGAAAGTTTCGAGAGAGAGGAAAGGGAGAGATGACTCACAGGTCCAAGGGAAATGAGAAGAAAGGGGGCCGGGTAAGGGGAAACCAAAAAGAAGAAAAAAAGGGCCACACGGGCACACACATTAAGACCTAAAACAATTTTAAAAGAAAATAACCCAAACTTAGAGAAATTACAAATTAATTTGGGGGTGGGGTGTAACAATCTACCCCCTTAAAAAGAATTTCGTCCACGAAATTTAAAATTACTTACTAAACTGAAATACTCAAAAATAGAAAGAAGAATATACATATAAAGATAAATTAAGTCAGAGTTGGTGCATCAAAGAGAATATGCCACACCGTCGCGATCGGGTTGCAAAATTGTCACATCCCAGCCCGGGCCCCCACCCCATCCCAGGCTTGACTCCGTCATAGCACGATATTGTCCATTTGGGCCCCGACCACGCCCTCATGGTTTTGTTTCTATGAACTCACACGAGAACTTCTGAGTGGGTCACCTATCATGGGATTGCTTTCGCGCGAACTCGCTTAACTTCGAAGTTCCTACGGAACCCAAATCCAGTGAGCTCCCAAAAAGTCTCGTGTTAGGTAGAGACGAGAATATACATATAAGGCTTAGAGAATCCACTCCCCCGGGCGATGTGGGATGTTACAATCTACCCTCCTTAGGGGCTCGACGTCCTTGTCGGCACACTTCCTGCCAAGGATTGGCTCTGATACCAAATTGTCACATTCCGACCCGGACCCCCACCACTTCCCAGGCCCGACTTTGCCGTAGCATGATATTGTCATCTTTGGGCCCCAACCACACCTTCACGGTTTTGTTTCTGGGAATTCACACGAGAACTTCCCAATGGGTCACCCATCATGGGATTGCTCTCTCGCGAACTCGCTTAACTTCGAAGTTTCTACGAAACTCAAAGCCAGTGAGCTCCCAAAAGGCCTCGTGCTAGGTAGAGATGAGAATATACATATAAGGCTTAGAGGATCCACTCCCTCGGGCGATGTGGGATGTTACACCTTTTCTTGAACACTTATGCCACAAAGCTATCAATCTGCCCACGTACTTTTGAGAGTCGACAAACCCCTCGTTTACCCTGGTCGGTCGATACTTACCAAACGGACGTGTCCTTTTCTAGGCCCCTTGGTCTTTTTTTGTCGTGACTTTATCTTGGGCTCTTCATACCTCCTTTTCTGGCCGACACCTTCATATGAGCCTAAAAATGCCTAGTATTAACAATATCTAATATAGTTGACCAATTGATCGATTTAGCCTAATCTCATGCATGCATATCTTTGACAATACTTCGCATTCTCAATGTTAGAAACAGACACAAGTTCACATTCTTCCTTAAGAAATTAGAACACAATAATGGGCAAATTTATAATTTCTAACATGAAAAAAAATATTTAGAAATATACATATTCACACCCAAATAAAAACTAAGAACACGTACCATGTTTGAATACATTTCTATAAGATATAACATAAAGGGAGTAGAAATTAAACGAATAATTTAAAGCAAAGATTGAAGTTTAAAGGGGCACTTTGATCTAGGTCCAAAAAATTCAGCTGTTTTTTAATTGGGTCCAATTTTATTTGATTTTCTATTACACTTGTTTTGCCCCTTGAAAATAATTTTTTTTTAATTCTTTAAATTTGAATCTTCAAATACCTTTATCTACCTGTTTTCTAATTAAAAACACATTAATACAAATCTTATAAGTTTATCAAAAATTAAAAGAAACATTGCCAAAGGTAGATAAAAAATAAAATAAAAAATTTGTGATGTATGTAGAATCTATGATAGAGGTTGACTATGAACAAAAACCTATTGTATAGATGGATAATACAAAATAATCTGTGATACATATAGACTATGAACAAAAACATATTGTGATAACACAACTAATTTGTGATATATAGGTAGATAAACACAATTAATCGTAGATAGATTATTAACAAAATATGTAATATATATATATATAGGTAGACAAATACAATTATTCATGATACATGCACAGTATAATATAAAAAGATATATACATATATATATATATATATAAAGGACAAGTGATATAGGTAGATTTTGATAACCCGTTCCTAATTTTATTATTTTATAAATTTTAAATGAGTGAAATGACGAAAATACCACTAGGAGTGAGATTTTTGACTTTCGTTGACCGTCATATTGAAATACTTATGAACCATCCTCTTAGCATATCGTCGTAGTACTCGTCGCTACGAACATGTGAGCACAACCGAAATTGAAATCGAAGCTACGATGAAGATTTCACAAAACTATGAAGTAGAAGGCTATTTCAATAAATACATTATTTCATATTCACCCTTATTATTTTATTATTATTTTTTCAGATGGGATATCTATCCGTGGGACCCACTCACGTGGGTCTCCTCTCTTCTGTGTCCCCGTGTCCCCTCCTTCCGAGTCTCCCGAATATCTCTCTCTCTCCCCCAGTATTTTTTTCTTTCTTTCTTAGAGCAGTTCCACCGGGGAACCTTTAGGCCAGCACCCAGCCCAATTATTGGCCCGGCACCCAGCCAATCCATTCCAGCCGAGCAGATAGGCTGGCACCCAGCCCAAGCTGGTCTCTAGGCTGGCTCAGAATGTGCTGAGCCCTTGCCCGGCCTACATGATGCCAGGCGATACCGCCACGTCTCCTTGAGCTGAATTCGAAGCTCTCTGCTTTCCTTCCACCACCACCCCAACTCGAGCTTCCATATCCAAAACCCTCCCTCTCGGTCTTGGGCTATTGCTCGGAGATGCAGCGATTGAATAGATCGGTGACGAAGTAGCTGACGTAATGGTCTGAATCGGAGGCGGCGTCGGAGAACCAGTCGCAATCGGAGGAGCTCCGGGGATCGAGAGGATCGACGGCGAAGGGTTTGCAGTTTTGGTTGGCACACCAGTGGGTGAGGGGATCGGGGAGGAGGGTTGGGTGGGATTGCGGGTCGTCGGGTTCGTTTGGTGGTTGCGGCTCGTGGGGTAGGGCCGAACTTGGCTAATCTCACATGGGTTTTGGTGGTTTGAAGAGAAGAAAAAGAAGAAGGGAAGAAAAAGTGGTGAAACTGTGCTTGACAGCACAGTTGGAAAATCAGGGAAGAAAAAGAAGAATGGAGTCCAGAGAGTACTTTCATAAAAATTATTATTTTATAATAAAAATTAATAATATTTTAATAAAATTGACTAGGCTATTTAGTTTTAGGGGTGGAGATGCTTTGGCCTATTACTGTTCATTGGAGTCTGTTACTGTTCACTTGAGTGGATAAATGCGCTGGGTGCTGGCGCAAAGTCCACAGGGGTGGACTTGCTCTTATATTCATACTCTCGGTCTCTTCTTCTCTCTCGTAGCTCTCTATCTCAATCTCTCTTCTCTCTATGAACCACAGAGAAGATAGGACGAAACCCAAACCATCGCAGCACCACACGAGTGGACCACCATCTCCTCATTTATGCCGTTTTGCTCAGGGCACCCTAACTTGTGGTCTACTTCCCATTCAGTGAGAACCATCACTGTTCACCCATTTAACTTACCATGGTGAGCCTCGAACTCTCAACTCCTTGTTATTTTGAAGTTTTATATTGTTGTTCAACTTTGAAATGAGATTTGGGGGAAGGTTGGTGCAGATGAAGTTGGTGCAGATGAACCTCGGGGGAGATCCCCAGATATTTTGGAAGCTTGGACCCGTGACCATTTAGCCCATTTCAGAGGATTTTTCCGGCCATCTCGGTGACGTTTGGCCCTCGAAAATGGTATAGCGTTGTTCACTACATTTCTAGCTTCATGCTTGTTTTTTAATCACTAAAAATGGTTAAGTATTGGACACTAAATTAGCCTTCAAATTTGGGATGAAATATCTTAGATTCTGGAAAACTTAGACCGTGGCCATTTAGCCACTTTCAGGCCATTTTTCCGGCCAGCACCGACCTTAATTCGGCCCTACTTTGGTATGGTTTTGTTCCTGACATTTCTAACTTCAAAATGGCTTTTGAATCATTGAATTTCGTTGGAGATCGAGCTCCAAATGAGCTTTGGAAGTCAGCCGAAATCTGCAAATTCTGCAGATTTCTTGAGGAAGGCGCGTGGGCGCGCGCGACCTTGTGGTGGCTCGTGCGGCGGCCCGTGGAGGAACCGAAGTCGCTCCTTAGGTTTCTCAACTTGCCAAACCTGAATCCATTCTCCATTTTCTGAAATTCGACCCTTTTAAAATAGTTACTTTATTAGCTGTACTTTGTACGAAACTGCATAAGTACGTTAGTACGTTATATATTTACGTTAATGGTTTCGTTTTTAGGCGAAACACATCGCAAGGATTCTCGATGCTACGAGACGGGTTCGACTTGACTACATGATATGTGAGTGGGTATTTTTGTTTTCATATATATATATATATATATATATATATATATTGTATAGTTTCCACTGCTTTTAATTTGGTTTATGCATATTATGCCACGATTTACTTAATTTTAAAAATGCTGTTATGTGGCTAAGATTTATATTTTCACGGCATATTCATGTACATTTTACTTGCTCGTAAATATTATAGTGTTGTGAAATACTAAAGTAATTCTATGGGACGCGCATGTAAGTTCAAGTGAGTTTATTGTGTTGTTTGGAATGACTGAGTTATGGCATGCTCATATTCATATAGTGACTCATCATTGCAGCACCACACGCTCGCCTTGGATCCAAGTAGGTGCTAACCATGTCGTACAAATTGTAATAGGCAATTCCGACTCGTATGTGACAGCAATTAACGCTAGCCTTCACGTGATTGTAGCACTATAACGTATATTATTACACCTAGTCCAATCGTACATGTCACATTAGGTGACTCCGACTTGTGTGCTAGCATAGATTGATGAGCAATAGGTGCAATCGTACAGGTCACATTAGATGACTCTGACTAGCGTGCTAGTATTGACTGTTGAGCAGATGATTATATTTACATTGCTGTTGAATTATTATGTTGTGGCATACTTCTGATTCAATTGTTGGCATGCATTTGATTTCATACTTATACGTAGTATGATTTTAGGAAACTATACGTGTTTTACGGTAAGGGGTTAGTATGTTTAGAAAGCAAATGGTTTTTATAAACTTTTATTTTTGTGCCCACTCACCCTTTTGTTTTTCGCCCCTCCAGGTTTTAGTAGCTGAGTTTTTGTATCGACGATGACTCATGGCAAATCTTCATATAAGTGGTTATCCCCGAGGGTATAATTCTCAATCCACTATACTGTACTTTACTTATGCTCTAATGTCATGTGTGAAATGGGTTCATTCCCGCTCACATGTGCACTCTTGTATTTAGAGGCACTTTTAGGTTTTAAATTTATTCACATTTTCACATCAATACACTTTATGGTTTCGTGACCCTCCAGGTATCGCCCATCACAGTTTGATTCGGAGTCAAGGCAGACATTTTGTGTCAGGGTGTGTCATAAAAACAAAACAAAAAATTGTGAAGAAAAATGATATTGAGGGAGGAAACACTAGAGAAAATGCTAATTCGATGAAACTTCAAAGTTAAAAAAAATATAAAACGGAGAATGAAGCAAAAAATAAACTAAAATAAAGATGAGACGAAGAACCCAAAATACAAAATTGACTAATGCAATATATTTTTTTAACCAATCAAATGTATATTGATCATCCTTATGGAAGGAGGAGGAGAAGAAGAATATTATGGAAGAAGATTATTGTGCAAAATAACGGAGGAAGAGAGATATTGTGAGGGAGAACACTACTACAATATTAGCTTTAGGTGGCGGATGATAGTGGCGGATTTAGAAAAATATTGTCGGATAAATTATATCCGACACATTATTTAATTAGGAGAGAAATGAACGGTTTGGGCAAGGGGAAGAAAAAAAGGAGATTTAAATCCCTAATCCTATAATTAAGGATAAGATTAACATTAATCCCAAACTTAAAAAAATCAGTAATTACTTAATTGGTCAATTTAAGGGTAAATTTGGTAAGAGAATACAAATAAGCTTATGTGGACAATGAATCACTAGAGCTAACCCAAAAATTAAACAAAATTGGACCATGACTAATAATGGCTCATAAAATTGGACTCATATTAAGTTTCCCCAAGTTTAAATCTCCATAGATTTGGATATCAATGAGAAGCAAACATTTAGTAAAATTGAGAGTGCCAATATCATGTGTGATTAAAGGCTCGTTTGGAAGTGTTTTTCAAATGATTGAAAACGCTTTTGATGAAAATGTTTTTGAAACCAATCCTTAGTAAAAACACAAGTAAATCTTAAAAAAGCATTTAAAGTGCTGCTTGGAATAAACACATAACTGGTGCTTCTTCCCTAAAGCACTTCAAGTGCCTTTGGAACCCAATTTCTTTAAAAGCACTTTCAATAACTTTAAAAACACTTCCAAACAGTCCTTATACATTGCGTTTGTAAAATTCGTTTGATAATTTGGCAACCTTCTCGAAAAAACTTGATTACCAAACCATACTGATTAAATTTGACTCTATGCTCATGATGTCGGAGTTGACGCTTTAGTTTTTGGACTATGATTTTCTTCCTTGCTCTCTCCATCCTCTTCCATCCCCTCCTCTAACATTTTCTTATTTTGCGTTTCTCTTACTATAAAAAATTAATATAAAATGTTAACGTGGCTTAACCGCAACAGTTCAAATAGGAGGGGAGGAAAGGAGAGGGGAAAAAAGATATGAGATAATCCTACTTCTTAGTTTTTAGCTACAACGTGGACTAGTAGGACTGTAATTGATTATCAAACCCTAATTATGTGATTAATTTATGTAATTAAATTGACTCTACCATTCATTATATGTGCTATGTGGCTGCAGATAAACCCAAACTTTCAAGATTTAAGCGTCACATATTTTAGAAATTCGTTGACGTAAAATCCTTTCTTTTCCTCCAAGAGAGATATAGGAATATTAAAAAGTTATAATTTTGTGAACAAGAAATTGACTTTTAATTAAATTAATCCCCAAAGGCCATATGGTAGAGCCACACTTTGATTAATTCAAGGTCATCGACCACCAAGATTTGTATATGAAGTCCAATATCTCCCCAAAAAGTAAAACTCTATCTTCCATTATTTCAATTAAATTCTTCATTTCCTTGTCACATGAATGGGACATTCCGCATTCTACAAGTAAATTTGTACCCAAGATATGTCATTCACAAGTGAAAGAAAAATACTAGTATATTGTAGTATCAAACGGTTTTAATTGGTTCTGCATGCATACCTGCGATTCAATTGCGCATTTGATTGCATATATGTAAGCAGAAAACATGTGTATTTGATTTGAAGAAAACTTGATAAGCCAATTTGGGATGTAAACATTATATTCGTGTGTAATGTACATATATATGTGCGCGCGCACACACACACACATGTCATCCGTTTCTAATCATCTAAGTTATGTTCAAACTGTTTTTGGGGCTCAAAAGCTTTGATAGAGATTTGTTGGGTTTTTATCCTCTTTGGGCCTGACTACTTCTCTCCCCCTTTCCATTGGGCTTTCATTGCAGAGTTTTCAGACAACAAAAAGAAAAAGATGAGACATAAATCTCTGATGCCGGGATCCTGCATCGGCAGCCCATACGGGTTAATGTGGATTCCAAGGAAGGCCATCTTTGACACTCTAAGCCTGTAGTCTGGTTGTACGTACGCACAATAAAACTAAAGAGATATTTGGAGGATTTTGCTGGCATCAGTTGGGGGACCTTGCTAGCTAGTGAGGTTAGAAGACTGATCGTAACACACCTCCTACTCGGTTCTTCGTACGTGAGAGTGAAAATCGAAGTATGAGAACCCTTTGAGTTCGTGTTCGATGTATACGATCAGAAAGGCGTATTTTAAACAATGCAATCTATGGTTTAGGCCTTTTGCGCACAAAATGGTTGCATTACCTTCTTCAAAATGTTAGCTATGTTGAGCCAATGGTGCCAATGATCCATGAAGAGAAGGACAATGATATTTTTGTGAAAAGTGCAATCATGTCATCAAAGCTGTAGGAGTATTTGGCCAATCATAAACAAACAGATGGTCTTTCTAGCTAGTATGGATAGGTCACAGTGTATGTCTTTCAAACCCTAAAATCTTGCCAGAACAACAATATTATTGGCATATTGCTAATTGGATGGTGTTATCCATAGGACCCGGCTTCTCTGCCCTCTCATTTCTCATACACTCTCATCCCCTCTATTTTGTGCGGTCACGGTTAAGCCACATCAACATTTTATATTACTATTGTTTTTTGTCTTATTATCTCTATAAAAAAATCAATATAAAATGTTGACGTGACTTAACCGTGACCGCACAAATAGGAGGGGATGAGAGTGTATGGGAAGTGGGAGGGCAGAGAAGCTAGGTCTGTTATTCATATGCCCATTTTTATCTCTCACACACCTCTTAATTTTTGGTCATCAAATCGAATAAATTGAAGAAAATTAATAGACAAATTTAACAAGGATATGTGGGAAGTAAAAAATAGTGTGAATAACACTACCCTTAATAATACCCATTACTGAGACAAGAAGGGATTAATTTGTTCATACATAATATAATGGAGATTAAAAAGGTCGCTTGTTTCTTTGTAATGAAAAAGTATATAACCGGTCAAAAAAGTTGCCATCATGGTGACTTGGCGGGCTCAAAAAAAAAAAAGCAAAAAGAAAAAAGGAACCCCATATGGGAAACCGGGTCTATTCAATTTTTGCAATCAAATTTCGATTTTGCTTTGAAAAATTTTACGAGTGGTCATTCAAATTTTCAAAGAAACCGAAAAGAAATCATGGCAATGTCAACTTCGGGTTGGGGCCAACAAGTTAGCAGTGCAGGATGAGGATGAGGAATAATGGGCATGGATGTCACCAAAATGTTCTCTCTAGGCTCTCTCTGTCTAGGCCTAATATTATGTTGTCTGGATTTTTGTTTTGGTTATTCAAAGTAGCTATTATCACAAATCGACCCTAACCATGATGAATGATTAGAAATTATACTAAACCCTATCAGCAATCCTCATTAACTTTTCGACTGGTGCTGCTGCACAGAGTTGTATTAAGTTTTGTAATTCACCAGATGATGTATTAGTGTTGTTTATTCAGGTTTAGGCATATTTTGGATTTCATTTAGGCTTAATTACTAAGATTCTAACATGTACGCAAAACACATTATTTATTGAATAAATCTAGTAAAGAAAACATTTGCGATAATGTCATATACTGTTACTTTTAAGCCAAAAAAAATCATCATATCCCATAAGATGTCGTTTTGTGTTTAACACTGAATTAGATCACTCACTAGATCGAATATAGTTGAAGGACAAAATGGATGTCAACTTTAACAAATCGTCCACATCAGGTAATTAAAGCTTTGTCTAGTAGTTTAAATAATCATTAGCATGCCAATAAACATAGCAATTTTGGTCATTGTTGTAATTATAAGCTCGTCACATTCATTTTAGTGATCCCTGCACATAGTAGGTAACTATATGAGAACACTTAGTAACCCCTGAAAATGTGCGAAAAATGCAAACGCAAGCAAGATATATATTATAAACCATTTGCCCAAGGAACTCTGAGAAACCTTATGACATCCATATATAGAGCAAGCTGATAGAAAATGACCTCAATCACATATGATGCTACGCTGTCTCCCAAGCAATATCTAAATGGCCTCAATCACAACAAGAATCTCAGCAACAATTCCAGTTCCAACACAAGTGGCTTCGCTTGTGTTACTTTCAAATTAACACAAAGTAATTCTTAGAAAAGAACAGAAGCAGTCAACACTGGAGAAATTTAATTTAAGGGAACACAATTTAGATAATCTGGTTGTTGCCTTGGTGGTATCCGGAATTTCTTGTTTGATATTTCAAACTCTTTTTCGATGGGGTCACAAACTTGAAAGGGAAAAGCTTAAATAAGTCAACATCTGCATATACTTTGCTTTTCTATAAATTCTGCTCAAGGAAGTGTTATTCATATGTCAACGTCCATCATCTTCACATGTATGGAGACCTAGCTGAACCAGTTTTATTCCCTTCAATCATGTTAATATATACTCAGTGTGTACTATTAATTTAGACAAAGATTTGAAAAGAATAATGGAAACTAACAGCTTGCAGTCGATGGTTTAATATGAATTATTAGTTTTGTTCGTATGTATTTTCTGCATCTAAATATGGCCATGTTTGGTTTTGTGTATAAATCTCGGGCTGGTTTGGTATTGATGTGCTTTAAAAAAAAACTGATTCTGATGTACTGTGAGAATAAACTCATTTTTGCTGCTTCACGTTTTCAGTTTTTTCATCCAAAACTGTAAAGATAAGCTGTTTTTAAGTGTTTACCAAATATATTTTTAAACTAAACTTTTTTTTATACCCACTTTTTATAAAAACACGTAGTACTAAACCAGTACTGAATCCCCGCTGAAACCGCTGTTTCTACAGAAAGTGGTATTTGTTGCAGCCGCTGTTTCCTGACACCTGAGCGGCTGCCCTCGCGTAGGGAACTTATGAATGCAAAAGTTCTTGAGGAATCATAATCATCTGCCACGTGTAGGGTTAAACCGGGCCATGGAGATGGAGCCATGCATGGAGGTGCTCTTCCAAATGCATGAGGACAAATTTCTTTATGTCATTTCGAACAGTATGGCAAACGTTAATCAGGTAAAAGTTACGGTCCACAAATAATGACAGTTCAATAGCAATTTTGCATGCATTACATGCATGCATGTTACATGTCTTGCAATTTCTAACTAGGGTTTTAAGAAAATTTTCTCCATCGGTCACGAAATGGTACATCACTTGTCATTATATAAATGGTAAAATATGTATGTTAAAAAATTAATAACTTAAAAATAATATTTCCCACATGTTGATGCACAAAATCAGTGAGGACTTTGGTACAACAGAAAGTGTTAAGTTTGTGACCTTCGCTAAGTTGCTCCGGTCACTAGTGTGGATAAGTATGTAAATGGATAGAGACAGGGAAGCAAACACAAGATGTACATGGTTTACCCAGATTGGCTACGTCCACAGAGTAGAGGAGTTCTCATTAATTGTGAAGGGTTTACACAAGTACATAGGTTCAAGCTCTTCTTTTGTGAGTACTAGTGAATGATTTAGTACAAATGACATTAGAGAATATTGTGAGAGAATGATTTCTATTTATAGAAGAGAGTTTCTAGTTTCATTCTGACATTGACACGTGTCGTGCTATGATTGGCTTCTGATATCGACACGTGTCGCATTATGATTGGCCTCCTGGTTGGAGGGAGACTCTTGTGGGTCCTTGGCGGTATAATGTTGACCGGTCCTTGGAGGGAGACTCTTGTGGATCCTTGACTCTTATGGTACAAACACCACCATTTATATAAAAACACGTGGTGTACCTTGTGTTCCAGTCAGAATGAAAATTTTCTCGGATTTTAGACCACTATAAAGTCATCCCTGGGAAAATTCACCAAAGGATTGTTCTACATAGCCCTATGTGGTATAACAAAATACTTGCCCATTTTCTAGCAATCATGAATGTATATAATTGTTTGATGGAGTCCTTCTGCATATAACACTGCAGCTGTACCAGAGTGGACGACTAGACTGGAATTAATGTTTAATTAAAGTATGCAAATTCGACCGTTCACTGCACCAATGCATCTACTACAACTGTAGGTGCATTGTAAAATTTTCGTTGTTGATGTTCAAAGCTGCCTTTACTTGAGCTTACTACTGACTTTAATTCTTATTGTGGTTTTGATTTCATGTCTAACTGAGTAATGTAACTTATCGATCATGAGTTCCACACCACGTAATTGCGATTATCACTCATCTAAACGTCCATATGGAGTCGATATGGATTGATGCCCCTATTTCTCCCATTTCTTTTTATGAATGAAACATGGAAATATTATTGTTAATTGCAAGATTGAAGAGCAGCACTTGGCCACAATTAGACATAAATATATAGTACTCATGTAAATTAAACCAAGAGAACAAAGAGAAGTTCATAATTTGGTACACCAAACCAAGTAAATTAAACAGCATTAATTTAGACATATATATATATATATAGTAACCATGTAAAGTAAACAATACATATTAACAAAATCCAAAATCCCCATACAGATAATCTATTATATATACACTTTAGAAAAGTGAAAGCGCATATAGTAACCATGTAAAGTAAACAATACATATTAACAAAATCCAAAATCCCCATACAGATAATCTATTATATATACACTTTAGAAAAGTGAAAGCGCTTTTTAGCCACTTAGATGAGATGAAATCAAAGCCTTGAGAAGAAGGGATTTGATTGGAGGCAGGCGAATACACTTTTTCTTGTTAGAATTGGAAATAATAACAATGATGAAGCAAAGGTATTCAGTGTAGGACAGGTTGGTGAAAGACGTACGGGGGCGGTCGACAGATTGATTAAAGCTTTTAGACGACAACGATTTTTGCTGTTTGTTACAATGGATCTGGAGAAAGCGTCTGCCTTTAATTATGTATTTTGTTGCTGATTTTGGTACTAAAATAGCCAACAGGATCCTCTCCGGATCCTTTTAGTGAAGATGTTGGGGATCCATGACTCATGTCCGTTTATCATATATTGTGCGGTCAGTTTTTGTCAAGTATTGTTTGTGTTTAATTTTAAATAAAAATATTTAAAATAATTTATGACCCATGATGTACAATGAATGAATATGATTGACAGATCCCCGAGATCCTCACAAAGAGGATCCGACGAGGATCTGAATTCCTAAAATAGACCAACCACAGTGGTAATTCAAAGGCCTTTATACATATATACTAATATTTTTTGCATGCACAACAAAACACAAACTCTATGCACAATTGTAGTTATCATTAATCTAGATACATCTTGAAGAAAGTTGAGGTTTTATCATAAAATTAATTGGTAAAATAGGAAGTAGCCCAACACTTATAAGCCTATGCAAGGTTTTTCCTTTCACCGATGTGAGAGTCTCTTTTACCTTCATATATATCCTCACGTATCATAGATTAAGATGAAAAAGAAAACAAAACCTATCCTGTATTTGTTGGGAGCAATATCATAAATTGCTTGGAAATTGAAAAAGAAGTAAACATATCTTGTGCTTATATATGGTTTAGTGAGAAAATGTATTAAGGACTAAACTGATTGTATTAAGGAAAGTATAGATGCATAAGGATTTTTAATGGACTTGTGTTGATCAGTGTAAACCCATTAGGGTTATTTAGCTTATACAATATCCTAAAATTCATATTAAACACGTCATAAAATAATTCTCCTCGTTTGATATTATAACCTATTGAGTAAAAACCATTTGAAAATCCTTACTAGCCCGTCGGGAGAGATTCAAAAGGATTGTCTATTACCTCATAAATCCAGTTAGTGCGTTTGTTTGATTTAATTCGTATGAACACTTTTTTATTACAGTATTTTGAAACTAAAGTACAAAACACGAATTTATACATGATGATTTGTGTAACAATATTATACCCATATATCATCACACAAGGTTTCTCAATTCTCCCGAGTTTGGAGTCAGATCGAGGGAATATATAAATTAAGCACTTATCATAATCATGCACGAGAGAGAGAGTGCCCACAAGAAGGAGGGTGTGGTGGGGTATTGAGAATTCACATGATAGAATACAAGGAATACAAAGCAAATAGTGTTTTCATTTTTTACTCTGTAGATTGTACGGACGTCTTATAGCTATCTTTCAAAGTCCTTTGGTGTTTCCTCATGAAGTAAAGATAAAGCAAAGCAACCATTGTTTGATTAGTTGGACCATAAAAATGAAAAAGAAAAGAAACCATTGTTTCTTTGGGAACAGCAAGAGCAAATGGAATGCATGGTCTAATTAATCATGGCCGTGGATCTGAGAATTATGTATAGTCTGCAGCTGTACCACATGTACTGTTGACTGTTCTATCTAGGAACAAAACTAAACAATTGTATACTCCGGTGAAGTGAAGAAAGGTGTTACTTATCATTAGTTAAGGTCGTAATTAAATGGAAATTATCTTGAATCGCATCGCATGCCGATCTTATGCAAACTGCTGCGCCCGACCAAGGGTATTTGGACAGTCTTTTGTATTCAGCAGCAAAACTTATCGTTTTAGCTTTGTTCCTAGTATTAGGGTTTTCCAGTAGGAATAGAAATTATAATAAATTTCTTATTTGCTATTAGGGTTTAAGAATTAAGATTGCTCTCTGTTTGTTAGATCTTTATAAATATACCTCTTGTAACTCTATACAAACTTACATTTTGGAAAGGTGTAGTTTTCTTGGAAATCTTGTAAAAAAAATTTCTCTTATATCTATGAAAAAGTCAAAGTTTTGCAATCAGTTTCCCTTAATGCAGTTGTAGGTATACATAGAGCCGTCAGAACATTAGGACTGTCCCTTAAACAAGCTAGCTAAGGTAGATAAATTTGGTTGGTTGTTTATGTCAGAACATTGGCCAATTCCTAGCTAGAAATAAGCAACCAACCAAATTTATCTACCTTACTGACATTCAGAGAGATACGTCATTGGGCAATTCCTAGCCACACTGATATTGTCTCAACTTGACTATCTATTTCTAGGTGTTGGACTTTTGTTTTTTTTTTCACAAAAGATCTCAGTGTTATTAGTGGAACCATACACTTATATATTTTATTTGATTTTTCAATCCTCCAATGTGAGACTTATATGCAACACACCCCCTCACGTGAGACCAACACATAGTTGGCCACACGTGCAACCAATCCCAGATCGGACATTAAGCGCGAAACTATGGTGGTACATTAAACCCGGTAACTCGAGCACGACACAAACCCACATGACCCACAATCAAACCCGTTATGATACCATGTCAAATATTCAGATAGGCGGGCCATTAGCCCACTAGACACACCGATATTCTCCCACACCTTAACCACCTATTGCTAGATGTTAGGTTTTCACACAAAATATTTCAGTATTATTAAAAGTGAAAATATACAAATTTATATATTGTATTTTATTTTATCAATTCTCCAATGGGCGACTTATATACAACAGTTTATACCTAAGTACAATAAACCCAACAATACGATTACATTTTAATGGTCGATATATCTCTAGGTCTACATATGAAGGGAGACAGATTTATAGTAGCACGACTGCACGAGGCAGCCCATCTACAGAAACATGCTAGCTCAATCAATCTATCTCTAAATGACATAAAGTTCAATATTACCTCCATCACTGCTAGTAGTGCCATAGAACTATGTAGTAAATAGTTTGTTAATTAATGTTAACTATAGACCCTACGATCCACTATTCTACTTATTCTGAATTATATGGCTTTTACTCAAATACTTGAGTCCACGTGAAAGTGATGAATAGGGAATTTACTATAGACCCTAAGATCAGTCATGCTTAATTATGTTGGTTATGATAATTTTTAGTTAGGTAAAGAATCGTATAAACATAAGGGTCGGTGGTACTATCTACACACTTATTTTTATCTCTCAGTTCTCACACATCTTTTTTAATTTTTAGCCGTCGGATCAAACAAATTAAAGAAGATCAATAGACAAAAACTAATAAGGATATGTGAGAGATAAAAAGGAGTATGTGAATATCACTACCCTAAGCATAATTAGGGTACTGAGCTGTGAAACACAATTAGGGTTTTCATTGTACCAAATAGATTAATAAATATTGGACAAAGACTAAACATACAGTCAAAGTTTTGGGCATATGTTACTATCACAAAATCCAAATCCTTGACAATGTTGACATCTGTTTCCTTCCCCAACTCTACATGATACAGTCAAAGTTTTGGGCATATATTACAATCACAATGTACTATACTAAATGTTAAATAACTTGCATGCATTAAAAATATGGGTACGTGAATTATTCAACTTCTTAAAAAATTTCATGCGTTTACTAACAATGATTTAATTTCTTTCCTTCGTTTAAATATATTCCGAATTTAACATTTAAATCTAACAAATCTATCATTTAACAAAAAAAATATATATATAATTTTCTTCCCTTACTTCTCCTATCCCTAAGTCGTTGGATTTCATTTCATCTCTCATTCTTGTTAATTAAACATGTCTGCTTCAATTCTTCAAAACTATGCTAAAATATGGTTAGGCCTATCCTTTAATTATCCACCGACTCCCTGAGCAACGCAGCATTGCGAATTCATGCATGCATTTGAACTATCAACTTCACCAAAACTTGAAATCAAAAAGAAAATCTGGGTTCAAGCTCGATATTGGAAGACTTTGAATATTATGAAAAAGAACCGATTAATTTGTTCAAGGAAAATGAGAAGTTTAGTTGATTAATTTATTTATTTAAACATGACTTGATCAAAGTGTTAATTGATGTGAGAGACTGGATCAAACTTAACACATAATGTAAAAATTAATTAGCTGGTGCCATCTTATAGAGACCTAATTCATGAGACCAATTAACCGGCCGGCCAGCCTAATGCCTAATAATCGACTGGACTATCTAGCTCTAACTGCAGACCAGCTTTGACTGTATTCGCAGGATCGATGATCTACCTTCTAAAAAATCATGCATCCTTTGAATTTCTTATCAATTTTGTCCACGTTACCTCTAGACCTAAGGTCCAAAATTACATCAAAGTGTGAACGTGTGTTTGTAGATAACAATTTTTTTCCGCAATATTGCATTACCTAATGTCCAATATTGGGGGGCTAGGGCTAGCACACACTGTGTCTCCACATATTTCATATATATATATAGGAATCCTTTAACAAGAGGGATCCTCATTTTTCTAAAAAAATAGGGACACCCTCTTGACTGTTGGATTTGACTTTAATGAAATTGTGTGGTTGAGATTGTGTGGCCTGTGATTTAATCTCAACTATACAATTTCATTAAAGCCAATCCAATGGTCAAGAAGGTGTCTCAATTTTTTTTTTTTAAATGGGGATCCCTCTTGTTAAAGGGCATGTACATACATACATATATATATAACAATCAGTACAATTTATAATACTTTCTGCATCAAATGAGACAATACACCGGGAAATAACATAAATTTGGTTTGTCTTCAAATGGGTAAGCGATACTATAGTATATATCTATACAAGTGTTCCACATATTTTTATTTTATTAAAAGGATAATAACTGACTAGGTGAGTCAAGCTACACATAAATCTTGATCATTGATTTACCATATAGCAGTCTTACTCTCTACACCTGCACAAAATGGTTAGAAAGAACCAAGACCCTGAGTTTTAGCCATGAAGTACAAAGTAAGGCTACTTCCTTCCCGCTCAGAGCAATTAGAAAGGGCTAATTCGCTGATGCAACAAGCCCCCTCCTCGTCCTCTATTCTGAAAATTTATTGAATATAAAAGCAATAAAAATAAATACAAGCGGGAGAAGCCAAAACCCACAAAGAAAAACAATACATCATTCACTTGGAACCAAAGTCTCAAACCGAGCCAAGCGAAGTGCTAATAAACCACATGGATGATCAACTCCAAAATTAGCTAATCAATCTGCCACCGAAAAGGTGTAGAACGCATTAATTTGAAAAGTGGAAGGCAGACAAGCCAACAAAGTCTGAAAACAAAGCAGCACAAACCACCAAAGAACGCATTAATAATTACATAAAGTTTTGCAAAGAAAGAATTGCAATGGCCAATACCCTTACATAAACCCACCAAGAAACCAACCATGACAATCCCTGAAAACGCCACCGTATGTAGTAGGATCAGGATTTTCCTTAGACAAACTATTTGTATTATGTTTAATCCAAGAGTCACAAAAGAAGACCATAACACGGGAAGAATAGTAGGGGCTTTGTGAGGAATGTGATGAATCCCTAGAGAAAAAATGATACAAGTATCTAAATTTTGAGAGTATACAGGATTAAACTTCCCACCATAAACCAGCCCAAAAATAATAGACATGTAAAGACAATGGAGAGAGATGATCTGCCCTTATAAATAAACTTGTTCTGAATTTTCCAAACAGCCAAAATCATTAAAAAAATATATAAAAAAAACCCCGCAAAATTTAGAAATTGTGCAACTGATTTTAATAGAGCTTCGGCACAAAAACATATAAAAAAAAAAGCGAAGACAAAGAGATTGTGCAACTCAAGAAGCAATCGCCATGTATGTTTCACATGCTTTTAGCATGGTTTTGATACCATCGAACACTCTATTTAACTAAAATTCTACTATGATAGGACCACGTAGCACTTTTTTGTATCCTTTTCCCATAATAGATTAACTCAACCACGGACATTGTAATGGTTTATAATATTTTAAAGAAGATGCTTGCAGTCTAGATCATATATAAAAAGGTCGAAGACAAATCGTTTAGCTACTAAACGAGTGGTTAATCCAAAATTGTTTTGTATTAGATGCATCCAAGCGAGGGCCAGTTGGGTCTAAGGCTTTCTTTAATGGGTTTAGATCGGTTGGTGAAAGTATGAGTCAATTTTTAAACCAAAAACACGATCATGTGCGTAGTTTCATACAAGTATTCTCTTCTATTCTATCAAATCCCAAGAAATCAAGCTCAGCAAATGGTGAATTAATTCTGCACATGTCTTGGAGCTCTAGGAGAAACTTTTGTATATATAATGAACACTCTTATATAGTGGTATTATTTTACATGTTTTAATATGAGTGAACGATATGATTAATATGTGTCACTTCTATAATATATTAATAAAAAAATAAATGTGTTATAATTTGGAAAAAATAATAAAAAAATTACATGACTGTTCCGATGTCACACCTCGACCCGGGCTCCACCACATCTCGGGCCACGCCTCCGCCGTAGCACAATATTGTCTGCTTTGGGCCCTGACCACACCCTCACATTTTTGTTTCTGGGAACTCAGACGAGAACTTCCTAATGGGTCACCCATCATGGGAATGCTCTCGCTGCAATCTCGCTTAACTTTAGAGTTCCGATGGAACCCGAAGCCAGTGAGTTCCCAAAAGGCCTCGTGCTAGGTAGAGATGAGAATATACATATAAGGCTTAGAAGATCCACTTCCCTGGGCTATGTGGGATGTTACTATCCACCCCCTTAGGGGCCCGACATCCTCGTCGGCACACTTCCGGTCAGGGATTGGCTCTGATACCAAATTGTCACACCCTGACCTGGGCTCTACCACATCCTGGGCCCCTCCTCCGTCGTAGCACGATATTGTCAGCTTTGGGCCCCGACCACGTCCTCACGGTTTTGTTTCTGGGAATTACTCACACGAGAACTGCCCAGTGGGTTATCCAACATGGGAATGCTCTTGCTACGATCTCGCTTAACTTCGGAGTTCCGATGGAACCCGAAGTCAGTGAACTCACAAAATGCCTCGTGCTAGGTATGGATGATAATATACATATAAGGCTTAGAAAATCCACTCCCCTGAGCGATGTTGGATGTTACATCCAAATACACTTAAAATTACTAGTTTTTAGAGCATAAGTTTCTTACCCTTAATTTTTATTAAGACTAATGTTATGTGGTTTTTGAGAATCTATAGCATTGTGTACCTCATATAGTAGACTCAATCCATAAAAAGATTTGTATTTCTAAGTGCCAGCAAAAACTCATTTCATGAACCGAAAAAAAATCCATATAACATTAACCAAGTTCAGGAACTACTTATAGTCTAATAATATATATTGTTTTTAAAGGCCTGATTCGGTGTTTTATTGGTGGCAGTTAGCATGAACTCATGCATAAGATAAGAGATTTCCAATCCTATATTTTGATAAAACAAATACTTTTAGGATACCATCTTACTAAACTCAAAATGTTTACTTCGTTCTAAAACTTTTATGCATTCCACCAACTTTCATTGGTCTTGGTACCACAAATACTCGATTATGATATGTATTTGAGAATGAATCCAATGATGATGAGAGAATGGGCATTATATGAACTTATAAGTAAGTTGGGACATTCCTTATATTGTCAATAGGTTTTATGGTGGAAAGTGGAAATCTAACTTTCTTCGTGGGATCAGAGCAGGTTGTCACACGTGTGAAGCCCAACAACCACACATGTTCCACATCTTCTCGTTTGTGTTGTCCATGTGTTATGCTTGAAAATTTTCCATACGTGAGGGGACATGTTGATAATGAATCCCGCATGGACTTATAAATAAGTTAAGTTATTCTTCATATTACCAATTGAGTTTATGATAGAATCTTAACTTTCTTCAACATGTTACTGCAACATGTCTTTGCCTTTGCCGATTACATTTTTAGTTAAAAAGAAAACAATTTTAAAGGAGATCGAAATGTTGATATACAATATTTCCTTATTCAAGTTTCAATAAAGATGAACCTAGCTAGTACAAATGAAAGATGAAACACAGTAGCCTAAAATTCAGTGGACTCCTGCATATGATCTACTTATAGACATCTTAATCAAGGCTATGAAGTGAAACTCCTCTCTTTGGAAGCCCTACAAGTAGTACTACACTAGTCTTTGGGGGAGATGATGGAGGTTATAATAGACCTATGGCAAAACATGTACACGCATATATATATACATTATACATGTACCAATGAATATTAGTTCATAAAAGGAAAATGTTAGGAAACTTCTCATTTGAAATTTCTTGTTCTACTTTTTCTGTTCTCCTTCTCATTTATATTACATGATGCATGATCTTAATCGTCTATTTTATAGGTCACTCTTTAAAGATCATGTGTAAAAAAAATCGAAAGCGTTTAGTTACCATATAATTATCCAATAAATAGATGAATTATGTTTCTCAACTAAAGAAGTGATTTCCACATACCATTTTCCTTCACACTCATGTTCAGTTTTGTTAATTAATTTGGATTGAAGAATTCAAAGGAGAATGAATAGACATAATTAACATGGTGTGCAGAAAGTCAAAAGTCGTGTATAAATCATTTTCTTTCAATTACACGTTTTCCTTTTTTACAGAGTTTATTTTTAACCGGTGAACTAAAAACAAGACAATTTGAATCATTTTGTAACATTACAAATTGAGAAAAACTAAGAAAGTAGAACGAAAATGTGTGAGCGAGAAGATTCCTACCACCCATACTTCATATAATTCACACAAAAATGAGAGATCTACAGTGATTGTGTCACATTGTAGAGTGGTGATGTAGCAATTGGTTGTTTGTATTGGATATATAACATTGATTCTTTTGTACAAGCCTAGCTGACAGCTGCTGCCATACGTGCAGGGCTCTCTCAAAGTTCGTAGGCTTTTGTGAAGAAATTTTTCATTGTGACGGGAACATGGTACACCACGTGTTTTTATACAAGTAGTGAGAAATTATATATTTTTTTAAATTATTAACTTTTAGTACACATATTTCACTATTAATATAATGATATGTAGTGTACAATCTTATGTTGCAATCACATTGAAAAATCTCTCGCTTTTGTGGTCTCAACTTAGTAAGAATCTCTGCATCGATCATCACCCTTTGGTTCGGTCTTCTCTCCCATCAGATTGTACTATATCGATCCGACCATATTATTACCAAATGACAATGCCTTTCGGCCTCTCAGAGTCACAGGCTCACAGGTTCCTCAAGCTTCCATACAATTACAGCTAGCTGGCAGAGTAGTCGTGCATACCACACTTTATTACCTAATGCAAAACATCATAATTAGTTCACTAATTTGTTTCTTCCACGGGTAATGAAGGAGAATGTTTATTTACCCAATCACTAGCTTTATACAATTCTATGTTCATCGCTCTCATCGTAAAATTAGTCACGAAAAGAAAAAGTTACTTATTCAAATCTTCATAAAAATAATAAAGCTTACTTACATGGTTACAATTTTCATGAATTACAAACACTTATCTTATCTTCGACATGCCAAAACTCAACTAAATCTTTGAAAAGCAACAAAAGAACTAGTAATAGATGATTATGAAATTTAGAAGCGATAATTTGTTATGGATTAATTTAAATTATAATGAGGGATATTTGAACTTACGTGCATAAAGATAAGCACACTATTTTACCCAACTTTACTAAGTACAGCCAAATTAATGATGTGTAATATTTTTATTCTAATTTCATAATTAATAATCCATAATGTTTGTCATCATTATCACAAGTGTATATCATTATTGTTGATTTTAATATTAATACTTTCAAATCAGCAAGATTTGACATTAAATATCATTTTCAATCCATTCATGACGTGACATGTGTATATATGTCTGAATTGTATGTGTCTTTGTTAAATGCATATACACATGGATAAAATAATCTTCTAACCAAGATCACTTGATGTGCAGCTAGGATGCAAAGTTAAATTCCCTCTCTTGCAATAATTAGTTCAACTTTATATCACGTGTGGTCTGCTGTGGATTTGGAGAGATCTTTTGGTGTACTGACAAACATGGTTTTATGATGTTATTATTTCACTCAAATTATAATGCGTGCATATATATTTTTTATCAATATATTCTAGAAGTAAGATAAATCAATTTTATTATAACACGTGAAATAATAACATAATATGATTATATTTCCCACACACAGGGAAATTTCTTGTGGATTTGGTTCATCATGAAACCCTTTAAAAGCTCAGTTTCCGCAACCTTAAATAACTCATAAATTGCATTTAAAATCCAAAGTACCAACTACCAAGAGACACAGAGAGCTGGCACAGAGAAAATGGCTCTGGAAGCCGTCGTTTTCCCTCAAGACCCATTTAGTTACACTGCTAACAAAGACCTCTACAACTTGTTAGGAGGAACTTTGAGCTATGTTGATGATCAGCAGCAAGCCTCTCTTGATTTTCTCGACTACCAAACAGACCAGAATTACCCTAACTATGGTTCTACGTATTCCTCACCGCCTTCAATGGTACCTCACTTCAACGAATTGCACCTCTCCAATCCAAACCCAGTTGCCAGCACTACAAACCCTACTGGTGATCAACCCGAATTTCAACTACCATTGGAGGACACAATCAACATGTCTAGAAGTTCTCGTGCGAAACGACGTCGTGCCAAGAGTAAAAAGAACGAGGAGGAGATTGAGAACCAGAGAATGACTCACATTGCAGTTGAGCGCAACAGGAGAAAACAGATGAATGAGTATCTCTCTGTGCTTCGATCGATAATGCCCGACTCGTACGTCCAAAGGGTACATAATTACATATACCTTCGCACTACTACTTTGTTAATGTCATTGTTATTTGTATGGTAAAGTTAGGATTTGATAACAATTTCGTTTTTATTTTTCAATTTTTTATCACTGTATCTGAAAATTGAAAATTTATTTGATAATTATTTTCAGTTAAAAACTGAAACTCAAAATGTTATTACACATGCACTTAATTATTGGACCGACCAAAAAATGTTCATTTGGGTTGTATTATTAGGGAGACCAAGCATCAATCATTGGGGGTGCGATTAATTATGTGAAGGAGCTAGAGCAGGAAGTGCAATTCTTGGGCGTCCAAAAGCCAAATGATCGTGCGCCTTTTTCCGAATTCTTCACCTTCCCCCAGTACTCATCGAGGTCATCTACTAGTGATCATGAGTCTGCGGTGTCAGCCATGGCGGAGCTGCCGCTGCTCGAGTGCAGGTTGAGCAAAATTGCAGCTGACATAGAAGTGACAATGGTGGAGAGCCATGCAAGCCTCAAAGTAAGATCCAAAAAGGTCCCAAAGCAACTCTTGAAAATTGTTTCAGGGTTGCATGATATGCACCTTACCGTTCTCCATCTCAATGTTGTCACTGTTGATGATATTGTCCTCTATTCTCTCAGTCTCAAGGTAATTGGAAAATCAATTCAAAAATTAATTTTGTGAAGAAAATTTAGAAGATTAAGATTAAGGAATTTGTATATATTTTTGTGATGAATTTTAAAAAATTATGCAGGTAGAAGATGAGTGCATGCTGACTTCAGTGGATGAGATTGCAACAGCTGTCCATGAGATGCTAGCTAGGATTCAGGAAGAGGCAATGCTGAATTTGAACTGATCTTCAAATCTTCTTTTTTTTTTTTTTCTGTTTTTTTTCCTTCTTCTGAATTTCAGTTTAAGAAACTCTTTTCTTTAGATAAAATAGACTGAGAGTGAGTCTTCTCTCTCATTTCATATTTTTCTCTTTTGTTTGTTTTTCTTTTAAATAATGGATAATTTGCACGACCTGACCTATTTAGGGTGTATGTAAATACCATCCAAATTAAAAATCTTGGTGATTTACCATCTAGACTTGGATTTTATAGTGTGTTTTACCACTTCTATCAATCATCATTAGAAAATTCGTAAAAACTCATCATCTGTTGTGCACATGAGCACTTCTTCATATGTATTTTCACCACTTGAATAACTCTAGATGACTTTGGGTAAAAACTTCGTTGAGTATATAATTTGTTATCACGGAAGTGGAAGATATGTCCCACGAGTTTTAGTCAACTAATTTTTTTTATCCTTAGCCATTTAGGGGGTTTTAAGTAGTGAAAATAACCTTGTAATGATGATGTTACATACCATCAAGCATCGAACATGTGATGGATTTGGAAGAATACAAAAAGAGCTCTTATAAAAATATTAAAAGCATATTCAACTCACTCTCTAATATTTCATAGAGATGACCTATACGTTAGTAAAAAGGAAAAAAATATGGCTTTCTCGACAAAACCTTTTTGTCAATAAAGCTCAAACTTCGCCGGAAGCGCTGCCATCAGTGCCATGAATGAACAAGCTTAGAAGAGCTCAGCATTTTTGTTCCTATACAACTCTGCATGTATATCAAACTACAACTAATGCAATGAATATAGAATTTTCGGCATTACATTATTTCATTGTAATTAAGCAATCTACACATTACATCCAATAGTTAAAAGAAGGGAACTTTAATGAAAAGCTCCTGGTACTGTTCACTTTAACGAAAAACCACATTTTTACACTAAAAAGTCAATCCTGATACTATTCACTTTACCCTTTATTTTGTCCTTATCATTAAAACTCAAAGTTTTCAAACCATTTTCATTAGTTTTCCTTTAAAAGAAATGATGCTTGACATACATTTTCATAGAATTTTGTATCTTGTAAGTGATATCTTTCATGATTTTATATATCTCCGAAAGTCAAAAGTCTATTGTGTTTCAAAGTATAACATACTTTAAGCGTTTTATGTTTTTTAACTCAAGATTTAACAATTAAAAAAACTTAGATCGTATCGAATTCTCTAGACCACTGTAAAAAAATTCCCCGAATGCTTTGAGAGGATAATAATCATTGGCGCTTTGAAGGTGATTTGGTGCCAGAAGCCGTACCTTGTTCAATGTCGAATCCCTAGGTAATTTTTAAAGTTTGATATGCTGGTGGGGTTTATATTGCCTTTAAGCAAACATCATGTTGGAAAGAGAAATAAAGAAAAAGAAAATAGTTAACAGAAAGGATAATCATAAAACTAAAAGGTTACAAATTGTTATGCTCAAGTAATTTTTACACATTATTTTTAACTTTTTACACATCTTTTCATCATTGTTAACCATTGAAGCGAATATATCAAACGACATCAATTATCAGAATTAGACAAGCTAAAAAAATGCATTTTTATTATTCTCAATGAATAAATCAACACAACACCAATGATCAAAATTAGATAAAAGTGTGTAAAAAGCTAAAAAACAGGTGTGTTAAAGATTATGTTGACAATTAAAATAGTGTGTAGAGAACTTGGAAAAATGGTCATTCCCTGTCGAACATGCCTACCCACCCAACTCATTGCTTTGCAAATCAGCGAAGTTGTATGATCAGAGCTATTTTATTTGTGGAACCCTCCTATAAGTGGGTTGTTGTTGTATTTGCATGTACTATATCTCCCTTTGTAATTCAATAACATTTCGTAGTTTTCCCTAAGAAAATTTACGTATCCATTGTCTTTGGTTTTGGTCAATTTGCTTACATATTGTTTGTTTGGGTAGAGAGAAATGAAGTAAACCTCTAAAAGGATACATGCTCTCTTGTTGCTAATTACAAATGGTTCATTTTTTTTAAGTGTCTAATGAACTGGTGACATCACTAAAACTATGTCTTAATTGCAAAAGAAAATCTTTCGCCAAAAGTTGATGCCCCTAAAAAAATAGTGCTACAAAAGTTTTTGTTAACCAAGCTCAGGAAGCAAAAATGAAGAAAAGGAGCCAATTTTTTTAGTTTTTACAATTAAGCACGAGGTGGAAGTTTTAGCGTTGTTTAGTGTTGGTAGTTTTCATGCGAAAGAAAAGAGTGGGCAAGAGGGTGATAGTGAAAGAAAAAATAAGAGTTCGATGTTTGCTGTTTGAGCTTGGTAAATGACTTGTCTTGCAAATTTGCAATATTGTTGGGTTTCTCTTACTAAGGTGAGCGGTTCATGTAATGTCTTTCAAAAGTTATTATTTTGTGGTTTGGGTTGATAATTTTACTAACGCTCTACACCAACATATGTCTCTCACATGAGTGGGAATAAGATTGATTCCAAAGCATTTTCCTCCATGAAACATCCATGCTCATTTCCATTTTTGTTCAATTTTGCAAAACCATGTTAACTACTACAGAAGTGCGGTGGTATCCCAAGTCAATCACTCGTTGCCATCCGTTTGATATTTTCCACATGACAACGAACGGGCGACATCCTATGGATATAAGCTATATAATCTTCGGTTGGGCTCGCATATTTTGGATAGGCAGCCTTCGCTATGTTCTTCTCTTGTTTTTGTTGGGCTTTTGCCCTCACAACTCTTCCACAAAATGAACAAAGAACTGTTTGCAAATTATGTGAAGTATGGCATCCCTAATCCAAAGGTTTATCCCATTACTCACATTAGTCCGATGAAAACGCTCATACCTACCCTTCCCCATCTACTCAGGTCTTGATGCCGAGAGTAATGCTGAGAGACCATATTTTCGTACCACCTTTACAAACCACTTAATGTCGTAGTGATGCATACAAGTAACATAAAATTTATAAGATAAAATGACGGATTGAACTGATCAAGATAAGGTTGAAGAGTTGATAATATCACGATTTATAACATAGAAAGATATGAAAAGGTGCATCGCATTAGTCTTTCATTAGAATTACAACAACGAAATCCGCTTTTAACCTCTCTATCACTCACTCAACTCCTATGAGGAATACAGGGATGGATAAACAACCCAAAAATCATTCTACTTCTACTGTTACGAATCTATCATAGTCAATGCCAAGTTAAAGAGCCTATATGTAAAACCTACACATACTTGCCTCTGTATTTTGGCTTTGGTTCTTTACTGGTTTTGGCATCAGCAGCACCATTCACTTGAAGATCAGAAGGACTGAAAACTGCGGAATGAAGGTTTCCATCTTCCAACCACTTCAGATGGTTCTCCTTGAAGTCTTTGTGTTTTAATCTGGCTTCTTCTGCAATTTCTTCGGTGTATTGACTTGTCTTAACCATGGTCAGTAGTACTCTACTGTAACGTGAGCTCAGTATCTGCTCTGAAGTAGCAATCAGTTGGAAACACGGGTGCTCTGGGAAAGAGTTATTGACATTATCATCTTCTCTCACTACAGGGTAGAAGAACACAAGCCTCCCACCCATTACAAGCATCCTGCCGGCTAGGTCAAGCAAGTCGTGCACACACTCGACCAAACTGTAAGATGCAGTTGATGGTATGTGGTCTGTCCTCTTGTCATCAGGAACGGTGTAAGGGCCGACAACCCCTTTCATCAACTTCCGGCCACCAGATTTGCGTCCCCCAGCACGAACACCATAAGGAGGGTCACAAATTATGGCATCAAAGACCTACACAAGCAAAAATGACCAAACACAAAATTATCAATGCAAACTAGACAATTTACATTTTTCAACAGATAAAACAAAATGACTTAAAATGCAAAAAACAAATTACGAACAAATTACACTGTTTATGTAACAAATGATTGAAAGATAGGCAATCTTTCGTTGAATATCAACGATATCAAGATAACTAGGCCTTCTAGCTGGTGGATTTTATGCCCCTTCATAAAGGGAGAGGTATGGAACTTGATTCTTATTAGAGTAAGCGGTGAAACTCCAAGATTACGAAAAGCGACGAGATTAAGAAGCAGATAAGATATAAACAACAAGGACAGCCACAACATTGTCATGCTTTATGGCTCTGAGTGTTCAACTACTACATGTTCTTTTCAACCCTTTAATTTCAAAAACTACAATCGGAAAACTAATAGGCTACTCAAGTGCTCCGGAAGTAAAATAGTGGAAAAGTTTGCTTTCATCAGGTGGTTTAAGGCATGATGGTCTATATCACCCAACACTATGCCACAGTAAAAAATACAAAGAGAATCAGGTAGATTAGTAACCACCACTTGGGAAGAAAAAGAAAGCATATGCTACTTACAGAAGGCTTTTAAGGTTGTGAGTAGAAAATAAAATTAAAAAAACTAGTATTTACGTTGCAATGAGAACAAAAATATTATAAATATATACATGTGTGTGTATAGAAAGAGAGAAAGATACACATAAATATAATATGTAAAGAGAGAGAGGGAGAGTACCTCTTTCAATCCAGTACGCCAAGGAGGTAGATTGTTATCTGCCCTTAACAAAGCAATTGGCATTGGTAATCCGTACTGCAAAAAGGTATGAACTTAATGATTACAACCACTAGCACTCTTTTTCAAGAAAAAGAAATTTCAAAGTTTGTGGCACAGAACATGAATGATCTAATATAGTAAGTAGAAATCACTAATAGGTTTCCATATCACAAACTTTGCACAAAGAGAAGTCTTGGCATATTCATCATCATAAGCAAATCATGTGCTTGGTGATACCATAAACAACAGCTTTCGAACCAAAACTCAATCTCAAAAAGCATATTTACCTGCTTGAAATTACTCCAGACATTACAATCAGGGCCACGGCCATCTCGTACCACCCTGATATCAATATCTGCACCCTGAAAAAAAATTAATGTAGTCCATTTAGAGAGATAGTTAACTGCATACCTGACATAAATTTAAGTACCAATTGTGACAAAACTAAAACTCAGACAATGGAGAAAGAAGTGTAAACCATTGTCATGGCTCCAAAATGAGCAGCAGCTATAAGAATGCTCCCGGTGCCAACAAAAGGGTCGTATACAAGCTTCCCTGGCGTGACCAATGCTTGGTTGGCCATCAAGAAAGCAATTTCTGCATCCATGGCTGTTGGGCCAAGATAAGTACGGCTTTTCAACTGGTATGTTGGTAGAAGCTTTCGATCAGCACCACCAATTTCGCGACCGAAAAAGATTCTTCTTTGGACAATTGGCGGAAGACCATTGTTAACTCCATAATCATCAGTTTCCATAAGCCAGAACTTGTGCTCTGGACTTTTCAAATTAACTCGACCCTGCAACATATTGATCAGTGGCAAACATCACCATTACTTACAATGAAGGATAATTCGAAATCACTGGAGCTAAAATGCGGATACTTCAAGTGCATATCTTGCAAAACTTCCATCTCAATCGAGTAATGCAAAATCAATCCTAAACTGAAAACCCAAATGCATAAGTTACAGTAACAAATTCACCTTGAAAGGGATGTAGCTAAGTCCATGAATCCGTTGTGTTTGCTCCTGGAGGCTGATGACCTTACCAAATGTGTCAACATTAATCTTGAAAGTACTATCAGGCTCTAGGTACGGCAACTTCCGCTCATCCGGATAACTTCTAATAGCCTCTTCCAGCTCCTCATAGCTACCCCCTTCTCCCCAAAGCTCATACATTCCCTTCACAAGTATACCTACCACATAACAAATGAAAAAACACAACTTTACCACAACGAACTTTCTCGAAAACCAACAAATCCAATACTAATAGTAATTTCTACTCAACAAGATCAATAAAGCTTTAACGTTTCTTCAGCATTGCTTTCTATTTGAGGAGATTACATCAAATCGAAAAACAAAAGTTTACCACCACGGTTTTCTCAAAAATGGAGTAATCCAAAGCTAATTTTTACGACAAGATCAATAAAGTTTCAAACTTTCTTCAGCATTGCTTTCGATTCGAGCAGATTAACAAGACAAGTTTACAGCAATGATCATTCTCGAAAACTGACAAATCTAATCCTAATTTGAAATTTCCACTCAATCAAATTAATAAAGTTTCAACATTTCTTCAAAATTGCTTTCGATTCGGGCAAATTATGCAGAAAAGAGAACTGGGAAGTGAAGGAAAGCAATACTTACTTCGATTGGCGACGTTCCTGGCGACGTCTTCGGAAGGGAGGTCGACGAAATGGAAAGGGGAATCCGGGTGGTGGTGGAGCGGCAGCCGCCATTTCAAACGCTGCGTTTTGTACTGATCTTCTTCGTCGTTGGCGAATAGTTGGGCTAAAGATTCCACCTCGGCTTTCCGGTAGTCTAACAGTCGGTGGTAGAACATGCACAGATACCACATCTTCTTCTTCTTCTTCTCTGCGTTTCGATTTTTGATGGCGACTCGCAGAAGCAAAAGAGGGGAAAAACCCTAAACCCTTTTGCTGGATCAAGCATGTGGCCGGTGTATCTTGGGATTTTTCACTCAAAAGTGAAAATTATATATATATTTTTTATATAGTAAGTTAATATTATGATTCTTAATATTACATAATAATGATATTTTTCTTATTTGTAAATTAAGAGGTTTAAATTCGAATCTCGTAAATGATAATTTTGAATTAATATAAAATAAAAACAATATTGACCAAATAAATTATTTTATTGCTCGAATGATCAGTTTTCAATATATTATCAATAATTTAATTATTAATGTTGTCGATATATGGCTGTTATGTTCTTATTTTTAATTCTAATCATTTTAACAATTAAGATTTTATTTTCTTGAAGGATCACTAATTACATTTCAAATTTTAATTAAATAGCAAGTAGTTTGTAATTCAATTGGATAAAAATATTCGTCCATGTACTCGAGATGCTGCGTTGGAAACCTATAGTTTAAATGAGTTTAGTATAGATTACTTTATTTTATTTATTTTTTGAACAAATGATATTATCTACATTAAGAGGAGGATGTGGACTTAGCGTCACAATGAGTTAGCAATAATATTGTTCAAACTCACATTTGACGAAAATCGAACCTAAAACTTTTAATTTTCAAGTAAAGAAGAATATTATTAGACCATAAGAATTAAGCGGCTAGTTTACCATTTGTTAAAACAGAAAAAAAAATAGCTAAAGAAAAAGCAAGTTTTATCATGTTTATGAAAAAAGAGAAAATAATGTGCTTGGTAAGGGAATAAATATCTCACGGTAGTGGCCACGTGGCCCAATCAGAGTCCGGAATCCAAAAGAAAACCCTACAACCCGTTGACTCGACCCGGTTCCCATCCATACATCCACAAGCTCTCTCTCTTTAGGTTTTGTGTTCAAAGCCGAAAGCCAAAACCCTCTCTCTCTCTCTCTCTCTCTCTCTCTCTCTCTGCGCGTTTGAGATCTAAAGACTAAAACCCTAGCCTCTCTTCGCTGGTATGTAAATTCAACTTCTTCCACGCTTATTGTTTGTTGGTTCCTATTTTGGTATTCTTGCATTCAATTACAGATTTGGGGCAGATTCGTTGAATTTCTATGAGTTTAATTTTCCGAAATTTTTGCTGTTTTGTGTGGTTAATTTGTTTATTAGGTCTCGATTATTTAATAAATCATGGGATTTGGATAATTTCAAGTTATATGCTTGTGTTTGTGTGCTCGCATGGAGTTGTAGGATACATATGACCAAAACCCTAATTGGGTTTTTGAATTGATTCAGACTCTGTCTATCTATATGAATAAGAACATCTTGAATCTGATAGGTTTATGGGATATGAAAGGTTTTTCTCACTGAGCAGATTTTGTATTGGTTGTGGCAAATTCAGGCTTGAAAGCTTGTACTTTGTTGTATCTTGTGTTGGAGTCGGGGATTTTATTCTGCTTCGATGGGGATTTTGTTAATATTCTCTGGATTTTGCAATATTGGGGGAAAATCATGTTTGTTTGTTGAATGGGTTATCTTGATTCCATTTGTTTTGCTTCCATGATTGATGCCTGTTGTTGCAAAATTTCAGTTTAGAAGATGTCAGAAGAGCTGGAGTATCGATGCTTCATCGGTGGCCTTGCATGGTCAACATCTGATAGAAGTCTAAGAGAAGCATTTGAAAAGTTTGGAAAGCTTGTTGAAGCTAAGGTAATCCTTTATTATTGTTTCCCTTTAATGTTTGGGGATACAGTTTAGATAGGATATATTTGATTTCAATCAAGCATTTGTTTGTAACTATCTTCTTTCTGTTGATTAGTGCATCTGGTTTTGATGTCCTATAAATAGGGAAAATATGATTTTGATTTGGTTTGATTGAAAAATTAGGTGCTAATTGTTTGTGCTTTATCCAATATGATTTTGTTTGACATTCATAATACTCTTCTATGGAACTTTTGCGGTGGCAATTATTTTCCTCAAATAGGTGGTGGTTGATAAGTTTTCTGGACGCTCGCGTGGATTTGGGTTTGTCACCTTTGATGATAAAAAAGCAATGGAAGAGGCCATTGAGGAAATGAATGGATTGGATTTGGATGGACGAACCATCACTGTTGATAAGGCTCAGCCTCACCAAGGTGGTGGAGGTAGAGATTTTGACAGTGACCGTGGTCGTGACCGCGGTCGTGATCGTGATCGTGGTCGCGACTTTGGTGGTGGAGGTGGACGTGGAGGTGGAGGAGACTGCTTTAAGTGTGGCAAGCCAGGACATTTTGCCAGAGAGTGTCCAAGTGAAGGTTCAAGAGGAGGGGGTGGCAGGTATGGTGGTAGGGATGATAGGTATGGTAGCAGCGGCGGCGGCGGCGGTGGTAGCGGTCGTTATGGACCTGAGCGAAATGGAGACCGACCATCTAGTGGGCGCAGCAGGGATTCTGGTAGTCGTGCAGGTTCTGGAAGTGATCGATACAGTCGTGACCGCTCTGGGCCATATGAACGTCGGAGTACAGGAGGCTTCCGTTCAGGATAGAATAATTGCTTCTGATAGTGGTACGTAAAACTCACGTTTGTTTAATGATTTTTATGCTTTTCACAATTAGTATTGTACTGAAGGTAATTTTGTTGATGTGCTAATTGCAGCTTAGGAACCTGAGGAGCTGCTCGGCTGACTGTCACTGTCTGCAATGCTTTGAAGTTTTTGTTGCTGGATGTGTTCTCTGATGATTTTCTGGGTGGATTAATTTAGTTGGACCAGTATTTTGAAGTGCGGATCTTTGAAGTGTATCACCTGTTTTTTGTTGCTAAATGCTCGACCGAATGTTTGATCCGGTGGAATTTTATGCTTGCTTGCAAATGATATTTCAATTTGGCCTTATACTCTATGAATTCCATTACGACTGGTGGTTGTCTGTGACTTTCATGCATCGGTGACTGCAAATGCTATGATTGCTGTCTGTTCCTGTTGACTGTTTTGCTTGGGCACTTGAATTATTGGAAGGTCATTTGGTTCCTGTTGACTGTTTTGCATTGGCAATTGCGATATTGGAAGGTCATTTGATGTGTGGTATGTCCGGGGATAGTTTGTGAGGGGTCCGCTATTGGGAGTTTGCTTCTTGTTACTTGGAAGTAGAAGTGGTCCTATAAGTAGAATGTCCTTTTGGCTGCCCTGTTTTCGGTATCTTTACTAGTAAATGGGAGTGAACCGGGTAAATTTTCTCTTGTAAGTTACTTTGACGCATGATATCTCTTACTTTGCCATTCCTGCTATATTAATGTTTTTAACCTTTTGGCAGGATCTGGTCTTTTCGATCCATGATATGGGTTTCTGTGTTACTAATTGGACATGATAGTTTTTACCTAAATTTTTTGAAAGTCTTTTCCGGCCAGAACAAGCCATCTGCAATTTAACACAACGTAAAAGTCCCACATCTTATACAGAGCACACTGGTGTGAGAGTTCCTTCTGGCAGGATCTGTTCTTTTTCGATACATGATTGGGAGAGTTCCTTTCTTGATGAGTTGAATAACTGCTCGGTTGTTTTGTTCTCCGGGTCTCCGTATCACATTGCACTTGGTTGGAATTGCCTTGTTTTTCTGTTCCTGCCCGTGGTTTGTTTGCCGAGACGAGGTTCTTATGCTTCTTTCTTTTGTTCACTTGTAGCTTTGAATTTGGTTTTATTTTTGGAGAATCTAGTTTTTGGTCATATGATTTCCTGCTCAAAAAGCTGCTCTGTTTCTTTTCTGGTTAACTTTGAACCCATTATTGTTCCATTTCTGCCGTGGAATGCTGTCTGCATAATTATGATTATTACTTTTAATGAAGTTTATGGCTTTTTTATCGATTTTCTTTACTTTCGTGTTCCGAGTCTTGCATGTAGGCAGTCCATATTTGATTGAGAATGAGATGGTGCTTTAGGATTTTGTTAAGAGTCCTTTTTCGAAATAGTGGAGAAAGACTTGCATGTCCCGAGGTCTCGTTGGTGAGGTCTCGAGGTCTCGTTAGTGTCCTGTTTCGAAATTAATAATTTTGCTCCAAAATTGAAACAAAATTCTAGTCCGACAAAATTTGCTTAGTCAAATTGATGCATAGGCACCTTACCAGGCCAAAGTAGCCCCAGTACAAGGCTTGGCCAGCGTGGCCTATCCACTGATCCACGGATCCGGACCGGTAGGATCCGGGTTGTTGAAATTTGATCCAACGGTTACAAATAGGGGGTTTTCTTTAAAAGTTATAATAACTGTAGCCGTTGAATTAAATTTTAACGGTCCGAATTCCGAACTAGGTGGATTAGGTGGAAAAATGATCCCGTGGAACTCGCTTAACATTTAAAATCCGTGTCTCTGGCCCTTCCAGCAATAAAACCGAAAAAGTATTTTCCCCTGATTCCCTTTCTTCATATCCTCCAACAGAATCTGATTCCATACGTCAACAGGCCCTGGCAAGCACCAATAGAGAGAATTATTCTGCACCCTCTCTGGAACCCCATCAACAAATGGAACCTTATTTATGTAAGGCCCCTCATCAAGGACAATCAAGTCACATCCAATTTAGTCACATCCATTGCCTCCACCCTAAACCCCACAAACTTCTCACCAGTAACTCTAGCAGCCTCCACTTCTTCCGCTTCTTCCACCTATATTTCTTATTTATGTTCTGTTTTAATTAGAGGGTTAAACTGATCATTTCATAGGGTTTTGGTTGACAATAAGTGTTTTATTAATTAGTAGAGATAATATACATATTTGCAGGATTTTGCCGCTCAGCTGCTGGGCGCGCATGCATAATACTTATATATCAACCGATCAATATGAGTACTATCATGGTTTTGTCAAAATAGAATTTAGTGGGCTGGAGGCATAAATAGAAAGTTTTGCGCCAAGCAGCATATGTAATGCTTATCCATCAATTGGTCAATAGGAGTACTATCAGTTTGTCAAAATAGGATTCGGTGGACCGAAGACATAGATAGAAAGTTTTTTGCGCATTGCAATATGCTTAATGCTTATCCACCAACCGATCAATATGAGCACTATCACGATTTTGTCAAAACAAAAGTCAGTGGATTGGAGACATAAATAGAAAGTTGTTTGCGCCAAGCACCATGCGTAATGCTTATTCATCAACGATCAATAAGAGAATTGTCACGAGTTTGTCATAATGGGATCCAGTCAACTGGAGACATAACTAGAAAGTTGTTTGCACCTAGTAACATGCATAATGCTTACCATCAATAAGAGTACTTCATGAGTTCCATAAACCGATCAATATGGCCTCGTTTGTTCGACTTGAATGTTAATATGGGAATAGTAACTGAATTCAATTCCTTAATTATTCTTGAATGTATTGGTTGTGTTATTTCCATTTCAAATGTTTGGTTAAATTAAGGAACTATGATAAGGAAATCCTCCAATCATTCTGCACCCTCTCTGGGAACCCCAACAGCAAATGGAAACTTATTCGCAACCAAGGACAATTTAGTCACAACCAATGCCTCCACCCTAAACCCTACAAACTTCTCACCGATAACCCAGCAGCCTCCACTTCTTCCACCTCCAGCTGCCCCATCTCAGCATCCATTCCTCAAGTTGCTTCTCCCTCCCCCTCCTTGTGGGTTTTGGTCTTAGAACATGTCCCAATCTTGTCCCACAACTCCCCCTCGGAATGCTCAGGCGAAAACGATGTCAGGACCACATCATAGAATCAATCTCAGTGGGTTAACAAACTTGACATCTTCTTTTGCATCTTAGCATCTTATACGCCACATGCAACATGAATTTGAGCCATTGGATTATTATATAATTGACATGCCACATGTAACATCAATTGATTTAGGTTGAATGCTTATAGGAGGATAGGTTTCAACTTTAATTCCATGAAAGCATGACGAGTTTTATTAGTGACCAGAAAATACATATTTCTAGGATTTTGCCGGTTCAGCTGCTTGCCGCGCATGCATAATGCTTGTCTATCAATCTTTATTTATTTATAACAAAAAAGTAAAAATCTATCGATCAATTATACTATCATGAATTTGTCAAAACATGATTAAGTGGACTGAAAACATAAATAGAAATTTGTTTAAGTCAAACAACATTCGTAATGTTTATCCGTCAACCGATCAATATGAGTACTCTCATGAGTTTGTCAAAACAGAATCTAGTGAACTAGATACATAAAGAAAGTTGTTTGCGCCTAACAGGATGCATAATGCTTGTCTATAAACTAATCAATAAGAGTACTATCATGAGTTTGTCAAAACAAAATTTGATGGATTGGATAAAAAGTTATTTGTTACTACCAGCATGCGTAATGCTTATCCACCAACCGATCAACATACACATTATCTTGAGAAGTGTTAGGTTTCACTGCTTTTGCATTCCCACACTCTTCTGTAATACGAATAGCATCTGTGCATGTGATGTATGAGTGATGTGGAGAAGAGGGGTTGGTGATCACTTGATGAGTATTATAAACGAAAAGTATTTACAAATTTTTCTCCTACAATAGTGGCGCTAAATTAGTGAGAGCATGCAATCCTCTCCCTCGTATATGGGGCTTGATGGGTACTATATGACTGGAGGGTTAGTGCAAGTTATCTGCTCATAAGCACTTTTCCTAGATTTTTTATTTTTTAAATCATGTTGAAGATTTTATTAAACTTCGAATTGGTATGTAGTTTTCCAAAGAACTTTTAACATTTCTCGTCAAAGTAGACAGAAGCACTTATCGTTGCCGAAAACTGCTTACCTTTCAAGAAACAATCACAAATAAGTCGTTAACCTTAATTACACTATGATTTTACATGTCTGCCTCTATGCAAATGGTGTTGGCAACAGCTGCAAAACCACCACTAGCAATACCAGCAACTTCAACAAGAACAGAAATTAAACACAACGACAACAACAAACATGTAATTTATCACACCTGCATACCACTAGACCCAATTAACTTGGTGAGTGCAAAAGTTATAGTCATTGCCATCCATCCTCCAACAAGTACTCTTGCACAAGACTTCACCACCGATGACCCCCCCAGCCTCGCTGCTACCCCTCCAAACACAACCAGCGCAACGCTCACCAAAGCCGCCACTACGGCCAGCCTCACCTTATGCTCACTTATAAATGCAGCTCCCAACAGAGGCACCACCGCGCCGATCGAAAACGCAATGGCTGACGCCAAGGCGGCTTGCGCAGGATTCGGCAGCATCTTCTTCTTTGCCTCCTCTACATTTTCTGTCCTACCATTTGTTTTCATCTCTCTCTTCATTTGAGATATCTCTATGTCGTACTGAGTGTACACGGAGACAAACTCTCCTATTGCCATACTACACGCCCCGGCCACGAGACCTGCAAACCCGGCTATTAGCATGGTCTTCACATCTTGTTTCACAGCTCCCACGCCCATCATGAGCGATGCAACAGAAACCAGCCCGTCATTGGCTCCCAACACGGTGGCGCGAAGCCACTGTGTCCTCTGGGAGTAATCGAAGGTGTCATCTTCGTCACCTCCGGGGATTGGAGATTGTCTTGGTTGATCAGTCATATTTCCATGAACTGGAATTTCTATGTGGTTAGGTAAAGTTTGGTCACGTTGGGAAGCCATGTATGAAGCTTTCAAGTGTGATTTGGTATGAAAAGGAAGGAAGAGAGATTAGGATATTGATTGCTTGTGGAGGACACACGCCCTCATTAGGGTATTTATAGAGAGCTAGGGTTTTATGATTTTTATCTATTCTGGTTAGTGCACATGTTGATGGACCATTGGAGCTTAGTGGTGATAAGGAGGGAGACGCTACATGTGGAAGGCACTCTCCATAAGAGTTACTTAATCAAGAAGTAGAAGTGGTCCTATAAGTAGAATGTCCTTTTGGCTGCCCTGTTTTCGGTATCTTTACTAGTAAATGGGAGTGAACCGGCTAAATTTTCTCTTGTAAGTTACTTTGACGCATGATATCTCTTACTTTGCCATTCCTGCTATATTAATGTTATTAACCTTTTGGCAGGATCTGGTCTTTTCGATCCATGATATGGGTTTCTGTGTTACTAATTGGACATGATAGTTTTTACCTAAATTTTTTCCAAGTTTTTTCGGCCAGAACAAGCCATCTGCAATTTAACTCAACATAAAAGTCCCACATCTTATACAGAGCACACTGGTGTGAGAGTTCCTTCTGGCAGGATCTGCTCTTTTTCGATACATGATTGGGAGAGTTCCTTTCTTGATGAGTTGAATAACCGCTTGACTGTTTTGTTCTCTGGATCTCCGTATCACATTGCACTTGGTTGGAATTGCCTTGTTTTTCTGTTCCTGCCCGTGGTTTGTTTGCTGAGACGAGGTATGCTTCTTTCTTTAGTTCAGTTGTAGCTTTGAAGTAGGTTTTATTTTTGGAGAATCTAGTTTTTGGTTATATGATTTCCTGTTCAAAGCTGCTCTGTTTCTTTTCTGGTTAACTTTGAACCCATTATTGTTCCATTTCTGCCATGGAATGCTGTCTGCATAATTATGATTATTACTTTTCATGAAGTTTATGGCTTTTTTTATCGATTTTCTTTACTTTCGTGTTCGAGTCTTGTATGTAGGCAGTCCATAATTGATTGAGAATGAGATGGTGCTTTCGGATTTTGTTAGTGTCCTGTTTCGAAATAGTGGAATATGACTACTCGTTCTCTTGCAGGAGAAAGACTTGCATGTCTCGAGGTCTCGTTGGTGAGGTGTGTGCCCCATTGTTCCTTTACCACACATCGTGGTGTTGGGCATGCTGTAAGAACAAGTGATTTACAATCTGGTGTATGCAAGTTTCTCTTCTCTAGTAAAATTACTCTAATCACAAACCCGTAGTTAGTCATGTAGGTGAATGGTAAGAGCATATCTAACGGGAGCCTAAGGACAATCAAGTCACATCCAATTTAGTTACATCCATTGCCTCCACCCTAAACCCCACAAACTTCTCACCAGTAACTCTAGCAGCCTCCACTTTTCCACCTCTATAGCTGCCCCATATTAGCATCCATTCCCTAATGTCTCGTTTGGTAGGCTGAATGAGATTGAGTCTTAGGAATATGATTGGATTGATAGGGACATGTAAGACATTACTCGTAACTCATGCATCATAAAAGATTAGATAACATGCTTTATTGTGGATTCATAACCCATCATATCAGTTATGTCCTTTTTACATTTTTACATAGCAAATAAAAAACTAGACTCAAATCAATTTTAATTGGTCACAATCTATCCCAACCAGCCCATCAAACAGCAGTGCTTCTTCCTCTAACTCCTTGTAGGCTTTGGTCTTAGAACATGCCCCAATCTTGTCCCACACCCCTCCGAATGCGCAGGTGAAAAACGATGTCAGAACCACGTTAGAGAATCCAATCTCAGTGGGTTAGGAAACTTTCACTCTCTGTTACATCTTATCTGCCACATGCAACATTGATTTGAACCATTGGATTAGAATATAATTGATAAGCAACATGCAACACCAACTGGTTTCGGTTGAATGCTTATATGTAGATAGGTTTCAACTTTCTTTCCATGAAAGCATGCGGAGTTCTATTAGCTCCTATAATATACATATTTGCGGTATTTTGCCGCTCAGCTGCTGGTTGCGCATGCGTAATACCTATACATCAACCGATCAATAGGAGTACTTTCATGGTTTTGTCAAAACAGAATTCGGTGGGCTGGAGGGATAAATAGAAAGTTGTTTGCGCCAAGCAACATGCGTAATGCTTATCCATCAATCGGTCAATAGGAGTATTATCATGAGTTTGTCAAAATAGGATTCGGTGGACCGAAGACATAAATAGAAAGTGTTTTTGCGCATTGCAGTATGCTTAATGCTTATACACCAACCGATCAATATGAGCACTATCACAATTTTGTCAAAACAAAAGTCAGAGGGTTGGAGACATAAATAGAAAGTTGTTTGCGCCAAGCAGCATGTGTAATGCTTATTCATCAACGATCAATAAGAGAATTGTCACGAGTTTGTCAATAGGATCCAGTCAACTGAAGACAAATAGATAATTGTTTGCGTCTAGTAACATGCATAATGCTTATCGCCAATAAGAGTACATGAGTTCCATCAACCGATCAATATGGCCTCGTTTGTTCGACTTGAATGTTAATATGGGAATAGTAACTGAATTCAATTCCTTAATTATTCTTGAATGTATTGGTTGTGTTATTTCCATTTCAAATGTTCGGTTAAATTAAGGAATCATGATAAGGAAATCCTCCAATCATTCTGCACCGTCTCTGGAACCCCAACAGCAAATGGAAACTTATTTACAACCAAGGACAATTTTGTCACAACCAATGCCTCCACCCTAAACCCTACAAACTTCTCACCGATAACCCAGCAGCCTCCACTTCTTCCACCTCCAGTTGCCCCATCTCAGCATACATTCCTCAAGTTGCTTCTCCCTCTTCCTCCTTGTGGGGTTTGGTCTTAGAACATGTCCCAATCTTGTCCCACAACCCCCTCGGAATGCGCAGGCGAAAACGATGTCAGGACCACATCATAGAATCAATCTCAGTGGGTTAACAAACTTGGCATCTTCTTTTGCATCTTATTATCTTATATGCCACATGCAACATAAATTTGAGCCATTGGATTATTATATAATTGACATGCCACATGTAACATCAATTGATTTAGGTTGAATGCTTATACGAGGATAGGTTTCAACTTTAATTCCATGAAAGCATGACGAGTTTTATTAGCAACCAGAAAATATATATTTCCAGGATTTTGCCGCTCAGCTGTTGACCGTGCATGCATAATGCTTATCTATCAATCTTTTTTCTTTTCTTTTTTTAACAAAAAAATAAAAACTATCAATCAATTATACTATCATGAGTTTGTCAAAACATGATTCAGTGGACTGAAAACATAAATAGAAAGTTGTTTAAGCCCAACAACATTCATAATGTTTATCTGTTAACCGATCAATATGAGTACCCTCATGAGTTTGTCAAAACAAAATCTAGTGGACTAGAGACATAAAGAAAGTTGTTTGCGTCTAGTAGGATGCATAATGCTTGTCCATAAACTAATCAATAAGAGTACTATCATGAGTTTGTCAAAACAAAATTCAGTGGACTGGATAAAAAGTTATTTGTTACCTACCAGCATGCGTAATGCTTATCCACCAACCGATCAATATACACATTATCTTGAGAAGTGTTAGGTTTTACTGCTTTTGCATTCCCACACTGTTCTGTAATACGAATAGCATCTGAAAAGTGCATGAGGGGTTTCGAAAGTGCAAATATTGCACGTACGTACGCCACCTCTGTATGTCTGTTGGAAGCTAACCAGCTCCTGGAGTCGGGGAGTCGAAGGCAGCAAGATACTCCCGAGCAAAAGGATGTCATCTGCATCGAAGAAGAAGAAAGAAAATGAAGGGTTCTAGTCTCCAACGGCTAGTTTTGTTTTTAAATGTTTGTGTAAGTGTGTGAGTGACAAGTGTACACTCCAGATTAAATCATTTAACCCCAAAATGAAGGGTTAGGATGTAATCTGGAGTAGTAAGGCTTAATGGTTGTTAAAGCCTCTTGTCAATCACCTTTTGTAGAAGTATGGGTGATGGAAATGCACCATACTCTTGTGTAAAAATCACTCTACTTATTCAATTAAGTCTGCTGCATTATTTGCATAGCAGAAACCAATCTCCAAGTTGCTTCTTTTTCAATTTCTCTACTATCCTACCCAAGAAACCGATTCAAACACTCAATCAAAAACACAAAATAAACAAACTTTATCATGGCCTCAGAGCTTTGTTATTGATCTTACAACTTTCGGGGCGTAATCTGTGCAAGATAAGATCTTTGGGAGCACCAACGTAGTGTCTTCTATAACAATAATCAACAAACAATTCTGGAAATGAAAGGATCCAGCAGTAGCAGTGAGCTAAAAGCTCCAGTCTTTGATGGGGAGAATTATGATTTTTGGAGAATAAGAATGACAACCATTTTCAAATCCTATGATCTATGGGATATGGTTCAACATGGGTATGAACTACCTGAGATGGAGATCGATGCTCTAGAGGAGGATCTCACAGAAACACAACTCAAAACACTGAAGCAGAATCGGATGGAGGATGCTAGAGCACTTGGAATCATTCAAGGAGCTGTCTCAGACACCATTTTTCCGAGGATAGCAAATGAAGAGACTGCAAAGGGAGCTTGGGAAGTTTTACAGCAAGAATACAGAGGAGACACCAAAGTTAGAAAGGTAAAACTTCAGTCCCTTAGAAGAGATTTTGAGTATACAAGAATGAGGGAAAATGAGCTGTTAAAAGACTACTTCACTAGGCTGTTTGATGTTGTAAACAAGATGAAAACATATGGTGAGGAACTGCCTAATGAAAGAATTGTCCAAAAACTGTTGATTAGTTTGACTAAACCCTATGATTCAATAGTGAGTGTCATAGAAGAAACCAAAGACACTGAAACTCTCAGTGTACAAGAGGTGATGGCATCCTTAAGAGCTTTTGATCAAAGGCTCGAGAGGCATGCTGACTCTGCACCTGAGAAAGCCTTTCAAATACTCAATGTTGGATCTAGTAGTCAAGCCAGTGCAAGCAATCAGAAACCACAGTGGAAGGGCAAAAGCAAGAAATGGGAAGGAAAAGGGTATCACAACTCAAGACCTAACCAAGGCAGCAACACCAATGTAGGTCCAAGAACCAAGCAACAATGTAAGCACTGTGATAAATTCCACCTTGGAGAGTGTTGGTTCAAGGACAAGCCTAGATGCCATAAATGCAACAGGTTTGGGCACATTATGAAGGACTGCAGATCAAAGAATGTGCAACAAGTAAACTGTGCAAATCAAGTGGAAGAAGAAGCAAATGTGTTCTGTGCTTTCAATGCAAAAATGGAGAGAAACAATGAAGTGTGGTACATTGACAGTGGCTGCAGCAACCACATGACTGCACATGAGTCTTTACTTATTGACATCGACACAAACTTCACTGGAAAAGTGAAAATGGGTGATGGAAACATTGTCAAAGCCACTGGAAGAGGAACTCTGGTTATCAACACCAAGAAAGGAAGAAGATGTATAAGGGAGGTGATGCTAGTGCCTGGATTGGATGAGAATCTACTTAGTGTGGGTCAAATGATGGAGCATGGCTATTTCCTACTCTTTGGGGGAACTGTGGTTGAGATCTATGATGACAGATCCCTATCAAACTTGGTGACCAAAGTGGAAGTGAAAAACAGAAGCTTTCCACTTGTACTGAAGTACTTAGAAGAAGTGGCAAAGAAAGCAAGTGTGACAAGTTCTATGAAACTATGGCACAAGAGACTTGGTCATTTAAACATGACAAGCTTACAAAATCTGCAAAAGGATGAAATGGTGCAAGGTATACCAAAAATGGATCAATGCAATGAAATCTGTGAAGGGTGTGTGTTTGGCAAGCATCACAGAGATTCATTTGAAGCTGGAAAGGCTTGGAGGGCAACAAAGCCACTCGAATTGATTCACTCAGATGTGTGTGGACCAATGAGAACAACAACAATCAGTGGAAACAGGTATTTCCTAACCTTCATTGATGATTATTCACGGATGTGTTGGGTGTATTTCATGAGGTTCAAGTCTGAGGTATTCACAATATTCAAGAAGTTTAAGGTAATGGTGGAATTGCAAAGTGGATACCAAATCAAAAGACTAAGAAGTGATAGGGGTGGTGAGTACACCTCACATGAGTTCAATGTATTATGTGAAGATGTAGGGTTGGAGAAGCAACTCACTGTGGCATATTCACCACAACAGAATGAGATTGCAGAAAGGAAGAATAGGACTATAGTCGAAATGGCTAAGTCTATGATGCATGAGAAGAACATGCCTTATAAATTTTGGGGTGAAGCTGTGAACACCTCAGTGTATCTATTGAATAGGTGTCCTACTAAGACATTGGAGAAGAAGACTCCATTTGAAGTGTTCAGTGGAAGGAAGCCTTCTGTGAAGCATCTGAGAGTGTTTGGCTCAGTATGCTACAATCTCATCCCTCATCAACTAAGGCACAAGTTGGAGAAATCAAGTAACAAGGGTGTTTTTGTAGGCTATGGTACCAGTGAGAAAGGATACAGAGTTTATAATGTATTGACTCAAAAGATAATCCTATCAAGGGATGTTATCTTTGATGAAGACTCAATGTGGAACTGGGATACAATGGTAGAGGAAAAGGACAGTGTCTCTCTACAAATTGACCTAAACAAAAGGCAAACAAGGGAGCCTATAGAGACCTCAGTTCAAGAAGAAGTCACAGATAATGGTGACATACAAGGGACCCCACAGCAAGCTACTATGAGTCCACAATCAAGTCAATCACAGACAACAACTCCTAGTTCAACTCCAGTAAGATTGAGAAATCTGGATGAGATTTATGCTACATGTAATTACTGTGTAGTAGAACCAGAAACGTATGAAGAAGCTGAGAAAGACAAAGCTTGGAAGAAAGCAATGAAGGAAGAGCTTGAAATGATAGAAAAGAATGACATTTGGGAACTTGTAAATCGACCAAGTGAGAAGCCTGTGATTTGTGTAAAATGGGTGTACAAAGTGAAGCTAAATCTAGATGGTTCTGTGCAAAAGAACAAGGCCAGGTTAGTGGCCAAAGGTTACTCACAGAAACCTGGTGTAGACTTCAATGAAACCTTTGCTCCAGTAGCAAGGTTAGACACCATAAGGACCTTGATAGCACTAGCAGCCAAGAAGGGTTGGAAGCTGCATCAATTGGATGTTAAATCTGCATTTCTAAATGGAGTGCTAGAGGAGGAAGTGTTTGTGGAACAACCTCAAGGGTTCACAAATCAAGAGTTTCCAGAAAAAAGTGTACAAGTTAAGGAAGGCTATTTATGGCCTAAAACAAGCTCCAAGAGCTTGGTACAGTGAGATTGATTCATATTTCATTGAGAAAGGATTTCAGAAAAGTCCTAGTGAAGCTACACTCTACACCAAGACAGAAAGCAACAACAAGACACTCATTGTCTCAATCTATGTGGATGATGTTGTCTACACTGGAAATGATGCTGCAATGATGGAAGAGTTCAAGGAAGAAATGATGAAGAGGTACGAGATGACTGACCTAGGCCTCTTGCATCATTTTCTTGGCATTGGGGTAATTCAAAAAGCAAGTAGCATCTTTATTCATCAAAAGAAGTATGCTGAAACTTTGCTTGAAAAGTTTGGTTTGAAGGGTTGCAAACCAGTTTCTACACCCTTAATTGCAAATGAGAAGCTCAAGAAGGAGGATGGAAGTGAACCTGCAGATGCTAGTCTCTATAAAAGCATTGTTGGCAGTCTATTGTATCTAACTGCAACAAGGCCGGATCTAATGTTCTCAGCAAGCCTACTTTCTAGGTTTATGCAGAATCCTAGCAAGATACATATGGGCACAGCTAAGAGAGTGCTAAGATATGTACAAGGAACTCTTGATTATGGGATCAAATATGAGATGGGAAAGTCATCTATTCTAATTGGATTCTGTGACAGTGACTGGGGTGGCAGTGAGGATGATAGTAGAAGCACATCGGGCTATGCTTTCACTTTCGGATCAGGGGTATTCTCATGGGCCTCTGTGAAGCAACAAAGTGTTGCACTGTCCACAGCCGAGGCAGAGTATGTGAGTGCATCAGAAGCTACATCTCAAGCTATTTGGCTAAGGTTTATACTTAAAGATTTTGGCGAATTGCAAGTTGAAGCCACACCACTTCTGTGTGACAACACCTCTGCAATTGCCATGACTAAAAACCCAGTGTTTCATCAGAGAACAAAACACATCAAGAGAAGATATCATTTCATCAGAGAAGCATTGCAAGACAACACAATCAAGCTAATCTATTGCAGCACAGAAGATCAGATCGCAGACATATTCACAAAAGCACTACCGAAGGAGAGATTCAATTACCTGAGGGGTTTGCTCGGATTGACTCCCAGAAGCAGTTTAGAAGGGAGTGTTGGAAGCTAACCAGCTCCTGGAGTCGGGGAGTCGAAGGCAGCAAGATACTCCCGAGCAAAAGGATGTCATCTGCATCGAAGAAGAAGAAAGAAAATGAAGGGTTCTAGTCTCCAACGGCTAGTTTTGTTTTTAAATGTTTGTGTAAGTGTGTGAGTGACAAGTGTACACTCCAGATTAAATCATTTAACCCCAAAATGAAGGGTTAGGATGTAATCTGGAGTAGTAAGGCTTAATGGTTGTTAAAGCCTCTTGTCAATCACCTTTTGTAGAAGTATGGGTGATGGAAATGCACCATACTCTTGTGTAAAAATCACTCTACTTATTCAATTAAGTCTGCTGCATTATTTGCATAGCAGAAACCAATCTCCAAGTTGCTTCTTTTTCAATTTCTCTACTATCCTACCCAAGAAACCGATTCAAACACTCAATCAAAAACACAAAATAAACAAACTTTATCAATGTCCAGCAAACGGAACTTTTGAAAAACTTTTAAAATCTTCAGTGTTCATTGCGTGCACGATCATGAGATGGCTAGGTTTCTGCAAATGAACATTCATGAGTCAACAACTAACTGTTTGCTAGCAAGGAAAGAACTTACATAGCCCCAAGTGTATACTCTCTTGTAGCTGTACAAAATCACGTGATCTGGTCATGTGATTATATGTTATGTGGAGAAGAGGGGTTGGTGATCACTTGATGAGTATTATAAACAACAAGTGGATGCAAGTTTCTCTCCTACAAGAGTGGCGCTAAATTAGTGAGAGCATGCAAGCCTCTCCCTCATATAGGGCTTGATGGGTACTATATGACTGGAGGGTTAGTGTAAGTTTGTCTGCTCATAAGGGCTTTTCATAGAATTTTTTTTTTTTTTAAATCATGTTGAAGATTTTATTAACCTTCGAAGTGGTATGTAGTTTTCCCAAAAACTTTTGGTCTATTACCTCGAAGAACTTATAACATTTCTCGTCAAAGTAATGAGAAACACTTATCGTTGCCGAAAACTGCTTACCATTCTAGAAACAATCACAAATAAGTCTTTAACCACAACCAATAAATAGTTGCATAGCAACGTTATATGATAAACACAACTTAATTACACTATGATTTTACATGTCTGCCTCTATGCAAATGGTGTTGGCAACAGCTGCAAAACCACCACTAGCAATACCAGCAACGTCAACAAGAACAGAAATTAAACATAATGACAACAACAAACATGTAATTTATCACATCTGCAAACCACTAGACCCAATTAATTTGGTGAGTGCAAAAGTTATAGTCATAGCCATCCATCCTCCAACAAGTACTCTTGCACAAGATTTCACCACCGATGACCCCCCCAGCCTCGCTCCTACCCCTCCAAACACAACCAGCGCAACGCTCACCAAAGCCGCCACTACGGCCAGCCTCATCTTATGCTCACTTATAAATGAAGCTCCCAACAGAGGCACCACCGCGCCTATCGAAAACGCAATGGCTGACGCCAAGGCGGCATGCGCAGGATTCGGCAGCATCTTCTTCTTTGCCTCCTCTACATTTTCTGTCCTACCATTTTCTTTCATCTCTCTCTTCATTTGAGATATCTCTATGTCGTACTGAGTGTACACAGAGACAAACTCTCCTATTGCCATACTACACGCCCCGGCCACGAGTCCCGCAAAACCGGCTATCAGCATGGTCTTCACATCTTGTTTCACAGCACCCACGCCCATCATGAGCGATGCAACAGAAACCAGCCCATCATTGGCTCCCAACACAGCCGCGCGAAGCCACTGTGTCCTCTGGGAGTAATCAAAGGTGTCATCTTCGTCGCCTTCTGGGATTGGAGATTGTCTTGGTTGATCAGTCACATTTCCATAAACTGCAATTTCTATGTGGTTAGTTGAAGTTTGGTCACGTTGGGAAGCCATGTCTGAAGTTTTGAAGTGTAGGATTTGGTATGAAAGGGAAAGAAGAGAGATTAGGATATTGATTGCTTGTGGAGGACACACGCCCTCATTAGGGTATTTATAGAGGTAGGGTTTTATGATTTTTATCTATTGTGGTTAGGGCACATGTTGATGGACCATTGGAACTTAGTGGTGATAAGGAGGGAGACACTACATGTGGAAGGCACTCTCCATAAGAGTTACTTAATCAAGATTAATGGCTGATCAAAATAGGCTTTGTATATTGGAGTCATTACCAACTGCAAATGACAGTCTTCAGAGACATAAAATGTCATTATCCACCGCAAATGACAGTCTTCAGAGACATAAAATGAAAAGTTTTTTGTCAAAGTATACTGATGCACCACTAATCAATATCGTTACAATACTCAACTTAAATAATTAAATTGCAATATGACTAATGTGGAGTTTTACCATAAAAAACCTCAACATAATTAGTAATAGAACCATTTAGTATAAAAGAGTGATTAAACTTCATAAGGTTTTCGATGTGAGACATACTTCAACACATATGTCAAGTTTTGATTTGTCTAAGAGAATGAATAATCTCTTATGTGTAAATAGCGTAAGTTTTTTTTATTAAATATGTCGTTTTTTTAAGTTTTGGGCTCATTACTTCTATCTTGAGTGCATCTTAACTAGAGATTTTAGTATGTCAAGAACATGGTCTGATATACTCAGTGTAATAATACAATTGGTTATAAACTTAAAAAAAAAAACAATTTAACCGATTATATTATTACATTTGTTGTACTGAGCTATTCCCAGCACACTAAATTTTTTTTCCTTGTTAACCGTGGTGGCGTTTGTGTGCGTGCAACTTCTTATTCAAATCCACATGGTGTATGTAGTGGGGAAGTGCTACCATTGTTCAAATACCTAATAAGTGTTAATTATGTGAAGTGCGCATTCCACACAAATGCCACCAGCAAATTACCAATAAAACAATACAGATTGACCGAAAGCAAAATCTATCTTTTGGAGATTTTGGTAGGAAATATCATTAAACAATTGAGTGGAGGGTGCATTCCACACGAAAGCTTGTGGGTATTGATTATTCCGGATTTCATTGTTCGGAGTTCAATGATCAGGTAATTCGGAGCATTCAATTTGAATCTGATAGTTCTCATTAACTTATTCTGCTGATTCATCTTACACAAATTAAAGGCTCCAATTCTCTTTCATACAAACCAAAGTCCGAATTTTCTGATATTTAGGCACACTAGGATCCGTAGAGAATCCAAATTCCAAAAAAAAGGGTACATTCTTGTAAAATTTGTCCAACTTGTAAAAGTAGCTTTACTCCTTTAAACCTTTCCACTAAAAAGCAATTACACCAGTAATGTTTAACGTTGTTTAGTTTTCAATTAACCCACTAATTAAGGATATGACTCGGCCGTAAGCAATGATAATTTCATAAGCCATATCGGCAAGAAGAATTTAGTTTTCTCGTTATACACTCATCTCTTTGTTCACGTCTCTCGGTTCTCCTTTAATTTATTAATTCAACAACTAGAAAAAAGGACACAGCAAAAATTTCTAGATTTGGAGTTCGAGCTCCAACTTGTGTCCATAAAATATTTTTAGAAAGAGAATGACGCCGCGGTTCAAACTCACTGTTATGCTGAGACATAAGATGGATTTGAGCCATCCGAGATTGTTTAGGCTTCCAAAACTGCGTTTTAATTTTTGTAATAAAAATCCTACTTTTTGTTTGTCATCCGATTAATGTCATTTACTTTCATTTTTCTTAAGGCTTTTGAGTTGTCCTAAGGTGTTTTAAACAGCTTATTTAAGTCGTGCCTGTTTCCCATTGTAATCATCAACTCCTCAATTAATCAAATTATTTGGGATTTCTATTAAACTGGTAGATTCCAGAAAGCTCTAGTTCTTCAAAATTTACGTTTGTAGTCCTTTTGCTTCGTGCTGCGTCAAAAAGAAAAAGAGGTGCAAGAGGAAAGATTGTTAGGATGCACTCGTAAAGAGAACTGATTTATGTTGAAGATCGTTTTCTTTCGGGATATCGAGCATACTGTTATATAGGGTAATTAAGATTAACATAGATTCAGCGTTTGATTCCCTCCAATTTAACGAAAAATGACATTTTTGGCCGCTCGAAAGAAAATTATGATGCCTATAAGAAAAGAATTGGTACTTTTATTCATATATATCTGTGAGAGAAGCTCAATCCAATTTCAACAGTGCACAGTGGCGTCCATGAAATTCACTCCTCCACTGCTTGTTAGCGACAACCTGCCATTCACGAAGCTGTGTCTTTTTGCGAAGACTAACAGAGAAATGAAAGTAGTAAGTATGCATTTCAGATCGAAAACCTGTCCCAAGACATGGTTTTCTTAATCGTATATATGGAAGGTGAACGCTCACCCTCCAAAGTTATCAAGTTTCCTGATAGGTTGGTATGGGCACTCCGGACGCTGCAGTCAGTTCCTTGTAAGCAATCTGCAATCTTCGAGTCACAGGTCCCACTTTTCCATCGCCAACTTCACGACCATCAATCTTTACAACCTGGTGAATAAAATCCCATCAGCTATTGCTTCTTGTGAAGAGGAAACCATTACAGCGTCGATAAATGGAAGCATGAACAGTTGAATATGTAGTATGCAACCAAGATTGAAATATCTATAAAGTACTCACCGGACTGAGTTCTCCCATTGTTCCTGTCGTCCATACCTGCAGGTCGTCCATACCTGCAGTCCATGATAATTACGTAATTCAGAACAGAACGAAGGATATGTTCAAAACAAACAGGTGGGATTAACACTTCCGTTAATTACTATTGTGTAACAAACTATGTGAATTTATGTAAGGAATGTTAGAGTGTGATTATGATTCACACGGTTTAGATATTTCAGATTAGTATAAAGTGATAAGGTCTCAGTTTGTTTATAAGAGTAATCCAGTTTTGGTTTGGATTAGAACTCTATTTGGGATTTGAGTTTAGTACTCCTGATTGTACAAGGATTTAGTTTCATATTCCTTGTAGGATTGTTATAGGTGATCCGGAACTTGTAGTATAAAACCACAAGCCCCTGCTCTCGCAAAGATACACTCTGAATTTCGTTCCAGTTGCCTATAATCTGGAGAGTATCGAGCTTTGCAGAGAGGAGAAGGTTTTGTGCAGATTTCCATATCTTCTTCGTCTGTGAACATGTCTGTGTTAAACATTAAAGTTGCTGTTTTGGAGAATCTAAATAGCCATGTATTTTTTGTCTTTTGTTTGTATGTGCTGGCAGTGTCTAGAATTATCTTTTTGGGTATTATTTATTAGGTCCAGCTTTATTGTCTCTTAGAGAAAAAAAAGAGGAGTCTTTAGAAAGAAACAAAAAGACACTAGTTGTGCCTTTCCTCCTCCCTGTACCAGATCTTTTTTGTGTGTGCAGAAAATTGAAGTTGGAGTTTTTTATTCATCTTTTTAGCTTGTTCTTCTTTACATCTTTGTGTGTTGATCTTGGGCTAGTGTATTGTATTACACTATTGTTGTTGTTTACATGGTACCAGAGCCACAAGGGTGGTAACTGGTTGTTTGCTTGAATCCCTTGGTGAAGAAGATCAGCTGGTGTTGCTCCAAAAGATGGAATCTTCAAGTCGGGTTACTGGGCTCGGCATAGAGCTGCTCAATCCATCAAATTACAAGATCTGGAGATCGTGTATGGAGTCGTATCTGGTTGGTGAAGATTTATGGGATGTTGTTGGAGGAGCGTACACAACCAAACCCGAAGACGGTGCAGATGCCGATGACTTGAAATGGTGGGTAATGACTAATGCGAAAGCCGAGTTCGTGTTGAAGAGATCTGTTTCTCATGGGTTATTCGAACATATCATCAAATGCAAGTCTGCCAATGACATTTGGGAGACTCTTGACAAACTATTCAACAAAAAGGACATTGGGAGGCTACAGATGCTGGAGAATGAATTGGCAAATTCAAGTCAAGGTGACCTTTCAATTTCTCAATTTTTCTTGAAGATTAAGAACTTGTGTTCTGAAATTTCCCTTTTAGATCCGGATGAGCCCGTCTCTGAAGCTCGAATAAGGAGACACATTATTCGTGGCTTAAAAAAGGAGTACACTCCTTTTGTGACTTCAATTCAAGGATGGGATCGACAACCCACCTTGGAAGAGTTTGAGAATTTGTTGTCATCTCAAGAGTCTTTAGCTCGTCAAATGGCTGGAGTGTCTATTTCGAACAACTCCGGAGATGCTCTTTTTACTCGAAAAAAGAAGAATTTTAAGTTTGATAAAAGGGATTACAATAAATTTGATGCTGCACCTAAAGAGTCATTTAATCAAAGAGATAAAAGGCCCCTCAAGTGTCATCGATGTGGAAAACTTGGTCACATTCAAAAATTCTGTAGAGTTAAAATGAGCCAAGGCAACGTGGCTGAAACAAATGTCAACTCTCGTATTTCTAGCAATTCAGAAGATGAAGAAAACTGGGGGAAGTGTTTTCTAGCAGAAACTTCAAACATTGATGCCATGGCTATTAACTTTAAAGATGAATGGATTGTGGATTCCGGTTGTGGCCATCATTTGACAGGTGATGAGTCAAAGTTTGTCCATTTACAGCCGCACAAAGGAAATGAAGCAATGGTGACAGCCGACAACACAGTGCACCAAGTTGAAAAAGAAGGTACTGTGATCATCAATGAGGGAGGTAATGATTCTATCACATTGAAAAATGTTTTCCATGTTCCGGGGATGAAGAAAAATTTATTTTCTGTTCCTAATGCTGTGGATGCTGGTAATTTTGTCTTATTTGGACCAAAAGATGTGAAATTTCTCCGGAATATAGAAATTTTAAAAGCTGATGTTGTCCATACCGGTAGGAGGGTAAAAGATACATTTGTTTTATCTGCCTCTTCATCATATATTGATAAGGTTAGCTGCAATGAAAATGCTTCCTTATGGCATGCTAGGTTAGGGCATGTTAATATGGAAAAATTGAAGGTGATGGTTAAGAAAAATCTTGTAAATGGGCTGCCTAATATTTCAAGTTTTCCCAGCAAAGTCATTTGTGAAGGATGTCAATTTGGCAAGGCTCATCGTCTTCCTTTTGCCAAATCTGATTCTAGAAGCAAAGCTCCTTTAGAATGCATTCATGGTGATGTTATGGGACCAACTAGAACTCCTTCCTTCTCTGGTTTTCGCTACATGCTAATTCTTGTTGATGATTTTTCAAGATTTGCATGGGTCTATTTCATAAAACAGAAGTCAGAGGTTCTCTCCAAGTTTCAGGAGTTCAAGGAGACTGTGGAGGGTGTTCTTGGTTTGAAAATTAAATGCTTGCGTACAGATAATGGTGGGGAGTTTACTTCTGAAAGCTTCTTCAAATTTTGTCAACAATTTGGCATAAGAAGGCAATTATCCTGTGCTGAAACTCCGCAGCAAAACGGAGTTGCTGAACGGAAGATTAGACACTTGACGGAGACATGTAGAAGCTGGTTACATGCTAAAAACTTGCCGAAAGCCTTGTGGGCAGAAAGTATGATGTGTGCAGTCCATGTGATTAATCGGTTGCCCCTCAGTCCGAATAATATGAAAACTCCATATGAGTTGATGTTTGGCTCAATTTGTTATGTTCATGTGCCTGACTCTAAGAGAGGGAAGCTAGATTCGAAGGCGAAAAAATGCATTTTTGTGGGATATGATGAAAGAAAAAAAGGTTGGAGATGTATGGATCCTGAGACGCACAGTTGTGTTGTGTCAAGGGATGTGATCTTTGATGAAATCTCTTCTTTTTATGGCCAGAAAAATGAATCAGCCGGCGACAACACTCAAGAACCTATTGTAATTGAGTTGCCTTCGTCTTCCAATCCTCCTAGTGTTCATGATACTTCACATGTTGGTGAGCAAGGTGAAAGGGGGAGCGTTAGTCCGCAAAATGTTGAAATGATGGAGGATGTGGGATCTCTAGAGCAAGAAGAAGTTGAACAAAATCAGAGGCCAAAAAGAACCATCACCAAACCGGCAAGGTTTCGAGATGAAAACTTTACAAGTACTTATTCTTGTTTTTTTGCAGGTCCAATTGATGAAGCAGAACCTTCTCATTATGAAGAAGCCAAATATGTCAAAGAATGGAGGATAGCCATTGATGAAGAAATGCATGCCCTTATGAAGAATGAGACATGGGATTTGGTGCCGCAACCTGAAAATGTGCATCTTATTACATGTAAGTGGGTTTACAGATTGAAGAGAAGAGCTGATGGAAGCATAGACAGATTTAAGGCCAGGCTAGTTGCTCGTGGTTTCTCTCAAAGCTATGGAGATGATTATGAAGAGACTTTCAGTCCCGTAGCAAAAATGACATCTGTTCGTGTGGTGATCTCATTGGCAGCGTGTCAAGGATGGAAGTTGTGGCAACTTGACGTTAAAAACGCATTTTTATATGGAGATCTTGACAAAGATATTTATATGCAGCAACCAGCCGGATATGTGTCCCAAACCAATCCAGGTTATGTGTGCAAACTGAAGAAAGCCCTTTATGGGTTAAAACAAGCGCCACGTGCTTGGTATGGAAAAATAGCTGAGTTCTTGCAGTTTTGTGGCTATCGTGCTTCAGATTCAGATTCAAGCTTATTTGTTAAGAAACATGGGAATCTGCATATGGTTGTTCTCTTATACGTGGATGATATGATAGTTACTGGAAGTGATGAAAATGAGATTGCAAAGCTTCGAGCGGAACTATCTACTCGATTTGATATGAAGAACTTGGGTGAGTTAAGTCATTTTCTTGGCTTAGAAGTGCAAAACATGGCAAATGGAATTTTTATGTCACAACAAGGATATGCTCAGAAGCTTGTTGAAAGGTTTGGGCTCAAGTTGTCCAAGAAACGCTCTACTCCCCTTGACAAAGATAAGAAATTAAGGCGTAAGGAAGGATCACTTCTTCCAGATCCTAAAACCTATCGTGCTCTTGTTGGTAGTCTTCTTTACTTGACTATAACAAGGCCGGACATTGCATTTGCTGTTGGGATTGTTAGTAGATACTTGCAGGAGCCTCGAAAGCCTCATTTAGAAGCTGCAAAGGATATTCTGAAGTATGTAAACTCTACACTTGATTTTGGACTTCTTTACAAAACAGGTTCTGGCTTTGTGATGAATGGTTACACAGATGCTGATTTTGGAGGAGATATGGATGACAGAAGATCCACATCAGGTTATGTATTTTTGTGTGACTCTACAAGTGTTTCTTGGTGCAGCAAGAAACAAGACTCAGTTTCACTCTCTACTACAGAAGCGGAGTATAAGGCTGCCTCACTCGCAGCCCAAGAATGTGTTTGGCTACGGAGACTCATCAAGGATGTTTATCAACCTTGTGGCAAATCAACTACTCTTTTTTGTGATAATCAGAGTGCTATCAAGCTTGCATCAAATCCTATTTTCCATGCTAGGACCAAGCATATTGAGATCGAGCATCATTTCATTCGTGAAAAGGTTCTTGATGGAACCGTTAAGAATGAACATGTGAGCAGCAAGGAGAATGTTGCAGACATCTTTACTAAAGCTCTCTCAAGGGGACCATTTGAAGCTCTTCGTGTGAAGCTTGGACTCGTTTCCAAAACATCACTTTAAGGGGGAGTGTTAAACATTAAAGTTGCTGTTTTGGAGAATCTAAATAGCCATGTATTTTTTGTCTTTTGTTTATATGTGCTGGCAGTGTCTAGAATTATCTTTTTGGGTATTATTTATTAGGTCCAGCTTTATTGTCTCTTAGAGAAAAAAAGAGGAGTCTTTAGAAAGAAACAAAAAGACACTAGTTGTGCCTTTCCTCCTCCCTGTACCAGATCTTTTTTGTGTGTGCAGAAAATTGAAGTTGGAGTTTTTTATTCATCTTTTTAGCTTGTTCTTCTTTACATCTTTGTGTGTTGATCTTGGGCTAGTGTATTGTATTACACTATTGTTGTTGTTTACAGTCTGCAGGTATGCACTGATGCAATTATTTTTGTTCTTACATTCATATTGCGTACATGATCAAAGGGTTGTGATTTAATTGTTTAATCCTTGTGTTCTTGGCTGTTGAGTTGATCGATAAGTTTCTATCTCTTCTCACATGAGGTATCAGAGCCAATGGATTCTTCATTTAAATTCAATCTTGAAATCGTTTTAATCTGCAAAACAAAACTGACCTATGGCAACCAGTCTGTTTAAATTCGAAATTGCAAGAAACGACGTCGTTTAATTTATTAATCTTCTTTAATATTATGACTGTTGGACTGGGTTTTTTACTGCAATCGAAGAAAAAAAAAACCTCGATTTTCATTCTGTGTGAGAAAGATCCATAATCTGATATGGCAATATCGTTTTTCTCAAACATCATAAAACAAATTTCTTGTATAACTATTGCTTCCGCTGCGTTGATTATGATATCTGCAAATTGAGGTAATTTTCTGTTTCTTCTCCATCCATATTGCGTTAAAATATAAAGAAGTATTATGGAATTTTTGCTATGTTTGATTAAGATTGGTGTACAAAGATTATGCAATGCATTCAATTCCATGTCTATAGATTATTGACATACTGCTCTTTTGTTTTCTTGTCACAAATGAAATTCTGATCTGCGTGATGAGTGAGTTTATGCATACACAAATGGGTTGTTTCATCTATATATGTTTTTCATGCTCATGAGAAATCTATATATATGACTAAATTGATTCATTAACATTGTGTATTAAGTGAAAGTGGATTGAAATCAAGAACTTTTGGTTCTTTTATTGAGATTTCATTTTGTCCATGTCTGCAGTTTCGCTTAAAACACTCAACCTTGCAAGTGTTCCGATTCTCACGGGGGGAAGTAACTACAAGAAGTGGAGGCGAGAAATCGGTCTGCTACTGACTCTTAATGAATTTGATATTGCATTAGACACTCCTACGCCGCCATTATTGTCAGATAAAAGCTCTGCCAAATGGGATTTTAAAGCACATGTTACTCATATGGGAGTTATAGATGCTTTAGATAAGTGGGAGTGATTGAAGTTATTTTATGTAGCTTTTGGAAGACAGTTATAGGATGCTTTTCCAAAGGATGAGTGTCGTAGCAAAGTTTTCTGGAGCTAGGTATTGTAATTTATTTAGTTACAACTTTCTTTGTGATTTAGCAGTTAGTTGAGGTTTCTTTTAGTTCAGCCTTTTCAGACAAATCTGTGATTGGTTGTTCACAGGAAACATTTTTGATAGTTCAATAAAATCTTTGAGTCAAAATTTCGTTTTGATAAAGATAGTTTGAGAGTTGAACTTGGTTATTCTTATTGATGAATAGCTCAAGAACTTTTGTTGTATTTCTGGACAACATCAGTGAGTAAGTTTTGGTTTACTCCTATTTTGGATCACTTTGCTGAGAGCATGAGTTAGACACTGTGATTTGTAAGTCAATTCTGCATATTGTATTGTAGAGAAGATTATAAGTTCATTGTCTTAGCGCATGTTTTCAGTTTTGTGTTTTTTTTTTTTTTTGTTGAGAAACATTGTTATGAGATTTCTGCAATTACTGTTGTGTTAATTTGAAATGATTCTTTACTATGGTGAATCATACTCAAGTGGGAGAATGTTAGAGTGTGATTATGATTCACACGGTTTAGATATTTCAGATTAGTATAAAGTGATAAGGTCTCAGTTTGTTTATAAGAGTAATCCAGTTTTGGTTTGGATTAGAACTCTATTTGGGATTTGAGTTTAGTACTCCTGATTGTACAAGGATTTAGTTTCATATTCCTTGTAGGATTGTTATAGGTGATCCGGAACTTGTAGTATAAAACCACAAGCCCCTGCTCTCGCAAAGATACACTCTGAATTTCGTTCCAGTTGCCTATAATCTGGAGAGTATCGAGCTTTGCAAAGAGGAGAAGGTTTTGTGCAGATTTCCATATCTTCTTCATCTGTGAACATGTCTGCAGGTATGCACTGATGCAATTATTTCTGTTCTATCAGATCTCACTTTCAAGAACACAAGGATTAAACAATTAAATCACAACCCTTTGATCATGTATGCAATATGAATGTAAGAACAGAAATAATTGCATCAGTGCATACCTGTAGACATGTTCACAGACGAAGAAGATATGGAAATCTGCACAAAACCTTCTCCTCTCTGCAAAGCTCGATACTCACCAGATTATAGGCAACTGGAACGAAATTCAGAGTGTATCTTTGCGGGAGCAGGGGCTTGTGGTTTTATACTACAAGTTCCGGATCACCTAGAACAATCCTACAAGGAATATGAAACTAAATCCTTGTACAATCAGGAGTACTAAACTCAAATCCCAAATAGAGTTCTAATCCAAACCAAAACTGGATTACTCTTATAAACAAACTGAGACCTTATCAGTTTATACTAATCTGAAATATCTAAACCGTGTGAATCATAATCACACTCTAACAAGGAAACCTCGTCCGCAGTATGGAACTCTGATAGGCTGATCCTTCTCTCCTCTAAGACCAACTTCTCCTTCACTACAAGGTCCATCACCTGCAAAATTCAAAAAGATCGATCAGTGAGTCAGAGGAAAACCAAGTGTAAAATATTATTACCAAACAAAACGTTTGGGGCGTCTTTGTCAAGGATCGATGTACAAAGGTTAAAATCTCATTACCACCAAATTGAAGGAGAACAATATTTCAATTCATGGAGAACGATGGAAATTCCAATAATAAGAGGGAATCTACACAACTTACCGTTGCTCGAGTAATGCCAGGAAGGCAGTAATCAGCATGAGGAGTCAAAACACAGCCTTTCTTCACCAAAAACTGCATAATCAAACAGAGTTTGTTTACAGTGTGGATGTCACGTAATTGAGACGGAGTGGAAGGAAGTGATAGGACGTGATAATACAATAGCAGAAGTCACTATGACATTGCATTACTTAAGGAGAACAGGTCTATATTTTGTGCTCATTAAAATGTTACAAACTAGCGAGTTGATCCAGCCCTCTAACGTTCACTTGAGACTAGTTTACATGGACATGTTTCTGATGCTTTCATGAATGAAAGCATCGGAAATAACAATGGAAAACTACATCCTGAAAAATGGAACCTAGCCACCAAATTTTCATACAGCAACGAAACCTGAAGAGAAAAAGCATAGGCTTACAATGTTCGTAGCGTTTGTTTCAGACACATAGCCATCATTGTCAAGCATGATTGCATCATCAGCATTTGCGTTGTTGCCTTCTATCTGCAATATATTCAAGATGACTTGAACAAAGGTAGCTCAAAGTTCTGCAAGATCAAATACACCGCACATGACATGTTACCAGCTGATGACACAAACTGAACTTACCTTTGCAAGTATATTATTGAGTAGGTTATTGTGGTGAATCTTTGAATCCAAATTCTGGTAAAAGAAAAACGAAAAAAAAGTCGTAAATCTATAGTCAGGTGAGAAAATGCATAGGTAAGTGGAGGAAAAAAAAAAAGTTCTCTCTCTCTCTCTCAGTGGAAACCCTAGCAACCTCTAGTGTCGATAGGAGGAATATGGGGATATTTCTTTGCTCCAACCATTTTCTGTGATTTTAAAAGGCTAAACACTTGTAACTCGAGTGAAAGGAGAAGACCTAATGTTTGTCTTTCTCCCAAAGACCAGTTGTTTCTTCATTGTCTGTATTGCGTTGTGCTTAGGGTTGTTTGAGTTGGTTTTCTTAGCTCTTTTTTTGTGAAAGGCACAGTGATTTTGGTGAAAGATTTACGACTCTTTGGAAAAAAAAGTTTTCCAACTTATCTATAGTCACCAGGCATCAATCTTGTCGAAAATCTGATTTTCCTCCACTTACCTATCTAAATGCTCTTCAAGCTTAAATATCTTCCCATCCTAAACTCGAAGACCCTCCCAAACTGAATCACCGCCTTGGACAACCGAGTTGAACACAGAAACCTTGGACAGGATAGAAATAAATATCCATAACTATAGCATCGAAACAAAAGACTGGAGGGATGATCTGTCAACTGGAGAACATCAAGTGTCTCGTGTACAGGTACCTTTGCACTCTCGCGCGGTACAATCTGATCACCAACCCATGCAAGTAGCTTCTTATTTTCTGGAACTGGAAGATCGGGCTCAGGCAAAGGAGACTTCAGAAGGCTCGATGTCTGCCTCACATGGCGCCTAAGAAAGTTGTAGAAAGGTAGACTTTGCTCAAGTACGTCATACAGAGACATAGGGAATGGCTGAAAAAACACACATAGAGCATATTCTCAGACGTTGTGTCATGCTGTAACTTGAGTTGTCATTATCTATCAAAATGCAAAATTGTGGGAACAGGCAAGAAAAAGGTTAAATACACAATTGTATAACTAAGAGAAAAAAGACATTTAACTATTTGCAGTCCGTCCAACGAGTACATGTAGTATAACCTAATTATCTATATTTCGGATGATCTTTGTGTCTATTGTTTCCTAGCATGCGATCAAAATCTAGCACTTAAATCTAGCACGAACAACTGTAGAAAGCACGTGGCTTGTAGCTCAGTTGGTTAAGAGCATTCACCTATGCATTTGAGGTCCCATCTACGCTATATAACCAATGGAAAAAAACTGACAAATTCACGAACTTTTATGATCAACCAAATCATTATTGAAACAAAAACCAATTGAGATCCTACCAAAGTAAAAAATATTTCCAAATAAAAGAGTAAAAAGTAAATAACTTGAGTAAAATTATTCTTACAACAGCAACTAAACTCATAATTAGGGATGAAACTTGTTTACTGACTTACCATTTTGGAAAGAACCTCCTCCCTGTAGGGCCTATCAGAACCTGTCACTTGCAGGAAAGTTGCATAGAGTGGTTCATCAAGCACTTCTGTGTCATCCCTCTAAACACAAAACAATAAAAAAAATAAAAAAATAAAACAAAATTTATGTTTTCTTCTTCTGCATGAAAGACAGAATCTTTAACTTGCACTTTGCTTGGTATTGCTTCTTGCTTGGCTAAAAGCGTTTATGATAGTTAAAAAGTGCTTCTGGAAAAAGCAATACGAGCACAAGGAATACATGAGCAAAGGAATAGAAGCAGTCCCAAACGAGGCCTTTCAGAAGCCAAAAAATAATATTGACGAGACTGGAGGGCACATGAGCAAAGGAGTACATGAGGCTGGTAGACAGTGATCTTGGAGTAGCCCATAAGTGAATCGCTTCCACTTCAGCTTCTGCTTGGTTCTTGAGCTCTTCCATGGTGGTTTGGTTTGGACTGAAATTAAAATTCCCAAACTTTTTGAGGGATCAACTGGGATTTTGAAGTTTTGAGAAATCTGAGCAAATTACTGCATGCAGAGGAAAGTAACTGATGATTATGCAATAAATACTATAAAGAGCATTTATTTTTTCTATTTACTATTTAGTAATTGTATGTGAGATTTGAACTTATTTGGAATTGTTTTTGTGTTGCCGTTTTTAACAATTAAAAACGCTTTTGATTTTGTTGAACTGACAAGGTGAACATATTTTTGACCATAAAAGAATGAGTAAATTGTAGCTATGGTCCCTGAACTTTACTCAAATTGGAGCAATGGTCCTTCAACTAAAAATCCATTACCATTGGTCCTTCAACTCATTAAAACGTGCAGCTATGGTCCCTCAACTAAAAATCCATTACCTTTGGTCCCTCAATTTTAATTCAACTGGAGAAATGGTCCCTTAACTTTATCCCAATTGTAGCTATGGTCCTTCAAACATAACTCGTTTTGACAAATTTTTTTACGTAGTTGACGAAAATGACCATAATTACACACTTTGATGAGTTGAGGGACCCTAATTAAGTAAATGGTTATTCCAACATAACATATTTTGACAAAATTTTGAAGAAATTAATGAAAAGGACTATAGCTACACATTTTGATAAGTTGAGGGACCAATAGTAATGGATTTTTAGTTGAGGGACCATTGCTCCAATTTGAGTAAAGTTCAGGGACCATTGCTACAATTTACTCTAAAAGAATTCTTCGGAAGTTTTGATGATATATCACTAACAAATTAAAGTTTTGACATGTCAAAGATTACGTGGCACGCATTGTGAGTGTCACAAGTTGTACACATGACATATGACTCAAAAAACGAGTCATGACACATGTCAATATTTGATGGAAAATAATTAAAAAAAATCTTTAATTAACCTTGATTTAAGTCAAACAAATCACGGGAGATAATCAACAAATAAAGTGGATGTCAAATAGGGAGATTGACCAAATAAGAATGACTAGATTAAGGATAAGTTGATTGATTGATTTGATTAAATCAAGATTATTTGATAAAATCAAATTGGACGCGATTTTTTTTTTTTTTAAAGAGAAATTGGACACGAATTAAGTTCAAATCACGTTTTGATTTTTTTGTTAATTAAATTTATTTGGTCAAATTGCTAAATTAATTGGTATGGGTCAAATTAATTGATTTGGTTCAAACCTCAATCAAGAAATGGAAAAGCCTATAAGTACGAGGCTCAAAAACAATGAAGAGATCTTAAAAAAAAATGGAACTTTAATGAAAAGTTTTCAGTACTGTTTACTTTAACAAAAAATCATAGTTTTGAAATCATTTTCATTAGTTTTCCTTAAAAAAAAAATCCTCACATTCTTCAAACACTTAGGGGTGGTTTGGGAGTGAGGTGCTTAAAAAAAAAGCTGTGAGGGTTTTAGGTGTTTGGTAAACTGAAAAAAATGGCTTATTTTGGAAGCTGCTATGAGAATAAGCTGAAATCAAAGGAAAAAACTGAAGCTGCTATTTGCAGCTTTGGAAAACTGGCTTTTTTTCAAAGCACACGGAGCTACAGTGCTCCTTTAATGAAAAGACTCACTATCAGACTGCTTTTTTTTGTTTTTTTTTTTTTTTCCCAAAAGCACTTTTACAAAAAAGTTTACCAAACACTCTGCTGATTTATTTCACAGCTCCGCTTATTCTCACAGCAGTTTCTTTTCAAAGCACAGGAATACCAAACCAGCCCTTAAAGTCTCAAACACTGTACACGCTCATAGAATTCAGAAAACCCTCCATATTTTTTCCCGCTCTCATGAAAACCACCAAGCACCACCTACACATGTCGGTTCTTACATCACCCCTCAAGCCACCATTCCACTTTAGTACTACGACCTTATTCCTCTTCACTTGTAAGTAAGAAGTTTTAGGTTAGAATCTTGTGGATGGTGAATTCAATATCAAATTAGGTTGCCTATTATGTGGCTTAGCTGAACTCTCAATTTTCTTAGTGTAAAAATATCGATGTACTAAAAAAAAAAAAAAAGGAATGTCTGTTGGTAAGGGTGCAATTCAGGCGGGTTGGAAGGTCAGCCCAATCCTACCCCAACTTTGACAATTCGGGCTTGGGTTTGGGTTGGGTTTCATTCGGGTTTAATTGGGTTAGGGTTTACTTGGATTGGGTTCGAGTTGTCCAACTTTTTTAAATTTAATCTTGTAACAACTTAGTTTCTAAGAATTCCTTAAAAAATTAAGCCAAGTAGCATCAAAGCTAGCTAACTTTCATTTCATAAATCAATCTACTATAAAGCTTTAGGATTTAGAGACTATGAATATAAGCTAACTAATTGAAGTCTCTTATTCCCTAAAAGATTAAGTAATTATAAAGGGTAATTTATTAAAAAAAATATTAGAAATGGCGTTGGTTTTTGGACTTGGCTCACTTGGGTGTAGTATGAGCATTAATTGATATGAGTTATAATCTGGTTAGATTGGGTTTTGTTAGTCGGGTTGAGGATGAATGGGCAAATGATCAACCCAACTTAACTCAATTAATGAACGGATTAAAATTAAGTTGGGTTGAACATAAACGAATTTGAATTGGCCCAACCCAAATTTCACCCTATCAGTTGGGCTGCAGAAACTACTACCAGCCATATAAGCAAAAAAAAAGAGCGACGACATCGTTGTGATGATAATATAATACGTTTGGTCCCACTAAAGGTAGTAGTAGGTCTGGTTTAGTCTTGTTCGGTTCAGTCTAATCGGTTGTACTCGATTTGGCCCCACTAAAGTTGGTACGTCGACACGTGCTTAGCCAAATGCATGAGGAAAGCCGAGAACCGAACCGGTCAAACCAAAATTGGTTTTTCAATTTTTTTCCTGGTTCATATCAGCACGGTTCAATGCTTTATCCGTTCAAACGCCTGCCCTAATCCCACAAAATTACAGAACGACACGTCGTAGTTTCACTTGTATGGTTGGTGTGAGCGCTTTTAATAAGCTGGTACAGCTCCACTCCGTAGTCCGTAGTGTTGCTCTCGAACTTCACATTTTCGCGCCTAAAATCCAAGGTACTTTCTCCGTCTCTCGATCTCTGTTGATTGTTTGGTTGCCTGGAAACTGTAGGAAAGTTCCTTCGATTTACAATTTATCTATCATTTCTCAGTTGCCAAACAGATTTTAAAGCTCGCGATTCCGGAACGATTGAGATTTGTTCACTCTTTTAGCTGTTTGGCTGCTGAGAAAATGAACCTACGTCATTTGAGTTTCGATCAAATTTTCACTTTTCTAATCTGATTCAAACGCGATCGTTCACTTCAATTTCTAAGATTTCTCCCGATTTTGAGCAACAATAGCATTAATCTCGTATAAGAAATCTGATTTTCTTTTATTTTCCCGGCAACCAAACAGATCGTACGAGTTTTCCTTCCTAACTGACGCTCTTTCTGTGTTTTTATTTTTTGCAGCTTCGAATTAGCTTCTGATCGCGGCAAGATAATGGCGAGTATGACAATATGTGCTCGATTCCGGCCTTTGAGCTCCAAAGAGAGAAGAGATCACGGCGATGCAGTCTGCATTCAACACGTAGACTCCGAAACTTTCAGTTTCAAGGTTTTTTCTCATGAATCCATGGATTCCTGTAATTCTGCTACTATCTTTTCGTGCAAAACTGTTTGAGAAACAAAGTTTGAAGAGATTTGAATTATTGTACGGCTAGGATGAGAAGGATGAAGAATTCACATTTAGCTTTGATAAGGTGTTCTACGAGAAATCTGAGCAGGCACAAGTGTATGAATTTCTAGCTTCGCCTATTGTGCGAGGTATATCTTCGAAACGACATTAATCGATGAATTACGCTTCTCTTGCTTATTTACTTGAAAGAAAAGGCAAGAAATTCCGGTTAAACTCTAAAAATCTTTTATCCATGTGCCTTTGCGTAGAAATTAATTGATTTGGTATATAGTGTTCCCTTACATTTTCATAGCAGCTGAGCTTATTGAAGGTCTTACTAATTGGGAATAGTGTTAGTCTGAATTACTGATTTTGTGTATTTCCAACTCAATTTCTGCTATTTATCTGCGCTGACCATGATACAGATGCTGTTGATGCAATAAATGGGACGATCGTTACTTATGGACAGGTGACGTAGTTGTCTAACTTTTCTCCTTATGGCGATCACCTGTATGTGATAAATTTCTATCTAGTAATTGCATGTCTTGGTTGTTTTGTTGGTTCTAATTCACGAAACCTTTTGCAATGAATGCAGACTGGAGCGGGGAAGACATATAGCATGGAGGTGAGGCTGCAGTTTCACAATATTGTAGTGATGACTGCTAATCGATATTCAATTAATTAAGCTCACGCACGGTAATGTTTGCGTATTTGGTGCAGGGGCCTAGCATACTGGTACGTGACGAGCAGAAGAGAGGATTACTTCCAAGAGTTGTTGAGGGTCTGTTTGATTGCATTAAATCTTCTGGAAGAACAATGAAGCACTCAATCAAATTGTCAATGGTATTGAGATTTGCTTATCTTCCGGTGACATAATTGGTTTCAAGTTGTAACTTCTCTACCAATGTAATTCTCTGAATCTGTTTGTTTCTCTTTTCAGGTAGAGATCTACATGGAAAGAGTAAGGTAGGTGTAACCGTAATAACTCAGTTTGGCTTGAATGCACTATCTGTTTGGAACATGAAATAAGCTGAATAGGATGGAACTCCAGGAAGGTTCTAATAACTATACTATACTTGCGATTAGTACTAACAGTACTTCTTTTTATTCAGGGACCTTTTTGATTTAGCAAAAGACAACATACAGATTAAGGAGAGTAAATCGCAGGGGATATTGTTAAATGGAGTAACAGAGGTATGCTTACCTTTTGAAGCAATAAGTTGTATACCCATGATATCAATGGGAGTACTTATCGAATTTTTGAATCATCCCAGTCATGTTTTGATTTTTGAATCTGTTGCTTGCTTGAATCCTTTATTGTCACACAAATTACTATTTTGAGCCCAAGAAAACTGACGATTACAAACTGACTCCAAGTTCCCACCCCTTTTTTTGTAGATCTCTGTGTCGAGTCCTGCAGAAGCATTGCAAAGCCTATCTGTAAGATATATTTTCTTCAGAAATCTCTTATAGTTTGTGTATATGGTTTACATTCTAACAGCGATGTTGATAATGCAGAATGGCATAGCTAACAGAGCTGTGGGAGAGACCCGTATCCTTTGCTTTCTTTTTCCGTTCTAGTTATTTCTTAATTTCCCAGTATAAATAGCAGCATTCTTTTTTGGCTGAGAATGTTATCCATTTTCTGTAAAACTTAACATTGATATAGAAATGAATGTGTCCAGCAGCAGAAGCCACTGCATATACATATTCACAGTTCAGCAAGAAGTAAAGAAAGATGAGAGGTAAAATTTCTTTAATTTACATTGGTGTCAAGTTTTCAATTGTATGATCTTGAACATTCTGAATTCATGTACAGGTTGAAAGCTGGAAAGTTAATTCTTGTAGACTTGGCTGGATCTGAGAAAGTAGAGAAAACTGGAGCTGAGGGAAAAGTTCTTGAAGAAGCTAAGACCATCAACAAGTCTCTCTCAGCCCTTGGAAATGTGATAAATGCTCTGACATGCGGGTCATCGGGCAAAGCAAACCACATTCCCTTCCGCGATTCCAAGCTCACTCGGATTTTACAAGATTCACTGGTCAGTTTCCCTCCCTTTAGTCCTCGCCATAGCATTGTCAATTTGTACTGAAGATCTACTGGTTCTCATCTTGCAGGGAGGTAACTCACGTACTGCATTGTTGTGTTGTTGCTCACCAAGTCCTTCTAATGCATTGGAGAGTCTGTCCACTCTTCGCTTTGGGATGAGGTATGCTTTTCAACATCCCATATCGCTTAATTACGAATGAGGACTCAAAATTGAATCTCAGGATTCTTAAGGTTAGATTCTTACTTTGCCAGGGCAAAGCATATAAAGATGTCACCGCGTCTCAAGGGTAACGAAGATAAATCTGCTAAAAAGAACGGACCTCCCTCCCCAACTAAAGACGAGTCATGCGAGAGAATTCTTGGGATGGTTAGAATACTCTAGTGAAAATGTTTTCTGTGACGTGTTTTTTTCATAGCTTCTAATACCTCCACACTATAGTTGAGGGAGAGATTTGATGCCGAAGATGTGAAGTTACTTGAGGAGTTGTTCACATTGAGCGGAATTCTCTTTGATCCTTCTTCGCCTGAAGAGGTAGACTCAGCATTGGCGGATGTTACTTCACAGACGATTACCTTACTGCAGCAAGCAGTGGAAGATCTTGCATCCACTGTTGAGGAGGTACGTGCTACTTGGTACCGAGAATGGCGTGTAAACAGCCTTGTCTACTTTCTTCAATATGAATTTTGTTGTGCCGGTTTTATGCCGTTGCAGCTTAAGAGAGAGAACACGGCACTGAAGAACGAATTAGCAGCTGCTAAAAGATTGGATGCGCAAAGCGAAGCGGCTGGAGATACTTCAATTGTTCTGCATAAACCTTCGGGAATTATCAGTTCTGTTGTGTCACGGGTCAGGTCACTCTCTTCTATCAAGTTGTTGAAATGATAAAGAGTATAATCCTGCCTTACATGTAAGATTAATCGAACATCGCTCATATTTTAAAGAACTGCAACAGTAGGGTAGAGGCACCGACCATGTCATACATAGAGCATTTCTCACAAAAGCATGAGACCCTCTGTATTTTGGTCTCACTCAACCCTACGTAGTGCTAACCGGTCTAGCTACCCTAGTAAGGCAGCCTTACTGAATTCTATCAAAGCTAAGTAGAAATATAGAATATTTGCTAGAGGAGTATGCGCCTATTAAACTGGTTTGGGGAGAGATCTTGGGTAGGGCTTTTCAGTCCACATAAAAAGAGATATCTTGCGTTGGGCTTTTGAGGAGTAAAAGTGTTTTAGTTTAAAAGCCCAATTATCTTTTTTAACAAGGCATTATTGTCACTGTAATATACAACGATGCGGATCAATTTTTAATGCAAGAGAGCGGACACGCTGTGTTGGACTTGGATTGTCTGCTCCTTCCCATTCCATACCCTTTCCATCCTCACCTATTTATGTGGTCACGGTTAAACCATGTCAATAATTTTATATTGATTTTTTTAAAGAAATAATATGACAAAAAGTAATGGAAATATAAAATATTGACATGGTTTAACCGTAACTACAAAAATAAGAGAGTATAGGAAAAGTATAGGATTGGGAGGGCAAACAATCCAGATCGCACTGTGTTGAGCTTTCGGAAAAGCACGTATTTGGATGTTGGGTCCAACGGGACTTAGAACTCAAACATATATTGCCTGATTGGTAAGCTTTCTACAATCCAACAAAATTGCATCTCACAAAATCTTATATGAATCACAGAACAAAAAGAAAAGCTTTGTTATACGTTTTCAAAATACAAGTTTTGAGCCCTTGCTTGCTTTACTGCCCTTCATGTAGTTCTTGCTTAAAGTAGTAAAAAGTCCCATCTGGTTTTCTAAAATTCCAAATACACCCCTTGGAACCTGTCTTATTATTTGACCTAGCAAATGGTTGTGTTTGTCGTGTTCGTGTTGTTTTCGCGTCATACATGTTATCTTAAAGGGTCGTATTTTGTCAAACCCGTTATTTTAAAGAGTTCTTAATAGGTTATCCAAAAACGACTCGACTCGTTAACGAAGTATGTCGTTTTGTGTCAAGTTAATGGGTCATGCAAAAAATTATCACATCTAATATCTGGATTTGACAAATGATACCTTATCGAGTTTTTAACGAGTGACCCGATAACGATCCGAATTGTTAAAAGGTGACCTAATAGCGACCCATTCGTTAAGGAGTTGACCCAAAACTTGTTTTTTCGTGTCGGGTTAAAAGATCGTGCAAGAATTATCGAGCATACTTATTCTGGGTGACTAATTAGCCAAAGGATAATTCTAGAGAGATCAAATTTTTATACTAAATTTGCAAATCAAACAATGTGTCACTAATAAAAAATAAGCACGTTAAGCAATATTTAATTAATAATCAAATCACTAACAACCACATCATTAAGTTTATACAATTCAATTTAGGGGTGTGATATCCACACACCCCTTTTTACTTCTCTCACACTCTTTTAATTTTCGGCTGTCGGATCAGATAAATTAAAAAATATCAAATGACAGAAATTAACAAATATACCTGTGTTCGTTGGGTGTTTTGGTACATTCAGTTGTAGATAGACAATATGTGAAGGGCATAATCGTAGTTTTATACTTTGCTTTTTTGGCAACATTGAAACTTGGAAGTCTTTCCGAAACTCAAAGGAAACCTTGGCTTTCCAACGAAAAATAGGAAAAGAAAACTTCGGCTCCGTTACCCAAAACTACCCTATAAATATTACTTCTTGTCTCACATGCTTAATGCTTCAATCACATTGCAGCTGCTCTCTCTTTGAACATTAAGCTTTTCAAATTCCAACATCCATGGCTGCCAAGAACTCCATTATTCTCCAAGTTTTTGCCTTCCTGGTGATTGTCTTACCGGTTGCGAATTCGATAAAGTTCAGCTATCCGGCGGTTTTTAACTTTGGGGATTCGAATTCCGACACCGGCGAGCTCGGTGCCGGGCTCGGTTTCAATCTTCCACTGCCTTATGGACAGACCTACTTCAATCCTCCGTCGTCATCGGGGAGGTCTTGCGATGGCCGTCTGATCATAGATTTTCTAAGTAAGTTTCTGGCATCATTACTCACATAGTCACATGCACTACCTCCGGATGTTGATAAACAACTGTGTATCTCGTGCATGCACTAGTAAGTATATTCTGAATATATCGTATCCATTTTTACTTTTCACACACCCTTGTTAATTTGTTGTCATTGAGCTTCTTCAATTCATTCGTTCACTTGATATAACGGCCAAAATTTGAGAAAAGTGTATGAAAAGTAATAATAGGTGTGTGGATAGTATTACCATATATATCAGCTATGTAGAACAGTGTCATTAATTTGGACATATTCATGTGTAAGAAAATAAAAGTGTGAAAATCACTTTCGTATTAAGTGTATAAATGTTCTTTTTAATGTGTTAAATCAAATATATATATTGAGTACAGAAAAATAGAAACTATTCAATTTAAAATTGAAGTAATTAAACGAGGAGTGTGAAAGTCATTACTTTTAGTATTTATAAGAAGAGAACTGCTAAAACCCTCTCAAAAGTATGACTCTATGTAGACTCTCTGACACCTTATGTTTTTGACACAATATTTTATAATATTAGCACTAAAATTAATGTTAAAACTGTAAAGTGACAGATATATTATGGAAGAGTTCCTTAGCATTTCTCTTAGGAGAATGATGCTACATTGCTTACATAAAATATAACTTTGTTGATTGGGGTTTGTAGTTTGTAGTCTTGTACACTTGGCGTTTTGCCATCATTCATCCTCTCCATAAGTCAAAGCAAACTTTTCAAGCTTTCACCATGCTCATAAACTTGGCTCCATACGTCACATGACATGATGCATGATCTTATATTTTGGTGGTTGGGACATAACACATCCGTGAACATTAAGCCTCTTCATCCATGGCCACCAAAATTTTCACCATCCAAATTCTCACCTTACTTTCCATTTTTCCACCACCTTCAAACTCAACGGAGTTCCGCTACCCGGCCGCTTTCAACTTCGGCGATTCAAACTCTGGCACCGGCGTGCTTGCTGCCGGATTTGATTTCAAGCTCCCACCACCTTATGGACAGTCTTTCTTCAAAACTCCCTCCGGGAGGTTTTGTGATGGCCGTCTCCTCATAGATTTTCTCAGTAAATTTTTCAGTTTACTTTACCCTGCAATTTTTCGGTTTAATCAACTTTCACATTTTTATACATTACACATGTAAATGTATATGGATATTGTTCAAGATATAGGATTGGACTGGTTAGTCAAGACAGTATGTCCGCTCTTTACCTCTCAGTTCGAACCCTCCCTCCCCATGGATTAAATATCGCTTTTGTCTTGGGCCTCTGGCTTTCCACATGTGAAAGCAAACCAACAACTTACACTTGAGCCCCACTGCTCACCAAACAGAAACTTATCAACAAAGGCTTCATAAAGTATAATATATTTTTCTATTGGTTTGTTTGCATTTAGGTGAAAGCAACAGCCGAAGAAGCGAGAGAACTTCCTGTTGCATTTTCCATGGCTACCAAAATCTGCATTATCCAAATTCTCACATTGATTTCCATCTCCTTGCCTCTTTCCAAATCCATCCACTTCAACCACCCTGCCGTTTTCAACTTTGGCGATTCGAATTCCGACACTGGCAACCTTGTTTCCGCAGGCATTGAGACCATTATTTCTCCTTATGGACAATCTTATTTCAAAACCCCATCTGGGAGATACTCCGATGGCCGCCTCATCGTCGATTTTCTTAGTAATTTTCCATTTTTTTTCCCTCTAAGCTTTGTTCTGCTGCGTTTAATTCACGTTATGAGTTCGACTTTGATCTCAAGTTTATGTTAGTTCTAATTTTTTTTAAAAATTGTTTCGTGACTGCTCTTTATTGTGTAATGTTTTTGTAGTGGATGCAATGGAGCTTCCGTTTCTCAATGCCTACTTGGATTCAGTTGGCCTGCCGAGTTTCAAAAAAGGTTGCAACTTTGCCGCGGCGGGGTCAACTATACTTCCTGCAACTGCAACATCGATCAGCCCATTTTCTTTCGGGGTCCAGGTCTCCCAGTTTTTTAGATTCAAAGCCAAGGTTCTTGAGTTGCTAGCTAAAAATGAAAGCTTTCCCAAGTATCTGCCTACGGAAGATTTTTTCGCGAAAGGGCTCTACATGTTCGATATAGGCCAGAATGATCTCGCTGGTGCATTTTATTCGAAATCATTGGATGAGATTCTAGCTTCCATTCCAATGATTTTGACAGAATTCGAAACTGGAGTAAAGGTCAATACATTAACACAAAAAGGATGGTCAATACTTTGAATTTAAGTAAGAAGAACATCCACCTGACATTCTTTGTTTTCGTTTCAGAGATTATATGACCAAGGAGGTAGGAACTTTTGGATACACAACACAGGTCCTCTCGGATGCTTGACGCAGAATGTTGCCAAGTTTGGAACTGATCCCTCGAAGCTTGACGAACAAGGATGCGTCAGCAACCACAACCAAGCTGCTAAACTCTTTAACCTGCAGCTTCATGCTCTCACCAAAAAGTTGCAAGGCCAGTACTCGAATGCAAGTGTCATATATGTTGATATCTTTTCGATCAAATCTGAGCTCATTTCAAATTATTCGAAAAATGGTTAGTACATCTGAGTGCCTTGTGATTCTTCATTGCGAATTATATCGTGCATTACATATATACGTAGTTCTTTCTGTTTTAATCATCTCATATCTGATTTTATGGATTGTATCTGCAGGATTTGAGCAACCTATTATGGCTTGCTGCGGTTACGGAGGTCCCCCGTTGAACTACGACAGTCACATTACCTGTGGACAAACAAAGACGTTGAATGGAACAACTGTCACAGCCAAAGGATGCACAGATAGTTCTGATTACATTAGTTGGGATGGAATTCATTACACCGAAGCTGCGAATCAGTATGTCTCGTCCAAGATACTCACCGGGAAGTATTCTGATCCACCCTTCTCGGATAAAATGCCTTTCCTTCTGAAGCTCAAGTTCTGAAGCCCCAACATGTTTTATTTACATATTTAAACATTTGTCTGGTATTTGTAAGGCCAACTCTTAAATGTAACAGTAAACCTTAAGTTCTCACAAATTTATACAGAAATTCCATTTCAAAAGTGTGGCACTGGATGCATATTTCTCACATAAAAATTCATCTGTATAAGCGGGTATACACCGTTGCATCATACGCAAGCAGACAGGTTGTGGCCGAAAATGAAAGCATTCGCATATAACCAACTCAATTCGATCATATATTTTTACAGATATCAACAAGAACCATGTTCCTCTCTGATTTCAAGTCTCTCATCAACCATTTGAATTCGATCGATTTGTACAACTGCATGTTATGCATGTTTTCGAAATTTAAGAGAAATAATGAAAGACGAACCTAACTGATGAACAAGTTCCATGCTTACTTCCTTGAGACATAAGCATAGTACTGTGCCATAGGAACAACAAAGGCAATCACCAGCAATCCTCCAACTACAAGACTGAACTGCCCGCGTTTCTCGTCTGTCTCCTCCTTGGTTTTGAAGTTGGATTCGCGTTTGTTTTCATTAACTTTGGGTCCGCCAGGATCTGGAAGTCCGTTAATCGCAGCAACTAGCCGTTTGGCACTGCTGAAAATGGCTTCATTGTACTTTTCTTCTGTTGCCAAGACTGCCATCAACACATCCAATAATCTCATCAACATTAGCTGCAAAATTATTACAAACTAAAACTATGCCGTACCATGTAAGGAACTATCGGACATGTAGTCCTTCACCAAACATTTTGCAAGGGCTCGCCGTGCACTTGGTCCCTTTAATTTGCAGGAATTATTCACTTCAACAGTCTTCTAATGATTATACGGGTTTCCAGCCTACAAAGATTTCTAACTAGATCCTACTTCCCCTGAGTTGTACTACATTTCTCTACTTTCCGCCACCCGACATTTCAATCGAACAAAACTACTTCCACTCTCAGTTTCATATTACATATGATCTGAATCATGCTCAGAAACTATGACTTGACACGAAATATTAGCATCGTAAAAAATCGTTGCTTGAAGTAAGAAAAGTAAAGCCATATGGTTACCAGGAAGGTTTTCGGATACAGTTGCATCAAGGATACTTTCTCCAACAGCTTGAACAAATGCCGGACCACCTGTGACCGCACCTTCTTTTTGGCTGGTGACAAGCACAACAATGCCCTTATTGTTGCCCTCTTCAACAGAAGGGTACCATTTTTCCAAAACTTGGTCAGCATACTCAAAAGCATCAGCTTTGCTCTGCAACCAAACCATAAAAAACTCTAGAGTCGTTAATGTACGACATATATGTTTTAATTTAACGGTTGGATGTGCGCTGAAATACTATAGGTATTTGACAGGTGAATCTGAGTCACTTAAAAGACTACGTATACAAAGTTAAACTCAAAAGGGGATCCCAAAAAAGGTCATAATTTAAAAAACTTAAAACAAACATACATTAGCAAACACTTAGAAAACAGAAAGAAACTTACAGTGAGCTTTCTAACAGTGATGAAATTGATCCGGAAGTTCTTCTTGTACTCCAATTCCTGCATCAAATTCTTTATATCCGCTTTCGTCACGCGGCTGAGTACGCCGGCATCATCAACAACATAGGACTCTTTTGGGGGTCCTTCATTGAGCACATCAAACTCAGATGCTAGTGCATTGCCATCAGGCAATATTGGGCAGAAGTTTAGTGCCAATGAAAGTGCAAGAGCAGCTAGTCCTTGCTGAGCAAAAGAAACCCAATTTGTGGGTGTTGGTGGAGATGTTTTTGGTGATTGGATTGAGTGATTTTTTAGGCTTGAAGTGATGAGGAGAGGTTTGGTATTGGGTTGGAGGGAGGGGGGCAAAGGGGTCTTAAAAGAAGAAGGTTTTGTGTTTAAGAGAGGAGAGAGTGAGGGAGAAGAAAGAATGGTTTCCATTGAGAGAGAGAGAGAGAGCAAGAGTTTCAGGAATGGTGAACCATTAGAGGAGGGAGAGGGATGTGTGACTTTCTACATGTTTTTGTGTTGTTTTTGGGGTGGTTTGGATTTGTTTTTGTTTTTTGATTGGATGGCTGAACTTGAATGTGGATAACATGTAGGCTCTCTGTTGGTTTCAAAAGTGCCTTCTTCCGGTGAACTCAACACCACTTGATTGGTTGACCTGCTTGAGTCTTGACAGCAAGGGTAAAAATGGAATTTAGACAAAAATGAACCCAAATTGTAGCTTTATGGCATCCAAATCCTCTGCTCGGAACAACAATAAGTCGTCCAGCGGTAAAGACACTGACTGCGGTTTTCTAATAAACAAAAAATTGTGAGGCGGCTTTAGGTTCGATGCTCCGAGCTGGTGAGTCTGCTTGACTGTAACTATGGGTAGGATTAAATTCACCATAGCATATCCAGACACGAAAGAGAACCATAACTTGCCACCAGTTGTCCCCATTTTGTAAGAAAAAAAAAAAATCCTCTACTCGGATTTTCTTTGTTAGAATCTAATTGACTTAAAAACTTATTGGGTAAATGGTGGATTCCAAATTGAGTATACGGGTTAATTTGTTGGGTAAATCAGTTATATCACGTCATCTTATCAGATGTCATATCAAAACATGTTAATATATTGCATAAAACGTGTAACTTATGCCATGCAACATCACTCAATATCTAAATCTGAAATTCTAAATGGTGAATTTCAAACCGAGTATGCTCGTAATTGTTACCTTACTTTTTAACTTTTTGGATTAAACTTTAATTATGACAATTTTTTTTGTTAAGAGTCAAAATATCCAATTATTTCAAGTGACCAATGTAGTTGCAAAAGTCTCCAAATTATTGCACAATTTAGTCCAAATGACCAAACTACCCTTTTCATTTAACCAAAATTTCAAATCCCTAAAACCAACTTTCCCAATCCTGACATACAAAACCCCCAAATCCTGTCCCACATTATCTCCCTCCAAATTTTTCAACAGCCATGAAAGCCATCCTCATTCTCTCATGGCCATTCTTCTTCTCTCCCTCTCTCCCCACCCACCAAATCCTCCCAAAAACCCTACTCCCACCACCCCAAGACCCACAATCTCTCTCCCCACCACCACCACTCCTACCTCCTCCAAAAGAAACTTGATCCTCAAGACAACCTCACTCTTCCTCATTTCTCTGACCCCTCAGCAATACCCAGTTGCCCATTCTTCACCGGAATCTCCTCCGCCGCCTCCAAGGCCGGCTCTTTCCGGCATCGCCAACACGAAAAATTGGTTCCAGTTCTTCGGAGATGGGTTCGCCATTAGGGTCCCTCCTCAGTTTCAGGACGTTCAGGAGCCCGAGGTAAGATTGCATTCAACAACTTTTAAGTATTTTCTAAATTCTTATGTCCCCCATACATTTTAGATAAATTCAATATGTTTTTCGGTACTCTGAGTGGTTCCAATTTGCAGCATATGTTTTTGCATCCACTTTTTAGGCTTAATTTTGGAGGAGAGATAATGGTAGTCTTTAGGGGAAGTTCGTTCTCTGGATATACATAGAGTTTATAACTGGTACAGTTACTGCCTTTTATGGGTAATTCGCTTTCGAGTTGATTGTATTACTTGGTATTTTTGCTTCTGATATCAGAAACTTCAGATATAGATACTTCAGAATTCATTTTTTGTTTCTTCAAGTTGTGCATTTTGTACCAGAACATACCACCATTTGGTAAAGTTACTGCCTTTTCGGGCAATGCAAATCCACTGCCTTTTGGGTTGATTGTGTTACTTGGTAATTTTGCTTCTTCAGAAACTTCAGATATAAGATACTTTGGAGTTTTTATTTTTTTGTTTCTTTAAGTTAAATTTTATACCAGTAATATTAGGATTCAGAATACGTAATCTCGAAATTTTCATTGCTAACTGACTGCGTTATTATGTTTACAATCTAGGATTACAATTCTGGGTTGTCTCTTTATGGAGACAAGGTAAAGACCAAGACCTTTGCGGCACGTTTTGCATCTGCTGATGGGTATGCCATTTTTACAAGTTCGCTGCTCCTCAAAGTTTTTGTTATGTTAACTTATTGGTCTCGGTGTGGTCTAAATTACATCTTTAAAGATAACTTTCTTTCTACATGAAGCAAAGCTAACAATGTAGAACGTTATGTTTTTCAGTGATTCGTACTGGTTTTCATTTGTTTTTCTCCTTGTTATTTGTTGATGCAGATATGAGGTTGTGAGTGTTGTTATTCGCCCATCGAATTCACTCAAGATCACCTTTTTAGAGGTTTGCAATGACAGTCATTGATTTTTCTTTATAGAATTTGTCCTGAACTGATTTACTATGTCGTTTCATTGCTAACGCATGTGTGTGCTGTGCACACTCGTGAATTTACAATAGTACTGCTTTAGTTTGTGGATATTGTGGCCTTTTCTTATTCTCTCTCGCTCTCTCTAGTTAACTTTTTGGTTTATGGCCACTATGTTGGTTGAGGTGGTGGCTGGCCGAATGGAATGTTTGGTAGACATAGGGGTCGTTTTTTCATTTTGCGTAGGCTTATTGTTAGATTTTCTGGTGTTCTTTGTGCGCAAGGAGAATGATGGAAAGCTTGGCAGGCTGGAACTTCTGCAGTTATATTAGATGTGCTATAGCAAGTTTTCTCCTCATAGATTTATGTTTGACTGGATTTCTGCCATCTAAATGGATTTGTTGATATTTTTTAGCCTTCTCTGACATCCCTTTCATCCCATGTATCATGGGAGGCATGAATTCATAGTTTTGCAAACTACGCTTACTTATCAGAAATGTTCTTTCGTAATGCTCACCTTTCGGTACTAGTCTGGCCCTTCAGACATATTGGCTTCTTAGGATATAAACCTTGCAATATATTTAGATATCCTAGAGTAATTTCGTCGTCTTATTCATGGCTGATCAGGTTTTAGAAGCATAACATTTTCCATTACATCGTCATGAATCCACATTAGGTGATTTATTTATGTACTCTTTCTCAATTGCTTGATAAAATGCTATTTACAATAATATATGCTAACTTGGACAGGCCAAAGACATAACGGATTTAGGTTCCTTGAAGGAGGCTGCAAAAATCTTCGTTCCAGGTATGTGTATTGTAGCACAATCTGTGCCTTCTCAGCCTCTTTTTTTGGTAAACCAAAAACTTAGATTTAAAACTTTAGTTTTACATAAGAGTTTGATCGAGATTTTACGTAAGGGCTGATCGATTCTCCTTGTTCTAAATTCTAATATCGGAATGTGTGCAGACGTCTAGTCAGCTTCTCTCCATATCCTCCTTCAGCTTTGTCTTGTATTGATCCTTAATCCTAATCATTCTGCAATTGCAGTTGGATCTACTGTATACTCTGCCCGAGCTATAAAGATAAAGGAAGAAGAAGGTTTTAGGTAAGTTTGTTTTCTCTCAAGAAAGAAGTCGCGCCTGTTAAGCTATCGCCATTCTTTCATTCCCTACATTTAACTCAATATCATGAATTCTTGTCTGTAAATACACTACTCGGAAGGCTTCAAAACTCCGCTCTATTTGTAAAATATAGCTGGTGGAAGAACATATGAGAACATAGGTTATTTTTCAGATGTTTTTGCAAATAGTAGTTGCAATATGTATCTTGATATATGTTATTCCACACGTTTCAGGACTTATTATTTCTACGAGTTTGGTATACAACAACAGCATGCAGCACTTGTAGCTGCTGTTAACGGTGGAAAGGTTGGTCAACACATAGTTTCAAAACATTCAAAACCCTACCTTTGAACTTGAACACTATTATCTCATAGAACCGTTCGTCCAAATGTTTCTATATCTTCATCAAGTTAACACTTCTCCCCATTTTTCGTTATAGACATATATCGCCGGAGCTACTGCCCCGGAGTCTAAGTGGAATGATGATGGCGTGAAGCTTCGCTCTGCTGCTATATCGATGACTGTTTTGTAGTATTTTTTGGATGTCGGATTTGAAAGGCGCGTTGCAGATTTGCAGCTCAAAATTTTTGAAATGTAGACGAATTCTGGAGTCATCTGGAGACGGTGTGAAAGCAGGATAGCTTGTATTAAGGTTACAGTCGAGGCTCCTCGCATCATTGTTGAGACATTACAAGGCCATTCCTTGTCGAAATTATGTTGACAGTTTGAGCGGTGTACAATTCTTTCGGCTTCAAATCGTTAGCGGATCATTACTGGTGCTTAACTGCGTATTAATCCGAGTTTTGTTAAACGAACGTCATTAAAACTCTCAGTACCCCCAGTTTTTATGAGATTTCACAATCAAATGACTGAAAACATATCGGATTCGGCTGTATTTTTGGATGCTTTGGAAAGAAAACGAGTTGGAGATGTAGAGAGTAAACAATTTTTTGTGAAAATTTTGAATTTGGAGGATATCAAAGGACCCTTACATGTATGTTTCTCAAACTCTGAACGGTCCTAGAGCTATGTAGGTCCCAATATGCATCATGTTGAAATGTCTCATATCGACCGTATCAATAAGAAAAATAAGAGTTTAAATATCATAACCTCACTCCAACTAATACTGAGACATTTTGTGATAAAACCTCACACCTGACGGATTGTGGAGGTAGTAATTACCAAGTTAGGGACCATATTAGTGTTGTTGGAAGTGGGTCGTATGGTCTGTCTCTCTAATAATTCTACATGGTATCAGAGCCACGGAGCGGGCCTATATTGTACTGCCATGTGATGGGTGGGTCCCCTTGGCCCCTCGAGACGATGGTGGGTCCTTTGGCCTCGCGTGTAGGATGAGTCCTCTTGGCTCCACGTGATTGTCGATGTGTGAATCTTCCACGTGTGACCCACTAATTGGGTCCCACGTGAGGGGACGTGTTGAAATGTCTCATATCGACCGTATCAATGAGAAAAATAAGAGTTTAAATATCCTAACATCACTCAAACTAATACCGAGGCCTTTTGTGATAAAACCTCACACTTGACGGATTGTGCATGTGATAATTACCAAGTTGGGGACAATATCGATATTGTTGGAAGTGGGCCGTATGGCCGTCTCTCTGATAATTCTACACATCTGACATTAAATGCGTTGACATCAGCAGCTTGCAAATCCGGCAGCGCCCATTGAATATAATATCGTCTCAACATTTCCACAAATTATTGATTTAAGAAAACAAAACAAATATCTAATTGGATTTTAACTTAATTAATATGATTTGGCTTGAGATGATAAGATGATTGAACTGGCATATTTGATATTCCTTGGTTGATATATAGTCATTAGTCTCGTGATGGTCAATCAGCGGCAGGAGATCAGTAATTACGCATGCAAGTTGAAAGTTAAGTCTTAATCAACTATCATTTAACATGTCACGTAGTGATGACTAGCAAACATCAAATTAATAGTTACGGCTTTGATAACTGTATCGTTTTTTTATTTTTTAGTTTTTATTTTAATTTTATTTTTTTATTTTTTGTTAAAGATGGGAGTAAACCTGAGATAAATTGGAAATGAGAGGGGTAGGTGAAGAATGATGGGAAAATTATAAGGAAAACTAATGAAAAGGGCTTGAAAACTTTGAGTTTTAATGATAAGGACAAAATAAAGGGTAAAGTGAATAGTATCAGGATTGACTTTTTAGTGTAAAAATGTGGTTTTTCGTTAAAGTGAACAGTACCGGGTGCTTTTCGTTAAAGTTCCCAAAATTATATGCCTAAGAAAATAAAATCGATAAACGAAAACTAAAAATTGTTTTAAGTTGTTTTTTAAAGATATTTTGTTTACTTATTCTTCTATATTGTCTTTTCGTCTCTCCTACCATTCTCCAAAGTACAAAAAATAAAAACTAAAAAAACTAAAATCGAATGACTATTGTTTCCTCAATTATTCACACTATATTTCCGACTAACGCCACTCAGGCCTTGTCTAGGTGCTAGACGGGTAGCTTCAGCTTCGATTAATCCCTAAGCATTTGAAAACTAAGAAATGACGTCTAAATTTGCTTAGGCAACCCGCCTAGGTCGTGAGTCTTACTTTAACAGAAAATAGATAATTTTCATTTTGCATTTTACCTTTTTAATAAATTGTAGGAGATTTGTTGATTTTTTTTTGTCAAAAAGACTTGTTGAATACTTAGATAAACACATATTATACGTTTGTTTCTCATGTTTTCATTGTGTTCTAATACTTTATAATCTATATGTCATTTTATTTTCCAGTTTATGTATCCCAATTAAGTTATGTAATTTTTAAGTATAAGCATACATTTATTTTTATAAGAAATAATAAAATTACTTAAGTCCGCATAGCCACTTAGGCACTAGACTTCAGGCCGCCACCCAATTAGCGTCTAACATCTTTTAGAACCTTGATTATTCATTTGCAAATTTTTTTATTGTTTTAATGTGTATAATAAGGAGATACAATCATACATGCAGGCAGCCGAGACTAACAATCTAAAAAGCAAAACAGATTAGTTAGGTGAAGAAGCTCAATATTTTGGAATTGGATCCTCTCCGAGGCAATGCCTCATGATCCTACTGACCGGACAACATGAGCTGTTGGACTTTGATCAAACGGTTACAAATAAGAGGTTCCTCTAAAAGTTATAATAATTGTAGCCGTTGGATTAAAATCCAACAGCCTATGTTGTCCGATCAGTAGGATCCCGAGGCATTGCCTCAGAGAGGATCCAATTCATTCCCAATATTTTCTAGCTAAGTACAATCAACTGATGTGATGGCAAGTGATATGAGACTTTGTCGATTTAACTAAACATTTTCTAATAGTGGTCTTCTAGCTCGATCGATGTAATAACTAAATTTATATTTGAGAATTTGACCCCATATGCTTGCTTGCAAGTTCGCAACAAATAAACAATTGGCCTACAAAAGACTGCTATTATAAGATACTGATCGTTTTTTGATAGTTTATAACTTTGATATAGTATTAGGTGGAGAAATATTATACTACGTGATCTCTTCGATAGTAGTTGGGTACGAGAATTCTACTTTAATAAAAACAATATTTAAAAACAACGTAAAATATCATGTGCATGTGCATAAGAAGTTACAAAAGTTGGAACTGTAGATTACCCGTGATGTTCCCAAATGAGAAAACTTTTTAGTTCGCTGAAAATACAGTCAGAAACGTTAAATATAATAATATAATTAGTTAATTTATTTTTTAATTTTTAACTAATTATTTATTACACGTATACACTCGGCCGTACACGCAAACAAAATTCTCCCAAATAGAGCCAAAGAAGACCTTGATTGTTCTGGTGACTATCTTAGATAATTAAAACTTTGACTATCTTGGATAATTAAAACTTGATTTTTAAAGGTGTTAATTTATTGATTAATTACTTGGAGTCGGAGTTTGAGTGGAGTTGGAGTTTGAGATCCGTCACCTGATCATGCACGATGCATCATCATCGTTGATCACTCTCTCTCGAGAGGGATATTCGAAGAGAAATTTTTAGTTGTAACATAAATACGGATGATACACTACGTGTTTTTATATAAGTAGTGAAAAATTTTAATTTTTAAGTTATTAATCTTTTAACACACATATCTCATTATTTATATAAGAACACATGATTTACCACATTATGTGACAGTCACTTTGAAAAATACCTCGTATTCGAGGAGGGAAGTAAGATTAAGATCTGATCAAAGTGGGATCCCTCAGGTCGTCACCTGCAAATCAACATATATGTTTTGATTGGAAACTTTTGCCACGTTTGCCTGTGTGGAAGCTGGAATGACACTGGATCATCACACATATGATACGGCACGTCCGTCTCGTATGCGTGGAAATGTAAGAACAAAGTCTCATACACATATCATACGGTTGTGAAAAGTGTGTGGCCGGACAATGCTATCACTACCATTGTTATGTTCGAAGCCCTACTGTAAGATTCACTACATCTTGTGTTAGCGTTACTTGTATATGTGCAATCAGTAGTAATTTTCGCACGTATTTTTTTATTCTGCACACGATTTTTGATTCAATCGAATCTAAAAGTTAGAAAAAGAAAAACAACATCCGTTTAAAATATGAAACAAAACTAACTAGAATAAAATTAAACGTGTGTAAATTATTTCTTAATTTACTAAAATTAAATGTGCGAAAACTACGGAATTGGATCCCATTTGAATTCACTTTGTGAGGATTTTAGGGATCCCCACATTTTATGTATCGTATAGTTAGAAATCATTTGACATTTTTTATTTAAAATTAAGGGAATTGTTATTGGCATTTCAAAAATCTTATTCTACACTCCAAACTTTCTACATTTGGCAAGAAAAATATATGGTAAAATGAAATTTTTAGAATGCTAATAATAATTTTCAAAATTAAACATAAATAATATCTGATAAAAACTAACCGTACGAACAACTAGGATATAAGAATCCCTGTATCCCACAAAGTGGATATCCTCCTTCAAAAACTACGTCGTAAAAGTGGCACTTTTGGCAAGGACGAACAGTTGAGATAGATGACCATCAACTACCATTCTTCCCTCCATTTTTATGGTCCAAACCAAACCCGTCCTATTCAAAGACAACTATACACAAAACCAACACAGAAGCCTCATCACTTGAAGAAACTTCAATTCTTTTTCATGGTCCAGAAACTCCAGTGTGTCTCTGCTCTGTCCTCTCGTCTCCATTCGGATCGAATTCTAATCCGACCAGGTGAATGCCAAATTCATATACACAAAAACCCAAAAAAAAAATGGCAGTTCTTGAAACCATACGGTCTCAGTTGCCACTTCAAGAATCCTCATTTCTCAACACCAGCACTGTCGTTTCACTCACTGTGTTCTTCACGCTCCTCTGCGTTTGTATAATTATCGGTCATTTGCTCGAAGAGAACCGCTGGGCCAATGAATCGATCACTGCCCTTCTCTTGGTGTGTAAAATGTTGTACACTTTTGTTTGTGTCATATAGTTTTTGTGTCGACATTTTCTGGCCAAGAACACAAAAATTATGCAAAATTTCAGTGTTTTGTGTTGTTTAACTTTGTTTTTGTGTTGTTGGGTGTCAGGGTTTGGTTGCTGGAGTGGTGGTGTTGCTGGTGACAGGGTTCGAAAGCTCGAGGATTTTGATCTTTAGCGAGAACTTGTTCTTTCTGTATCTACTTCCTCCAATCATTTTCAATGCCGGGTATGAATCATCTTTCAATTCTATGAAATTTCAGCTTCGATTTCAATGCTTGGTTTGAAATTTCTTTCATGATGTTCGAATTTGGATCTCGAAATATCACCTGTGTGGTTGAATTTAGGATGCACATCTTAAATTTTGTCACATGGGATCTTCAAGTTATGATTAAGAATTGTTTCTGATCTCTGAAGTTTTGATCTTGTTCAGTTTCCAGGTCAAGAAAAAGCAGTTTTTCAAGAATTTCACCACAATTTTGTTGTTTGGAATCGTCGGTACAGTAATTTCTTTCTGCCTCATATCACTAGGTAAGACCTGAAATCTTTTGAAATTTAATGGAAGGGTAATGATTTCCGCACACAACTTTTCTCCTTCTCAGAGGCCAGACATAAACAGGAGTGGGGAAATTGCTTATGTGATGGAATTATGACTAATTTATCTTCTAACTGCTGCTCTTTTTGGAAACATTTTGTAGGTGCCTATTTACTTTTCAATAGATTTGGTTTCTCAACTCTGACCATTAAGGACATCCTAGGTAAGTACAAATCCATTTACGAATCATGGTTTCAATACAAATGATACGTTTTCATGGTTATATTATATAGTTATCATTTGTGCTTACGGGTTCCTCTATGTGCAGCGATTGGTGCCATATTCTCAGCAACTGATTCAGTTTGTACATTGCAGGTAATCTATAATCTCAATCTGTATACAACGTTCTTCAACTCATGTCTAACCTTGTAATCTTATTCTCATGTGCAAAGGTTCTAAATCAAGATGAGACACCGTTTCTTTACAGTATCGTGTTTGGGGAGGGAGTAGTGAATGATGCCACCTCCATTGTGCTTTTCAATGCAGTACAATCGCTAGATGTCAGCAACCTCAGCGCGCTTACAGCGTTGACCTTGTTGGGGAATTTTCTTTACCTCTTCTTCACCAGTACTCTTCTTGGTATAGCAGTAAGTTGTAGATTCTTGCTTAAATAGTGAGGAATCACTTTGTTTGGACTGTATCAGAGAGCTTGATCTGTGTTCTAACATTGATTTATCAAAATGTTTCAGGCTGGTCTGATTAGCGCTTTTATCATAAAAACGCTTTACTTTGGAAGGTATGAGCAGACACTTCAAATTTTAGCCTTTGATGCTGCATTTCCTCATCTGTGTAACTCTATGCTTGTTCTAGATGTTCCATACTTATAAGTTGCGTTCCCTGACATTATGACTTTCTTTCGAACAGGCATTCTACAGATCGTGAAGTTGCGCTGATGATTCTTATGGCTTATTTGTCATACATGTTGGCTGAGGTACCTTAAACAAAAATCCCATAATTAGTACTGGTTTTTACACTACCTAGGTGTCAACCTCAGAGAACTAAGAACTGATTTTGACTTTTAATACCAAAGTACTTCTCTAGCTCTTCTCGATATCTTGTAATCAGTCTATCTTGTTCATGAATTTATGGTAATCGATCATCTATATATTTAGCGGCAATCCCACCAAAAACATCTAGCAAATGCAAAACTTGCTAATCAGAATCTGGTTTTGACTAATTTTATGAACTTTGCTTAGTATCTGCCACAAAAACATTAATCACAATGGATCAAATGAACTGATTTCAGAGTGGAATTTAACGATATAAGAGCAAACTATATCTAAATTTACTTTCTTTTGCAGCTTCTGAATCTAAGTGGAATTTTGACAGTGTTTTTCTGCGGCATAGTTATGTCACATTATACATGGCACAATGTTACAGAAAGCTCGAGGGTAACAACCAAGTAAGAACAGATTATCTGCTGGTTGAGTTACTATTCGTACGAGCCTGAAAGGAAATGCGAGATATGAATCTTTAATCCGTATTGTTTGCTGGTTTCTTTCAGGCATGCATTTGCAACATTGTCATTCATTGCAGAAACCTTTATATTCCTTTATGTTGGCATGGATGCCTTGGACATTGACAAATGGAAAGCCAGCAAGGCAAGGTAATTATCTCACTAATCTAAGTGATCTTAATATTATCTTTATTAATACTTCATAATAACACGAAAAACAAGTTTGAAGAAATTGTATATTTTCCCGACTCTGATGTTGTAACGTTGAAACATGTTATGCCTGACTTGTAACATACTCTTTCGTTCAGTCCAGGGACTTCAGTTGGTGTCAGTTCAATCTTGTTAGGACTAGTATTAGTCGGAAGGGCAGCATTTGTCTTCCCGATTGCGAACATCAAAAACTGTTTTAAGAATAGAGAAGGTACGAAAATCAAGTTCAAAGACCAGTTTACAATGTGGTGGGCAGGCCTAATGAGGGGTGCAGTCACTATTGCGTTGTCATACAACGAAGTAAGTTGTGCTGTTTCGAAACCTAACAGATCAATATTTTTTGGTTCTGCAAAAGTACTAAGTAGCACAATCTGATAATGCAGTTTGCAGACAATACCAAAACGACATCAACGCAAGATCGTTCTTTGATGATCACCAGTACCATAATTGTTGTTCTCTTCAGCACAGTGGTATGCTTGCGTCTCTAGAACTTATATTGCACAATATGAAAATTCTAGAATACTTCAATGGATATCGTGCATTGCTGAATTTCACGAGTGAATCTGGGCCACTGAGAGGGCAATGCATATTATCCATTGATGTATAGTTGTAGGACTCATTGCAGTAAGGTCCATTGTGTCGATTTTTCCTGAGCACTTCTGAGCACTAAGTGCGAACTCACTTTTCATATCATCTCGGGTTGGTAGCTTGAGTCCCTGGACTTGTACATTACTACTGTTTTCACTTGGTGCTATGAAGCACGAAAAGAAAATCGCCATTTTTGTACTTGGTCATTGAACTTGTCACATATATGAAAATCCGTCTTTAGAATCCTTTTTCCTCTTATCCAAACAGGTATTTGGCTCCATCACAAAGCCATTAATCTCAGCTCTGATGCACCCACATGCAAAAGCAAACAATTCAGATGCAACTGATATGCCTAGCCTAGAAGACTTGAGGCTACGTTTCCTGGAAACCGGCGAGGCAAGTGAGGGAGGCAACAGTGAGCCAGCCAGAAAACCAAGCAGCTTTAGGTTGTTAATCACATATCCAACTTCAACTGTTCACTACTTTTGGAGGAAGTTTGATGACAAGTTCATGAGACCGGTTTTCGGGGGACGGGGTTTTGTTCCATTTGTTCCTGGTTCACCTAGTGGTGCAGCAGAAGATCAAGCTGCAGAACATACTGAACATATTGAACATACTCCTTGAGATCAAGGGTTAAATATAAGGGTGTGATATCCACACACCCCTTTTTACTTCTCCCACACCTTTTTGGTTTTCGGCCGTCAGATCGGATGAATTGAAGAAGATCAACAGACAGAAATTAACAAGGGGTGTGTGAGAAGTAAAAAGGGGTGTGTGGATAGCACACCCCTAAATATAAATGTAAAATTAAAATTAATTATTTTTTATGGATGGTCAAATTAGGAAGCATGTTGTTCTAGTTTTGTAAAGTGAGAGTGTGAAGCTTTTGCTGTAGTTAGAGCATCCTCTCTTTTTTTCCACGATCTAAGAGGGACTCTTAATATGAATTTCTGGCTATGCCACTATCGATTCTATCTATATTTGCGCAAAAATTTAAGCATACGAAATTGCAACTTATAAGGAGATAAGATTATTGCACTAGAAATGAATGTTACGAGCTGAGTATTATACATGAGAATACATTGCCGCTAGTAGTCCGGTGTGGTAGTAGTACCACCTTTCTGGAACAATACCAAGATGCTTCCACAATTCCAGTGCCATGGCCTCACCAGATGCTCACAAATTGCTGAAGTACTTTGACATTTATTTGGAATTTGTGGTGTTGGTGACTAAAGGGACACAAGCGGGATACCGTTATAGGATGACCTTTCAGACAACATGATATCTGGAGAGATCCCGGAGGAACTAACCAGCCTCACCGGCTTGCAATCGTTGAATTACCGAAAGCTCTTTTGACCGGGAGAATCCCTTCAAAGATTGGTAACATAAAATGGTTACAGGCTGTGGATTTATCAAGGAACCAACTTCACGGTGAAATTCCTTGAAGCACAAGGAGTTTGACATTTCTGAGTATCTTAAACTTGTCCTACAACAACTGGACAGGAGAAATTCTGAAAAGCATCAGCTTCAGAGCCTTGATGAATGTAGCTTTAAAGGCAACGCAATTTGCGGACCTCCACTCGACAAAAATTGCAGTGAAAGTAGGATGGTACGACCAACAGTCAAGCAAGATGTAGGAGAATATCGTCTACTTAAAGACAAGTGGTTCTACCTGAGCTTGGGACTAGGTTTCTTTTTCGGGTTTTGCAGCGTACTTGGTTCTTTGCTTGTAAACATGCCCTGGAGCAGTTTTCTTTCTCGGTTCCTCAATCGCATAGTACTCAATATTAGGGATCTAATTGTTGAATACATTTAGCTAGTTTCGTACATTGCTCCCATCAATGAAATTGTCGTTTGTTTTTCGATTAGGATCTACATGTATAGGACCGACCTGTCATAGGCTTTGCCCTAATGCTTGTAGGAATCTTCCTGTTCTTGTTAGTTAGCTTTTGTTTTGCACCAATTAAAACCGTTTGAGTTTGGTTTCCTTTGTGAATAAGGAGGACCCATGTTTTCTCTCCCGATTGAATCGTGGTTTGTAAGAGTATAAAACAAGTTTAGTGTTGTGTTTCAAGTATCTAATCTTTGCAATGGCCTGTACCTTTCAATTGCTTTCTGTCGTCTTCTCCATCACACTTTCGCTAGCACTTGGACCGAATTCTGCAGGTGGTTCTCCAATCGGAGTATGCTATGGAATGGTGCCAACAACTTGCCACCACCAAGAGAAGTAATTGACATGTACATGTACACAAATTGAATAATAATGAACGAATGAGACTCTACAATCCAAACCAAGAAGCACTTGAGGCCCTTCGCAATTCTGGCATCAATCTCCTGGTCAATGTGAAGAATGAGGATCTTCAACAACTTGCAAGCTCCAACTCCACCGCTGAGAACTGAGTTACAATAAACACCAAGCCTTATCCGCCCCATGTTCAATTTTGATACATTGCCGTCGGCAGGTCATCCCAGGAGAGCTTGCCCAATATGTCCTCCCAGCAATGCAAACCTTGCAAAGGGCATTGAGGTCTGGGGGTCTTGATCACATCAAGGCCTCAACTTCAATTGCAACATCAGTTTTGGGTGAATCTTACCTTCCTTTGACCGCGAACTTTTCTGAAGCCGCCATGGCTTACAAGGCACCTATCGCGCGATACCTAAACGACATCACTGTGCCATTACTAGCCAATGTGTATACTTATTTTTCCTACAGTGGAAACTCAAAAGACATCCCCCTACCTTATGCATTGTTCACTTCTAACAGTGCTGTCGTGACCGATGGTGGTCTAAGTTACTACAACCTGTTTGATGCCATGGTGGATGGACTATACGCATCACTGGAGAAAGCAGCGGCACCTCGTGTCCAGGTGGTGGTGTCTGAGGCCGGTTGGCCCTCCGACGGGAATGGAAACGTGACAGCACCCGGCAATGCGCAAACATACAACTCGAATTTAATAAAGCATGTGTTGTCGTCCAGGGGAACTCCAAGGCTGCCGGGAAGCTCCATCGAGACGTACATTTTTTCCATGTTTAATGAGAACATGAAGCCCGGCGATGCAGTGGAGCAACACCGGGGTCTGTTTTATCCGAACAAGAGTTCCGTTTATCCAATCAACTTCGGGAGCAAAAGATCGAGAGACATACAAGTAGCATACTATGTTGTTGCTGCTTTTGTTATTATACTACTTTTGATAGGTTATGGGAAGATGCAATTTGATTAGATAGTCTGCTTTTTTCGTTCTTATGAAGTAGAATGTGATATGTGCAAAAAATTAGAACGTTTGAGCAAAATATAATTACCACCCTTTTGTTTCTTAATTTTGGAAAAAAGTAATGTTGATAGTTTTTAATTGTATCATGATCTCACTGTCCGGAGCCTAAATAATTAGGACCACTCAAATTAAATTCGACAGTTTTTAATGATTTATTTTGCTGGCACACCTTACACAAACAAAGAGTTTTAATCTTCCTATACGCAAACCAAAATCTTTGATTTACGTTCACCTGATTCTTAAGCTCCGAACACTAAAGTTCGGACATGATCCAAATTTGTAAAAATGCTCTCAACTCGTTGAGCCTTTCAATTGCAATATCGTGTAATTCCGATAGAATTATCCTAGTCGATAAGAAACGAAATCATCTTTACTTTAAATAAAATAAAATTTTAATTGTTCTCCAAAAAAATAAAAATAAAATTTTAATTTCTGTGAAAAAAAATTATTGGATGTGTGGATGGGGGACCAAGTGGTATAACTGCGAAGCACCGTATAAATCCTCCTTAAACCCTATTACTCTGGAAGTCTGCCAACTAAGAACCCCTCCTCTCTCTCTCCCTCTGTTATCGATCTCTCCATGTTACTTACAGAAACTCAAATTGGGGTTCTCGAAGATTTGTGATTAACGATGGCTTTCAGAAGTTTACACCGGATTCGAGCTCTCTATCGTACGGCCCAGATTGCAGAATCCTCCCATCTGTGAGTAAAAATTATTGGTTAATGTCCTGCTTGGTCACTGAGAATTTGAAATTTTGAATTTTTCCAAGCTTTGGACTGCAAAGGAAAATGCTTCTGATGATTAATTGAAATGGGTATTTCAAAGATTGGATCTTTTTTGAATTTTCAGGCTTGGAAGCTCCAGAGGCTATGCCACTGGTATTTCAAATGGTAATTTTGATTTTTCCGCAAGTGGGGGAGTAATTTCTTATGGATTTATTGGGTTGGGATGCACTTTGTTTTTGGAAATTGATTGGGTTGGGATGCACTTTGTTTTTGGAAATTGACATACTTTTTTGCCTGTGATCAGTCCCTGGATTCTATTGCCGGAACGTATCGTCTTGCTTGTACAAGGGCAGCCATGGGGGCCTTCCTTGGACTCATGGAAGTTCTATAACATTGCGTTCTGCACTGGTGAGTTTCAAAAACTTGTAACTTGATCGGTTCGATGCCACTGCTAAACTTTGGATTATGAGCATCCCTTTTTAATTGTTTCTTTATTGTGCATTTAGGCTGTTGATTACTAAAACTTAAAACTTGAATAGTTTGGATGCCAATGCTAATTTTGGATTTTGAGCATCCCTTTTAATTGTTTCTTTATAACTTGAATTGGTTTGGTGCCAATGCTAGATCTGGATTATGAGCATCCCTTTTGATTGTACTTCATTGTGCATTTAGGCTGTGTTGAGTTACTAAAACTCCTTTTTTTATTGCTTCATTGTCTTTCATTTAGGCTGTTGAGTTTCCGATTTTCTTGAGTGACACGAGGTCACTATCAACACAAGTAAAAGCCCCTGCACAAGCAAGACAAATGGTATGTTATCTTTTCGCTCAACTGTTCTTATTTAATCCCTTTCGGTTCAGTTTATGTGGACGATGATCAGTGCTTTTGCTTCTTCTTAATATATTATGTTAGTTCTTTACTGAAACAAGTATCCATTTTTAAAGGTTACAGTTGTATCTGTCATCTTGTGCTCTTGATCAAGAGAACCAATGAACTTCTAGTTTCCTTAGTCTGCTCGTTGGCATGACAGATCATAATACCGTGTGTGGTTTCCTTATGATATATGCAGGGTGCTCTTAGAGTAGCCATGTTGAGTCCAGGTTTTATCTATGAGCCTTATACACCTCGTGAAAAAGTCTCATTTTTCAAAAGGTTAGTTATTTCAAAACTGAATTTTATTGATCTTGTAGAAAATGGTAATTAGAGTAGGCTTGCAAACTGGTGGAACTCTACTGAGTATCACTACAAATTTTAGGTAGTTCTCACTTTTCACCGGATTGATAGTATAATCTTTGTTTTCTTTAACAATTATAGAAATTAGTTATGCTAGGTTTCTCGTTAAACTCTCTTAGCTTTAGTTTCACTAGATAATTTTAGACTTGGTTACTTATATTTTTTTTATTCAATCTCCTGTTCTTATATATGAAAATTCTGATGTTTTATGTATCAGATGGTTCACAAGAAGCGGGTGGAAAAGAACAAAAGAAGATATAATTATAGAGGTGAAGTTCTAAGGCTGTCTTGTTTTAGTGATTCAATCTTCTGGTTAATTCTGTTGAAGCTTCTTTCTTCTATTCTTTCATGACTGTCCTTCATTCCCACAAGTTTTTCTAAATTCCGACCCACTCTTTTTTATGTTTTGGATTGGGATGGTAACTCGTAATATATATAGATTGCTGATTGAACTTAATTATCGATATTTCAGTCAATTGAGGTCTGATTTTGACATCTAAGGTTGATATTTCTGGTTTTTAACTTTTCAGCTCAAAAGTGCATATGCCATTGCCAAATTAAGAAAAAAGGGGTATTCAAAGAATCTATTCTACAAAGAAGCAATAAACTTATACAAGGAGGTATTTATATCTACTTCTCGGTTTCTTTCTTAGGTTTATGCATTTTATATTTCTTATATTCCAGCTTTTCTGGTCCTTTCAATTTTGAGTTGCTTCTTTTAGCTGCGTTGTATGAGTTTCTCCTGTAGCTAATCCGTTCACCTTCTTCTCCAGATAAATACTTTAATGGCAAACGGGGACAAAAATACTTTAAGGAAAGCAGTTACAGAGAAAATGTTTTCCGTATGCTTCTGTACTTTTTTGTTTCTGTTAAGTTTCTGCTGTATTTATACTGATTATTCTGATGTAAAGGAATTTCTGTTGAAGTTCTGAGACATCATTTATGATCTTTTCGTATGCAGGAACTAAAGAATGAAATAAAACAAAGAGATTCCATCTGGAGTAAGGTGTACTGGGAATTGGTGGAACCAGTTGTGAAAATACGAACTTTGCGAGCACGACTGGTAAGTGTTTGTCTAATTAGTATAATTTTTTATTCACACTATGGAAGCACTTCTATAAAACAGAAAAGAGGATTTACTAATCGTGAGAATATTTAGCTGCTTAGGTTTGAGGAAACTTTCAAACCATCAAATTGAGTGAATTATTGATATCAACTTGTAAAGTTTTAACTGCTAGGTTAAAGGAAAATTTCCCTTTTTTTTACTTTTGTTTGCCATCTCTTCTCTCCCAGCTGTATTCCTGTCCTTCTTCTGTATAATAGGTTCTCTAGATATCTCTTGGCTTTGTTAGTTAACATCTCTTAGTTGCCATGAGCCCCGAAGTTAATACTCCTGTTAGAATCCATCACATAAATTGCTTTGAAATCAAAATCTTAGCTATTTTTGCTTCTTTTCGTTATAGAACTTGAAGAAATTGAAGCTTTAGTACAGGGTTACAGCTGATAAGCTTTGTATTTCTTATGCTTTACAAGATAAGCAAATTTAACAATTGATAAGCCATGTTACATTTTTTCCGTAGCTCATAAGCTTGGGAACAATTGAATGTTTCCTTGATTTTAGTGCACCGGTGTCTTATTGTTTTTTACAATTACTTTATGCCATGTCTTTTTCTCTTTTTAATCACAGATTGGCGTTGATCGAAATGATCTTGAGAAGGTGTTCATACAGCTTACGCTTGAGTTTCTGACAAAGCAGGTACATGAACAGCTAGACTCATGGCTTATGTATCATTTTTATGTTGCTTTCTTTCATTGTTTGCTTTTAATTCAAAACTTCAACATACTGAGAGTGCTACTTCTTTTATTTTTTCCTCTTTGTTTTTCTGGCAGAAATTCGAAGCATATGACTCGAAGGGTGCTGTTGTAGCTGGAGATAAATCGAAGGAGGTAAAGTGCGATAGAAAAAAAAAATTAAAAAAACCAGTGAATGTCCGGTTAAAAAAAAAGAGAGAAGAAAACCGGTGGACAAGAATATATTTACCAATAACACCAAACATATTAAGGGTTCCCTTTTTCTCCTCTTCCAAGTGATGATGACATGCTTTCCGTGCTCTGTAGGTCCTTGTTCGCGATATCTGGGTATTTGAAAAATCTCTCTTCCAGCCTAAAGCTTTCTGGCGTCTATGCGGGAGGATTTCTGTCTAAGCAAGCTATCCTTCCCATAAATCTACCGTGTTGATGACGAACTATATGCTGTTACCCAATTTTGTAAACTGAGCATATCACGATTTACCATACTAGTTGTATGCATGTAGCTACAGCTTTTATTGTTGAATTCAACTTTTAACCCGAGTTACGCGCTTGGGGATCGATCCTTGGAGCATTCTAACATTATTTGTACCTTATTCTTTTGCAATTCTAAAGAAACTCTCCTTTTTGCAAGGTGTATCTTCACCGAGAATGTACCGGAAATGTATTCCAGTACGTCTCAGGCGTGCCATTCTTCCAAACAATGTCTTCCTAGATATTCTGTCTTGCTCCATAGGAAAGGGCAATGCCATTTTTGGTACTCTTTCATTCCATCAAGTTTCACAGGAAAATTTATTTTGTTTTCTATTTTTTGTTTAAGAAAGAGAGTCCCTTGCTTCAAAGTTTCAAATTACAACTCCAAAGAATGGTATCCACACCAGCAAACCTTTCATCCAAAGCTCCACATTATCTTCTCCTCAGTTCTGCAGTCGTATTCGACGCTTCACAATTATTTTTTAGGGGAAAAAGATCAACGGATGGATAGAAGAGAGGAGCATTTCCAGTTTCTGGGCATTTGCCAAAGGCTCTACAACTTCATCACGAGAAGCCTCGCCTCGCAACCCTTCAAGACCGTGAAACTAGGCCCTCCGATGAACCAACGCTACCCCAAAACGGCCATATCTGATGCTAACCCTAATGAAGCCGGGACCAGAAGAGGCCGAAACGTGCGCCCGAGGGCTCGAGAGTACCAAACGCAAGATCAAGTAACGGCGGTTGCACACCAAGCAGAAGCTTCAAAGAAAATGGTTAGCATACATCACAGGGTGGAGGACATAGACGAAGTGATGAAGCTAAGACGAAAATCGTTGAAAAAGTTGAAATGTTTAGAGGTAGGAAGAGATGAGCCAAGACCGTTAAGATCCATTCTGAAGGTGGGTTCTGATCTTGAGCGGGAAGATGGGCACATTTGAGAATTCAACCACTACCACATATTCATGAGTTTATCAGTTTATCATGGTTTGCAGCTGGAATTAGATTATCATGTCTCGATAACAACAACAACAACAAAACCTCATTCCATTAAGTGACGTCGGTTGTAATAATTCTAGAACGCCACTACGCTTGGCGCAAAACCGAGCGTAGTCGCGTTCTATGACTTATATAGCCAACCATACGTAGTGGGATAAGGTTTTCCTGTTGGTGTGGTTGTTATCATCTGTTGTGAGTCCTAGGTCACGGAATCCGACTAATTTGGCATCACCAGTTGATTAAACATGATATGGAGATGGTTAATTATGAATGTTTATAGTCTTTTGTTTCCCTTGAAGTTTGGTAATTACCAAAAAAGTTACTTTGTCTTCTAATATTCTCGTAATATATACACAAACAAATTCGGTTACAAAACTTAATCAAACGAAGAACTGGATGAATACTACTTAGACAGTAAAGGACATTGAAACTGCATTTACATACGGCTTACTGTCTGTTTAGCATCTATTAATTTTATTTTTTATTAAAAATTTATAATCGATACTATTTACGCATATTTAACAAAAATTATTATTCTATCGAACATTCATTTATTGTTTTTGTGATCACAGGGTAACGAAAATAAAAGTTCACGCAGCCCACAAAATCATAACTTAAACCATAAAAAAATTAAGAAAAATTTAAGAAAAATTAATGAAGAAGGCTTGAAAATTTTGAATTTTAATCAAAAGAACAAAAAAGTGTTGTGAGTAAATAGTATCATGAGTGACTTTTTATAATGAAAATATCATTTTCGTTAAAAGTTAACAGTATAAAAAATGTTTCGATAAAACTCTGAAAAATTTAACACTGAATTTGGACGTAATCGTGAGAAAAAGAGTTGCCAATTTCAAAGCAAAAGGCATGGAGGACATGCAACGCAGGCCCAGTTTATGAGTTTAAAGCCACTTTTAAGGCCACCACCCAAATGGTCAAACATGGGCACTTCATATTCTTCGTGCTCTCATTCCACCACCACACTCTCCACTCACTCCCTCCTCCTCACGCACCCCAAATCATCTGCCTTTAAGCAATCAGGATTCCCAAATCCCGATTCCAAATTCCATTCCACCCACCAAATTCCGCAGACCCATCTGAGGATCATGTCCCAGAAACCCTCTCAGGTTTTGGGTGGGAAAGTTGAAGTTGGGGAGACCCAGGAGGAAATTTCCAAAAGACCCATGATTGATTTTCATGGGATTGATGAGGGGCTGGTGGAGAAGATGGTGTATGATGCTCTTGTTTGGAGCTCTCTTCATGGGCTTGTTGTTGGTGACAAGTCCGTTCAGGTCTGTGTTTTTATTGCTCTGCTGAATTTTTGTCTGGTTTTGAACTGATTGGTACAGAAGTCTTTAGTTTGTTGAAAAAAAGGAACATTTGATTCAGCATGTATTGTAGAAGATTGGATTGAGATATCTGAGAATTCAATCTAGTTTTAGTTTAAGCCTCATTTGGAAGCACTATTAAAATGACTGAAAACACTTTTGGTAAAAATGTTTTTTGGTTCCAAAAGCACTTGAACTTTTTCCTACAAGAAGCACATAACTTGTGCTTTGTAGTTGTATGTGAAGAAGAACACTACTTTGAGGTCAAATTTAAAGGCTTTTAGTTGCCACAACATAGGAAATTTTTAATCTACAATAAATATGTAAAGGTATAACTTAAATTCTTGAATTTGACGTTGACGTTGATGTTGAATGCTGTAAATTACAGAGATCAGGAAAAGTACCTGGTGTAGGCATGGTACATGCACCATTTGCTTTGTTTCCGATGCCGTTTCCAGAAAGTCATTGGAAGCAAGCATATGAGTTATCCCCCATATTTAATGAACTAGTCGATCGAGTGAGTTTGGATGCAAAGTTTCTGCAGGATTCACTGTCCAGGTACTTTTTCACATTGAGTGAGATTGGTGTATCATGTAAGATCAATTGTGGGTTAGGACAGCCATACCCTTTTGTGTGTCTCACCATCTCGGTAGAAACTTTGCCCCTAACAAACTTACTTTGAACTTTAACAATTGTGCATGGGGATAAGAGAGAATTAACGTACGTGACATCTGCAGTTTTTATCTATTGGCTCTAGAGGTTAGAGCAATTCTTGAAGTAATTTAATTGTAATCTTCAAATCGCAGAACGAAGAAAGTGGATGCTTTTACATCTAGACTTCTAGATATTCACTCCAAGATGCTAGAGATTAACAAGAAAGAGGTAAACTTTCAATACAGCATTTTCACACTGATTATTGTAAGAGGAGAACTTCATAGAATGTGATTCATTAGTTGAATGAATCTAGTGTATGTTGTTTGTTTAGCAACTGATTCATTTCTTATAAACTTGTTGGATGGAGTTCTTTTAGATACATATATTTTAAGTTATGTGATAGATATACATACCCATGATGTGATACAACGGAAAAAAGGACCATTACAGTATGTAGTTCTGGATGCCACTCATGTGTTCATTTGATTTGATTTAACTTAGCTTTTGTTTGTGTGTAAGAATCTTCTTGTTTGTTGGTGGTGAAGATGCTAAACTTTTCTAATTACTGAATTAGGATATACGCTTGGGTTTACATCGCTCAGATTATATGCTTGATGAAGAAACTAAACAACTCCTTCAAATAGAGATGAACACAATTTCATCTTCATTTCCGGGACTCGGTTGTCTTGTCAGCGACCTTCACAGGTTAAGTAATAAGAGATGTTGTGATTAACATGTATTCCGTAGTTTGTTTTTGAATTTCTGAATTCTCAATTTAATGCTAGATTCAACTAATGAAATTATTCCTGTGTATCAGTGATATGTGTACATCTGTTAAAATCTCATATTTCCAATGCCAAAAATTTCAGCGCAAATAATACCAATTATTTTACCCTTAGCCTCTCATTTTACAGGAGCTTACTTAATCACTATGGAGAATATCTTGGATTAGATTCCAGAAGAGTTCCTAATAATCCTGCAGCCACTCAGTTTGTAGAGGCTTTGGCTAAAGCTTGGACTGAATACAATAACCCCAGGTTAGAACTGAAACAATATTTCATCTGTTTTCTTCTGCTCCTGCTATATTCAGTGAAGCAATTAAACGAGTAGTTAAATTGGCATATATGTACAGGTCCGTAATCCTGTTCGTGGTTCAGCCTGAAGAGCGGAACATGTATGACCAACACTGGCTTTCTGCTCTGTTGAAAGAAAGATATCCTTTTTAGCTCTAAACAAACTTTCATGTTGGTGAAAGTGGTATTTCTCGGAAAAATATATAATTATCAATTCTATGCTTATATCTTTGGTAATGAACTAGTTAGTAATGTTCCTTAACTGTATAACACACATAATGTATCAACTCTTCGGAAAACATTGGCTGAAATTGATTCAGAGGGGAAGCTTCGACCAGATGGAACACTTGTTGTGTATGTACCCTTCTAGATTTGTGGATCTAGCATGTTATATCTTTGACTTTAATATCTGAGAAAGATTCGAACTTGCAGGGGTGGCCAAGAAGTTGCAATTGTTTATTTCAGAGCTGGGTATACACCAATTGATTATCCATCTGAATCAGTAAGCAAGTCTTACTCTGAAATACTGATTCTGTTTCAAGAATAATGGGAGATTCTTCCTTTTAGTAGTGAACATCTGTTGTTCACTAGCAGAAAATGTAGTTACTTATCCACAAAAAGGGTAAAAAGTAATTTCATGTCCCTAAATTCATGTATTTATCTATGTCTGTTCGGGGGTAAATTTGGTTGGCTAATCCTGCATATTTTGTTTTTATAAGTATGGGTACAGCGACCTCTGTCTGCTTGCATGCGTCTTTTATTTATATAACCTGACTTGAAATAATTTGCATGCATGTAGTGATGTAACTTGGCCGTGTAAAACTTGTAATTGCTCATTGCGGTTCTTTGTTGCGTTTTGAAATATGCTTAAGATGGTACTTTACGTGTTACTCATAAAAGAAAAATGATACTTCAGTTGCATAATATGACCTCGGGGTGTGACGATGTCTGCTATATGGCTTTTAATACCGTGTTTCTCAATTTATAGGAGTGGAGAGCAAGGTTCCTTATGGAGCAGTCATCTGCCATCAAGTGCCCCTCAATTTCTTATCATCTAGTTGGGACCAAAAAGATTCAACAAGAACTTGCAAAGCCTAACGTTCTTGAGAGGTATTGCTGGCTTACAACTCCATTCAATATTTTCCTCGTGTTATGTATCATAATTTTAGGGAAGAACGGTTACCATTGTTACAACCAGTAACGTCATAACTTTTTGTCATCTTCATGTGAGCAGGTTCCTTAATGATAAAGAGGACATTGCAAAACTGCGAAAATGCTTTGCAGGATTGTGGAGTTTGGATGACTCGGATATTGTCAGAAAGGCAATAGAGATCCCCGGGTTATTTGTTATGAAGCCCCAAAGAGAAGGCGGAGGTGAATGAATTTAGACTTTGTTCTGCCAATTGTTGTAATGACAAGTATTATTAACGAGTCATTATTACACTTCAGGGAACAATATCTATGGTGATGACGTAAGGGAAGCCCTTGTACGATTGCAGAAGGAAGGGTCAGAAGCAGATGCTGCTTATATCCTAATGCAGAGGATATTCCCAACTGTTTCTCACACATTCTTGATGCGTGAGGGCATATGTTATAAAGATGATACCATATCTGAGCTCGGGGTATACGGTGCTTACTTAAGGTATATGACTTTTATGACTAAAATTTAAATCTTCGGGTTTCTGTTTTCTTTCTTCCTTCCCTTTATATGCACGGGTACAATCCACTTCTGTTGGCATTGTTTATGTCGTGCGAACAAAGCTGTACCAAAAGGCGTGGAATCATAGTGCCGCGTTTTCATTGATGCAGGAACAAGGATAAAGTGATCTTGAACGACCAATGCGGCTACCTGATGCGGACAAAGGTTTCCTCATCAGATGAAGGTGGAGTTGCAGCTGGATTTGCAGTCTTAGATAGTTTATATCTAACCTGAAGAAGTCGGCTCCAAATTATACTCGAAACGGGTTAGTTTATAGAGCTAAACAGTTTGTCATCGATTTATTTACTCAAACAAAACATATGCGCAACAAGATCCGATATGTTACTGAGATCTAACAAGCCAAAGAACCCTTTCGTGTATTTTTTTTTCGCATTCTCTCTTCAATTTCTTGCCACACTTTCTCAATGGCATTCAAAATTTTGGATACATGGATATTATGAATTTTGATCTCAAAAACTATGAAACATTAGTAGAAAATTTGTATCCACAACTACGAAAGAAAATTTGTATCCACGTTACATTTTTCTGCCTCTTTTTGGAAGAGTGATGAGACTCTCCTAGCTCCCGTTAACGCTGCATTGGCCCGTTGCAGGGTTTTGTTGGCTATGGCTTTCAGCAAACTTACCCCTTCCGACATCAAGGCGATGATTCCTTCTCTATCTCCTCTTTCATTGCTGGTTCATGTTGTCCACAGTCTGCACGTCATTGACAATGTTCTTCATCTGAAACATGAGAGGAAGTTACCCTACGACAGGGATATACAGTAGCAGTGACATCATCGATAACTAAACTTTATTAATCACACAAACGGATGCAAGACAGGTTGTTAAACTGATCTGAAATTGAGCTATTGATAATATCTGGTAAAGTGAGAAATTAAAACAAGGTTAATATTCCAATATAATCGAGAAAATCATGCTTTGAGATGAACGCAGCTAATGGTGGTATTTATCATGCCCTTCTCGGACCCAAGACTCTTGAATAATGCCACGTGAATCGCTAGAAACATGTAAAGTGTATGCTTAACCGAATAATGAAAGTTTCTTAAGGGAATTGGAGTAGGCTACCATGAGACAAACAATCTTCTTTCTAAAGAGATTCTGTTCAAAACTATTATGTCCAAGGTCCAATTTTGAAATAATTTCATAGGTTTTCCTTGACTTTGTTGTGTCAACAAACAATTCAAAATGCCTCCACTTTTTTAGAACAGGTTCGAATCAAAATAGTAATTAGCCAGTCTACATCCTAATTTTGATAAACTTAGCCAAATGGTCAAGACAAAACATGCACTAAATCATCAAGTATGCATCTTTACAAGAAGATTAGATTTTAAGCATTAAAATCAAAAGATTTTAAGTTAAAATTCTATTGTGCACCAGTGTATTATTATTTTCAGTTAGGACTTCACTGAGATCAAGGAGACCAAGATCCCGGTAAAGTGTAAAGGAGTACTTGCGATCTGTTGGATTTTGCGCGTAGAGAGAGAGAGAGAGAGAGAGAGAGAGAGAGAGAGAGAGAGAGAGAGAGAGAGAGAGAGAGAGATTGGTATTTGGTAGTGTGATGTGAGAGAAAAGGAAATATTCGGTTTACGAGTTGGGGTTAAACCAAGCATGCTGCTTTAGCCTTTAATGATGCTGTTTCGTTGAAATCAGGAAGCCCTTGTTTTTCTTTTTTTGTCAGTAGAGCTGCAACCCAAGATAACGGGAGACCCTCACAATTTTTGGCTCGAAGATTGCAACAATAAATAACAAAAAAATTCTAATCTTAGGCAGCATAAATCAGACCGCCGCCGCCACATCCTCAAATGAAGTTAAATTTCAAACCGAGAGAATAGATATCAGATCCAAATCCCCTTCACGAACATTTGCAAATATATACAAATAAAGTATCATATGGGTAGAGAGTGAGGCTAAAGGGATATGTAAAATACCCAACACTTGACCTCGATGGGGATCCGACATGTTGGTTGGGGCAAAGGAAGTGAGGGGGGGGGTAATGGATCTAGTATCCAATTTCTGATTGGAGCCTGCCAATCCGAGTATATGGTGGGATGAGGATGAAGTATCATAGCTAAGAAGAAGGAAGGAAAATTAAAAGACAGAAAGCAATAAAAGTAGGCGAAAACGCCAGATAAGGGGCATGAAGCCCAAATTTGAGACAAGCTCAAGGGATAGTTGAGATTCGGCTTAGGGAAAACTGAGATAAACTCAGAGGAGAACCGGGAATAAAAACGTAGGAAGGAAACTGGAAAGGGGGAGGAAGAAGAGTTGGATGCAAGGAAGGGGATGGGGCAAAGGAGATGAGAGGGGAGGAAAAAGATGGAAAAGGCAGAGGAGAGATGAGGGAAGAAGGAGTAGCAGGCTGCCGCCTACCCCCAAGTAAGAGCAAGGGGCGGTAGCTGAAGCTTGAAATTGGGGATGGAGCTACTGGATTTGGACTTCTAGAGAGAGAAACAAAGAGAGAGACCCTTCCACTAATTAATTATTGATGGAAGCCCTTGTTTTCTGAAATATCGAATTTGGTTTGGCCAATGTTTGTTAGTTACATCATGTGTCACTCTCTCAGGTGGGGATTTTTGTGTAAGCAATGATATATTTACACATTAGTATTTCTCTTATTTTGTAATGACAACTTACATTAATATATCTCTTGTTATGTGATACATTAGTATCTGTGTCATCATGTGAAACATCTCACATAATGAGAGCGGTACTAATTTCGAGATATATCCCTAGTTTCATTTTTAAGTTTCTCCTCTCGCACCCAATCCCCTGTCAAATGCTTCATCTCATTTCTTTTTTTCCCTTCAACTAGAATATTCTAAATGCATTGGAGCAAGAACATCAAGCTGCACTTTGTAGTTTAGCACTTCATGAACAAATGAGAGAGAGCATTCAATCAAGAAAACATCCACCAAATCAAACATCTGTTTTATAATGGAATCAGAGTATTTCCTATGCTGAAATCATTTGAACACAAATTTGTTGTTGCTAATTTTTATTTCAAATTTTCTCGAGAGTATGAACATACAACAATTAAGGCCTGATTTGGTATTGAAGTGATTCTGAAAAAAAAATGGGTATAAAAAAAAACTAGGAGCTTTTTTGTGTTTGGTAAACATTCAGTTTCAGTTTTTTTTCACAATTTTGGGTGAAAAAAAACCAAAAACACAAAGTTGCAAAACCTAGCTTTGAAAAACCAGCTTTTTTTTCACATCCGTTTTACTTAAAAGTTTACCAAACATTATAATACTATTTTTTTTTTCAAAAGCACTTTTACAAAAAAGTTTACCAAACATTATGCTGCTTTATTTCACAGCTGCTTATTCTCACAGTACAGCAGAAGCAGTTTATTTTCAAAACACAGTAATACCAAACCAGCCCTAAGTACAAGGTCAAATCAAAGGGATTCCCAACCCAATTGCTGGGGCAGCCTATGTTCATATGCTAAAATTGCATAATCAATTCGTTTGCGGAATTTTTTCATCAGTTTCATGCCAAATGTCGTCACTGTCTCCGTTGTCTTCTTCCGACTCAGCTAGTTGGTCGAAAAATGAATCAAGGTACCAGGGGCAACGTTCAGTCCAATCAACCCTGTTGGCGCGGGCTCGCCACTTTTGGTCCGCTATCATTTCGGGTGAGAGACCCCATTCTTGTAGTTCTTCCTCAGTGTGATGAATTGCTAAGCTGTACTCTCCACCCTTTCCTAATTGCATCACTCGAAATTCGCAATTTCCAAGGTTGATTAGGAGCTCAAATTGCTCGACCGTCCACTTGAACCACTTCATGAGGAAGACGCGTGATGCTAACCCGTGCGATATTATTATAAGATTGAGGTCGTGGCAAGGGTCGTGGCGAAGCCTGTTCATGTCTATGTCCCTCCATAAGGATTCAAGAAAACCTGCAATCATCTGTCTCATTAGGCAACATATTCATTTCAGTAGAGAAATCTGTGAAACCAAAACTTTTACACTTTTCAGCGTAAAAGAATTTCGAAACCTTCATATATTCATCTCATCAGGAAGAGTGATGTCAAACTGATCGTACAACTCTAACGATGAATACTACTGGAAGCCAGTGCTATAAATTTAACATACACAGAATTCCCGAAGATTAGTGTTCTAGTTCATATAGCTGCACGGAGTAAGCATTGTTCGTATGGCAGTTCTATTAAAATGAACTTCCATTTACGGCTCTTGCCATCTTCCATTTTTGGACCATGAAGCAGTATCTCGTCAATAACCTCTTAATTGTGTGCAAGACAATACTTTAATCTTCATTGCTTTAAACAAAGCGATATCCTACACTACTCAAACCTACAAGGAGGGGATTCAAACTAAGGTGCAAGGGGGTCGGCACCCAACAGACTAACACTCTTTCTAAATGCAGACATTGGTTAGGCAAAGTTGACCACGGTAGTGCGCTCGCCCCTTAGCATCTAAGTTCGAATCCTCCAACCCGTAGTTTAGAATATCGCCTTGTCAAAGTTCGACGCATTTATACACGTACTTTACCTAAATGTTTCCCCAAATGCCAAACCACCAAAAAATAAAAACAACGTAAAAGTTTTGAGCTTTACTACAAACAACCAAAAATTCCCAATTGGGAACTTCCAAAATGCTAAATAAACAAAACCCAAATCCAAAAATTGAGGAAAAAAAGACGTACTCGAAACGCGATCGTAGACGTCGGCGGCGGACTCCCCCTCCGGAAACCGGTAGAAGAACCGGCCGAACTGCTCCCTGGTCTCCTTAGTGGCCTTCATCCGATCCTGCTCTTGGAAGTTCCCGAAATCCTGCTCCCGTATCCGGCACTCCTCGCGGACCCCGATGATCCGCGTCCTGGAGAATGACCGTCCGATCTGGCAGAGCGTGGACCGCGTCCGCTCGTAAGGGGAGACGTAGAAGTAGATGCGCCAGTTGGGGCTGTCGGCGCCGGTGGTGTCGGAGACGACGCGGTGGAGCTCGGCCCCGGCGAGCCGGGCCTGTGCCAGGCCCTCTTGGGTGAGTGGGATTTTGTTGTCGGGGGTGGTGGTGTAGGCGGCGTGATCGAGATTCCCTTCGGACTCGCCATGCCGCATTAGGATTATCCGCTTCGGTAGAACTGGCTGTAATCTCCTCTTGCAATTTTGTTGCTGCATTTTAAGACCTCTCCTCTCTCCCCTCTCTCTCGTTCTAAGATTTTCAGTACGGAAATTGGAACTGGAAAATCAGAATTTCAAATGATGGAGTGCGACAATGTTGGCCTCTGGTTTTTCACTTCCATAATTTATGGACTCTCCCTGTTCTTTTAACACTACTTTTTTCGTATTCTTTGAAAAAGGTAATAGTCCATAGTTTCGTCACGATAAATTTTTTTTTTAGGATAAGAAAGACTTACATAAGTATTTTAGTTCTATTAATTATTATTGTGTGATTTATCAGCGTTAAGAAATAACACTCATAACATGTAGTATGAAATACATATTTGAAATTCGTTGTTAATCACTGAACCGGCTATAATAGTTTAGTTCTTTTAAAATCACTCTCATATAACTTTTTTTAATATATATTTTTTAAAAGTATTATAACAAACAAAAAGAGAATGTGTATTTTGTGAAAATGGTGACCCACTACTTTGGGTCGACTACCAACGCAACACTTAAGTATTAAACGTGTCGGTTCAGACCACCACCGGTCCACCATACCCAGTGTCGCATCCGACGGCGACGAATAAAAGAGAAAATGGAAAAACACAATGGAGACGCGGGGAATCGAACCCCGTGCCTCTCGCATGCGAAGCGAGCGCTCTACCATATGAGCTACGTCCCCGATGTTGTTTAATTGAACCAAGTACATTTATTTAAGCAGGAAAAGAGATGATGTTAGCTTGTACCTTTCTATTCATTCTATAAAAGCGCAATGGTTAACTATAATTTATATCAATTAGAGGCCGTTGGCTAATCATTTTGTCTTCAATTTTCAAATTTTGAAAAAAATAAAAAATGAAAACGAAAATGTGAAGACTCAACGCTAAATTTTGAAAACTCAAGGAAATAGTTTTCAGTTTTTATTTTTTTGAAAACTGAAAATAGTTATCAAACAAGATTTTAGTTTTCAAGAAAGTTAAAACAAAAAATGAAAAATGAAAGCAAAATGATTAACAAATTGCCCATTAATTTGTTATTATCATTTTTTTACCCAATCACATCCACACAACACAACAATATTGAATTGACAGGCTCTTAGGGGATGTTATGTTCCTACATATATAGTATAGAGATAATGTACAACTCTTAGTGTTTTCTTAAGAAACTAACAAGGGACAAATATTTGAACAATCGTAAATCCAACGGCTAATACTCCAATAATTCTCATCCACAAACCCAATAAATTTAATCTTACTCATTGATGTCTTCAGTGCTCAAAATTTATCCCTTGGGCGAGCACTACCTGATATTAACTTTCTTCTTTAGTCAGTGGATTCATGATAGTTTTTTTCAAAAATAAAAGTCGATCTGAATAGATTTCGAAGCTCGTAAAATAATAGTAGAAGTGAGGAAAGACATGAATGTCGATATGTCCGAGTGGTTAAGGAGACAGACTTGAAATCTGTTGGGCTTCGCCCGCGCAGGTTCGAACCCTGCTGTCGACGTTTATTTTATTTCATTTTTTTCTCCTTTAATTAACTTTTAGTTCCACTGATTTTTTGTTTGTTTAATTATTTATCAAGGGGTGTGTTATCCACACACCCCATTTTACTTCTCACACACCTTTTTAATTTTCGGCTTTCGGATCGGATGAATTGAAGAAGATCAACACACCCCTTTATCAATTCCTTTGGCAAATAACATAACTGAAATCTACTTGCTAACCAGTTGAATATGCTGTAACAAATTAAGAACGGCAATAATTAAAGAACTTATAAATTAAATTGTTATTAAGGCTCGTTCATAATCATCATTTTTGTTTTGTTTTAAGTTTTGTGTTAGAAAGGACGGGAAATACATTGGAAGAAATAAAAGATACAGAAGCGTGAAGTAAGGATATAGTTGAAGAGATGCAGAAGCAATGCACAAACAAAGACACGCAAAATGAAAACTAAAAATCAAAAGACGTTGTAAGTTGTTTTTACTATCAAATTATATTTTTATCCTCTCATCACCTTTCTTAATCCTTTTTTCTCCAATATATATACATCTATTTCAAACAAATAAAAATAAAAATAGACCGAAAAAAATAGAATAATTATCAAACGATCACTACTATAAGTATGTATAGATTTTAGTCAATAATATATCATTGATGTATATGTCTCTTACGATGCTGTTATCATATTGTAGCTGGCAATGACTTTTTTGTTGGTCGAAGTCTTCCCACCTTTTAATGGTAGCAGACTAGCAGTCAACAACATACCCAGAAAACCCTAACCCTTTTAATTTCGTTCCTTTATATTTTTTTGTCTTTAATCTGTACGTTACCTCGCAACAAGTCCCTCTCAATCCCTTTCTCTCCAGTTGACTGGTGGTGATAACAATATTATTAGCTCAAGCTTATCTATATAGTAGTGTTGACCCTAAAAACTATCAAGCCTACGTGGTACGCAGGCCGAGTAATTAGTAAGCTAACTACGTCCTTCGGTTGTATGCGGGGCGTGCCAACTCGTCTGCCGAGCTCGGGCGAGGAGTAAAATGTGTTGATGTTGCGTTGAGCTAGCGCGCGGTTGACTTCTTGATCTCGCAACTGTGGCCGATGAAGGAACACGTCTCGGCCTTCAGGTTCTAGAGCTTGAAGACAAAGCTACTAGTTCTGCGAAGTTCACAAATCGTCGGCGCTGGATTCGGTCACGGTGATTATATTCGTGAGAGTATAAGCACGCCGAATCGACACCAAAGTATAGGGACACAAATACTCAAAACAAATGTATGTCTTGATTGTGAAAGTGGTTCGGCCGTCAGAATGCCGAACTCTAAAATCTACTTGCGAATAACCAATCATAAACGACTTGGCATTCAATGTGCCGAGTATAGTAACTTGCAACACCTCGTTTCGCTGAGAAGGCTAACGAGATGACCTCTGCCGATAAGGATTCAAAAATCCTCCTCGACCGAGACTTGGATAGATAACCAGTCGACCTTGTCGCAGTGCTGTTTATCCAAACTGAAGTTGCTCCTCGGTCGGTTGATTCTACGGCAACAGTGCTGTTTATCCAAACTAAAGATGTTCGCCGGTTGCCTTCAAAGTGCTGTTTATCCAAACTGAAGATGTGTTGGCGAAAAAGGAAAATAAAAAATCTCAAGATGTTTGAAAGGTTTCTCATAGAGCGAGGGTTTGCGCAAGGCAGTTTGTGTATAGAATTAAAGGGGTCTGTTTCGATGTCTTCCCTCCCTATTTATAGCAGCCAACCTGTATTGAATCCCAATCACTCCCGAATTAAAACTCCTTCTCATATCCAACTTTATCTCGGCCAATCCTATTCTTACCAGGACTTTGAACATAACTCGTTATCAGACCATATTCAATCCCAGCATCCTGATCTCGTTGAAACTTCTTCTCTTAACAGGATTCGTCCACATTCTCAATTTCCGATAGGATATGGCCAACTTCGACTGCGCGGCCCATGGGCTGAATATCTCCCAATGACACTTGCACATAACTTCTAGGCCAAGAAGGATTCTAAACTTGGCCTATCTAACACTGGGCCGAGAAAGATCTAAACTCGGCCCAAAACAATATTTTTGGGCCCAAACAAGTAGTAACTATTAGGGGTGGGTTCAAAAAACCGAAAACCGAAAAAAACCGAAAACCAAACCGAACCGAGGCCGAAAAAAACCGAACCGAAAAAACACCGAACCGAAACTGTCAAACCGAACCGAACCGAATCTGACCGGTTCGGTTTCGGTTTTTGAGGTTCGGAAACCGAACCAAACCGAACCGAACCGATATATATATATTTAATTATTTTTTAAAATATTATAAATAGTTTAGTCATACAATCATAACAAAACATACCTTGTTGCTAAGTTGGTTTCGGTGAACCTTTTAAAACCCCAGCGCACGGGTTCGAACCTCCAGATGTCTGAGATGTTTTTTAATTTTTTTGGAGAACTTAACAAAACCCTTTAACCCTAGCCACTAGCAGCCATACCTTTTCAGATTGATGTTTCATTCCCTTCCTCTCTCTCTCGTTCCCTGCCTCAGCCGAGCCTCCTCTCTCTCTCGCTCTGTCTCTCTCGTTCCCTGCCTCTTCTCCTCCAGTGTAACCCTAACCCACGGCGGCGCGACCCTTTTCCCTTATCCCTCTTCTCTGTACTCTGGAGTCTGGACCCTCTCTCCTTCCTTCCCAACTCCGCCGCTCTTCCGCTTCGTCTTCTTCCTTCACAGCGACCTGCAAGTTACGTGTGTGGAAACCCTCATGGTTTGATCAGGAAGTACGCCCTCATGTGCTGCAGGCAGTGCTTCCGCAGCAATGCCAAGGAAATCGGCTTCATCAAGGTAAAGGCTTCGAGAACCCTTAGCTACTGATTGTGTTCTGATTCCGTTTACTGAGCTGAGATTACACCGTTTCCACAATGTAATTGGGTTTCATTTTTCGAACTTTTTGTTTGCAGTACCGTTAAGTGGCTGATATTCAAACATTGCATGAGTCGATGATTTGGTCCAAGATGAGTACTAGTAGTAGTGGTTTCTGAGTTCTCATAAACTTTTAAGAAGATATTTTTGTTTTAGCTGATCTGCTATTGAACTTGAATTGGTTGTCAGACTTAAGAATATTTGTTATTAATGAAATCGTGTTTCCAGTTTGCTATTTGTATAAATGATATGGAATCGTGTTTCCAATTGGTCTTAGATCTTTGATTTTGCATTGATTGCCATGATGTATGTTTATAAATTTATACAACCATGACATTGGAGCCATCTCATGACCCGTCTGTATTTTTGTGTGTGCCAGATATCCATTCAAACAAGCACTTCAGCTGGTTTAGAGCAAACTTTGCCATGGATCTTTTATCATAAGGTTATTGGAGTAACAAACTTTTTCCTTTTCGTGGAAGGGAAGGCTGCATCCCCCAAAGTATCTAAAAAATCTGGTAAATGTGTTATTGCCAGTTAACTAGCTTGAAATGAGGATCTGTCTAGCGTGTTTTTGGTTTTACCTTTTTGTTGTTGTTTTGAATTAATTGAATATAGTCTTCCTTTGCCACCTCAATTCTAATGAGAAATTTACTGGCTCTTGCAGATTGAGCTAAGACGGGCATATAATTGCGAAATAATGCTTACTAAAGTAAAAATCCCTTTGCCTGATTTGATGGTAAGCTAAACCTAAATGGACATGTTTTCTTGTATATCCTCAACAGTTTGAGTTAGTCTGTGGTTCTATAAACAAAGAAATGGGAGTTAAATACAGATTAAGTTACAATTTCAAAACTTCAAATACTAGCAAGTAGTGGCTGTTTCTTTGCTGAAAAGATGCATGATATCTTATGTTGGGGTTGTTTTGCATTTTTTGGAGGAAAAAAAAAAAAAAAAAAAAACCGAAAAAAAACCGAAACCGAACCGAAAAAACCAAACCGAAAAAAAAACCGAACCGAAAAAAACCGAAAAAAATTTGGGCCGAACCGAACCGAACCGAAATTTCGGTTTGGTTTCGATTTTGGCAAAAAACTGAACCGAAACAAACCGAACCCAGCCCTAGTAACTATGAACTACTTGTCACCCAAATCATATGGCCAACATTCTAATCATATATATAATTGACTTATGCATGCACATATCTTAACTTCAACACGAATCCCATGAAGCTCATGAGTGGTTAGGTAGCTTTTTTAGTTAATTAACTAGCTAGCCAGCCAAACTTCAACACGTGTGCAACATATAATTACCAAATTTCAAGAGATCCAATATTTTCCATTCATTTTGTACTTTGCTTCTCTCTGACTTGAATCGCTAATTAATACGTGTTAAAATTATAGTTACAAAATTAAGAAAAGTTAAGTTTATTAAAATGTGTCTATCAATAAAATGACCACAGAGAAGCCAACACAAAGTGAGTGCTGAAGATCTGATCTCAAATTCTAAACGATCAACATGGTATTAGACTGGTGCATGTCAGTACTGATGATCAAATTTAAGTGCCTCAATTAATCAGTGAACATCAAAATTTTAAGCCATCTTATCAAATTCCATATAATATATATATTTTTTGAAAGAAATATCTGCATGAAAAGATAATCAAGTGTGGATATTTGAAATTATTGCTATGTACAAAATAGGACGGATAATATAATATAGGATGATGTATATATCATGTATGTGAAAGAAAATAGGATTTTTTTTTTTAAATGTATCATAACATGGTTTGATATATCAAGTGTTACGATAATTAATTAAATACTTCACAAAAAGAGTTCAACTAATTGCTTGTGACACTTAATGTACCGTACTATGTTCCACGTGTAATGAAAAATTTCTCCAAAAACAGTAGAACTAACATCAACTGACCTCATTAATGGTACTTAAAAAACCAGAAACAAGTAGCAAATTACACTGCATAATAACATGTGTGTAAAACAGAAACTTCCTGAATTTGGGAAACGCAAAGTGATATCTGTGCATGTGTGTTTCTTTGCTAGCGCCTGCATGCACTGCATAATAACATGCATAATAATGTAGCCTGTAGTTATTTTTTGTTTGTTATTTCCTGCCTTCTGGGTCTGCATTTCCAGAGCCCTTCATCTGCAGAGCCTGCCTGCTGTCAACGGCAGAGATTTGACACCGTCTTCAAATTAAATTGGCAGAAAACTGTTGAGACACGTCAACCATGCAATTTATATTTCACTCACACTCACAACAGTACTAATGCTAATTAACCAACTTAATCAGCACGTACATAAGATGATTTACACTCGACCGGGAGGCATACATGACACCTAGCTTCCTAATTGCTAATTCCCTCACTACAATTAGTTTTTTTTTTTTTTTTGACAAACAATAAGAAATCTATGATAAATTCATCTAAACTTTACAATGAGTAAATTCAAACTTAATACAGAGAAAGAGCAATCTGCTTTAATCAGTTTTGGCTAAGCCAAAATGTACCCTCTCTACCATTAATTAATTAAGTTGGCCCTTTTAACCCTAATTTCGAGAAAATGCCCTAATTAACTACACGTACACTTGTCTCCGTCTCAACGCTGCCACTTGAACATCATGCCATGTTCTCCTGATCTGCTAGCCAAGTGATGAGATCATGCTATCATCACCTGGTTGTCACGCAATGCTGCTGCTGGCTCCACACAGGCAAGTTGCCGTCGTGGTGGTGGTGGTGATGGACATGGTGGTGGTTCACCAGATTTTGACACCGCCGAAACCCTTCTGCTCCTCCCTTCAGCCGCTCTCCACCACTGTCTTCCTCTTTCTCCTCCTCCTTCTCCTCCTCCTCAATAATTTCCTCCTCATCATCAAGAAATGCTTTTTCTTCTCCTTGTACTTCTTCTATGCCTTCTAATATTGGTTCTTCATCTTCTTGAATGTGAGGTTCGTGGCTAACAAGAAGCAATCTCAACCGTCCATCTTCACGATAAGCTCTAAAAATCTCAGGCCTATAAATCCTTACCTCCGTAAGCTCCAACCTCCCATCTTTCCTCTCAGGCCTCAGATAATACCTAGGGTGTCCATTTTGATTCAACGATGAAAGCGGTGGAGGAAACTTCTTGGGCTCCACTCTCCTCTTCCCCATCTTCGTCCAATTCGGCTCTCTCTTCATCGAGTGCCTCATCATCCTCAAACATGCATCCTCCTCGACACCATCTTGATCATTCTCATTAGCCTTCTCATGAACATGGCTAATTCTTTCAATGATCTGATGATCGTCCACCAGCCTCTCGTTTGAACTTTCAAACCCTAGACTCTCCGTGCACGACGTCAAGCCGTCCACGCCACCTCCTATGTCGTCTATGAACCCAAACCCACCTGGATCTTTCTTTTTTCCAAATTCAAACACCACCGGCGACAAAGCTGGTGTTGATGAATCTGATGGTGATGACGAGGAGGAGGCTGCGGACGAGGAGGATTTGATGGATGAAGATTCCAAAACAAGGGGTTGGCTTTTTTTGTGATCGTTTTCGGTTGCAGCAACCAAACCTAGTAAACCTCCTCCTCCTGATCTTGTAGAACTTAAAGGAGAAATGTAATGGTGACATTTTAATGGGAGCTTTTCATGACCATCAATGGAGGTTGTTGTTGTGGCGGTGGTAGTAGTTTTTGTGGTGAGGCCAAGGATAGAGTGAGGAGTGATCTTTTTACAAAAGCTAATCATCATAATTGGATTTAAAACAATTATAATATTACTAAACTTATTATTTTTATATAGATTCAATAGAGAAATGAATAGAAGCATGAGGAGGAGGAGGAGGAGGAGAGGACAGCAGTAGTAGTAGCACATAGAAAGGAAACAAGAAGAAAAAATAGCGTTCGATTTTGTAATTCGCAAAGGAAAAATGGGGAGGAAAGAGAGGAGTGGGAATGATATTAAAATATAGACCTCTCGACAAAGATAGGGCAACCAAATGCATGATGGTAGAAAGAGAAAGAGAGTATAGTGGGTGGTACTAGTGGGAAGAATGGTGAAGAAAGTGCCAGCGTGGCAAAAGAAAAAAAAATGGAGATCCTTTCTGGATTTCTTAGTTCACGGATCTAAAATCTGATTCGTTTAAAGGAAAGAAAGAAATATGAACTTTTAATTATGTAAAGTGAATGAGTTGAATCGATTAATAAAGATCGTAAAATTTTTAAATAAATGATTCGGATTCTATGTTCGCCGATTCCGAACATAGAAATCCGAAGACGATGCCAATTATAAAAAAGAAAGTATAAAAGGTGGTGATAGAAAGAAAAGAGAAATTATATGAGCTGTAGTGATGGAGAGTAGGGAGCAAAGGATGCTGGGTCCCACGTAAGATGGCCTCGGACATCTGCCTTTATATTCCACTAGCGTTCATAAGCAATCCTCATCACCGATAGATTTTTAGATGTGACAAACACATATGATATATCACGTGTTTTTATAAAAATTGTAAAATTTTTTATTTTTTTAAGTTATTAACTTTTTAACACATATATCATACTATTTATATAACGACACGTGATGTACCATCTCGTGTAACGATCACCATCTTCTCTTCACAATTACTTGTTTTTTAGAATTCACAAATTAAATGATGTATCATTAATAATAAATAAGTACGAATTTAATTATCAACTTCTATGTCATTAGTTTATAAAATTTTGCATACGAATTTAGTTTTCTTCGCAGTACCTGTGTTTCTCTGTTCTTTCCTTCAATTTCTATTATAGTTTTTTTTTTTCGTTTTATACAGATTCTACCTTTAACACTGGAATCAAGTTCAGTATAAAGTTAAAGATGATCGGAATCATTCACGCTGTTTATCATCCTTTAAAGTATTTAGAAAAACTTAATTGTTTTGGAAATCATTTAAGTTTAATTACTAGCAAATGATACTCACGCGATGCCGCAGGATTAAAAACTGTATAATGTTTTTTTTGTACAAAGTACTATTTTCATACAAAAAATAATAATTGATTTGTATTTAAATACTATTTACATGCAAAAGATTTAGTAGATAGTTCAAATAGTCAGCTTAATATAAACCATACGGAAGCTGCCTTGCAATATATGATTTGGGTAAATCTAAACAATTGAACTCATACAAAAAAAATAGTAAAAACCTTTTCAATGAAAAATATAAGCAAACCAGGAAAAGGGTTTCACTAAGAACCACTTGATTCGCTGCAAACCAAATTCAATCCCAATTTCCTTCACCAATTGTCTCCTCTAATCCCACCTAACTAGTTATCAACATAAGTTCGTATCCTATATGCCTTGAAATGCTAAACTTACGATTCACACACCTGCAAATTGCAATTCAAAAATCGAAATACAAACATGAATTAGAAAACTACCAAACATAAATCCAAATCTTAGGAAGTTTAAATATTATAAATAAATAAATAAGGAAAAATCCATGATCTATAGACAGCCACTAACAAACATTTGTTCCTTTAAAAAATAGGGAATTTTAACGAAAAGCACGCGGTATTCTTTACTCTAACAAAAAACCACATTTTTACACTAAAAAGTCAAACATGATACTGTTCATTTTACCCTTTATTTTGTCCTTATCATTAAAAGTCAAAGTTTTCAAGCACTTTTCATTAGTTTTTCTCCCAAATTAATTTCAAACGAAATTTGGTGGGGGTCACTTCAAACGAAATATCTACAACCAACATTAATTCCACATCTTTTTTTACCTCCGTAGAAACCCTAACAACTGCCACAAATTGTGATGAAAAAGTTAAAGCATATGGTCAATAGTTCATTGCAGCAAGGCCATATGATTCAGCCTTAGAGAGGAAGAGAACCAACCTGAATAGGCATAAGCAGTTGCATGGAAAATATACAATATGCATAGAATATTTACAGCTCTTTCTTTCGACTGCTTAATGCTTACTACCATATGCAGGACCTGAAAGCTACAAATCAATTATACATATGCCAATGGGCGATACATGAAAATGAAAGAGATCCCTCGTTTTCTAGTTTTCGGGTCTTCCTTTTATATAACCTACGTAGAAATTCATGTACAACATATATTACTGAATTTAACGGCTGAATATGCGGTCAAGAATCCATAAATATGTAGCAAGTGGAATATCTAAGCAACTTAAAATGCATTGATGTATAGTAGGACTCAAAGTGCAGACCACATATCTAAATATTTGGAAGAAATCCTTAAAAGACAGACATGAGCATTTCCTCTGCAAAGGCCTGCCTATTCGAATGAAAAATTCATAGATCAGAGAGAAATCTGATCTATGAACTTAACCCCAGTCAATATATGCCCTACTTTTTACATACAACATTAATGCACTTAAAAACCACTGGTAACATGTCTTGAATCTTTCATTGTGCTCACTGACTTATCAAACACAAAACCAATGAGAATAAAAAATTACATTGCATCAGAAGAGCAAGAGGGTCTGTACAACTTCCCAATGTCCATATCGGCATGCTTGCATCAATGCTGTCTTTAAACACATAAATCAAACAACTTAATCAACATTCGCATCAAACACGAAACAACAAATCCGTTGAACATACCTAAAGGAAAATATCGCAGCAGCATTTCCCCATCTATTTTCGCTAAAATGAAATCTGTGGCCTCAACAAACTAAATCATGAAATTAGTTCAATCCCCTCATGAGCTTCAATTTTTTCGAGAAGAGGGTTTGATTTATGCGACAAAGCGAACCAATCACTAAACTAACCAGATCAATACCCAAATGCCAAAATTTACTCTAATGGGGATTCAGAAACACAAATTAAAAATTACTGTCTGTCAAACAATCATAATCTAGATGAGAAAAAGCACCAACTTTCGTACCTGCCCGCAGTAATTCCAAGAATTGGCATCAGCTCCATTCTCCAGCAGCAAAGAAACAATCTGAATCAAACCCAGAAAAGAAAACCCACAACAAAAATCGAAAATCCGATCAAAACGAACAATCCCAAGCTAAAAAATTGAAAACAAAAACCAACCCAGAAAAGAAAGGGGGAAGAGAGGACGGACAAAGCAACTTATTCATATGCAGATTATACAGTTTCCCTCAATCCATCTTAAAATGAACTAATATTGAACATGCAATACCTTAATGTATCTCCTGGGAGTGAGAGAAGTTGTTTCCAGGTAACGGAGAGGCCCGATTCGCCGGCGATCGGCAGGAATTGGGCCGCTGGAAAATATGTCTGAAACCTTAACTATTGGTTACACGAAAACAACGACAAAATTGGCGAGAGCTTGACTAAGAAGAGTGAGAGGGATAGGTTGGTAGTGGTTCAAAGGAGTGTAGTGGTCGTTTTACAGTAGTTGTGGTTGGGAGGCTTGGTGAGTTGCGAGCACAACGGAAGAGAGAAGGCAGGAGGAAGAAATGGAGAAACAAATATTTGGTATATAAAAACAGTGGCAGACTTGAAATAACAGAAACTAAGTGAGGGTAAAACCGGACCAACACTGTGCTTATGAACAGTGTTTTAAAGCAAAATGGTATATAGTGAATTTATATGTGTGAATGAACTGAAATCAATAACGCACGGAAATCAGTTCATTAACTTATTTTGAAAATGTGATGAGTCAGTCATTCACGATCTCCTACCCTTCCACCTTGATCCAAGGAATTTATAGGAAAATTATCCATCGTCCTCTTAATTCTACATAAACACAATCTCCTAAACTCTAGCATTACCCTTTTATTAAAGTTGAAAAATCAATGAAATCGATTAATTTTCATGCAATGAAATCGATAACGTACTGAAATCAGTTTTTTCACTTATTTTGAAAATACGATGAGTCAGTCATTCACAATTTCCTACCCTTCCACCTTCATCCAATAAATTTGTAGGAAAACTATCTGTCGTCCTCTTAATTCTACATAAACACAATCTTTTCTATGCATTTTCCACCACATTCTCAGTTCTCAATCACTACTTCATAAAAAAAATAAAAAATAAAAAAGAAGAAGAAAACAACTTAGCTAGAATCAATGGCTTCTTTAACCTCTTCTCTCACTTGCGTCCCCTCTGTGAAACTTGCAAACCCTAGGCTGCTGCCCTCCTTTGCTCATTATTCACCTGCCAATTATTCCAAGTCATTGAATCTTCAAAACCCAGTTGATCTCAAACTCCATACTTCCTACTCAAATTCTAACAAGTTGTCCGTGCTGAAAACATCCTCGTTCACTTGCGAAAGCCAGGCCAACCCTTCAACCGAAACTGATGAAAGACCTGGCTCTGAAGTTCCACAAGTACTTCATGTGTATGAGATCAATGAGCGTGACCGTGGCAGCCCGGTCTACCTAAGATTGAGCGGGAAAGAAGTCCACTCCCTTGGCGATCTTGTCCCTTTGACGAACAAGCTGTACACCGGGGACTTGCAAAAACGCATTGGAATCACGGCGGGGATAACCATTTTGATCCAACACTATCCGGAGAAGATCAATAGTGGAGATCGATACGAGGCTATCTACAGCTTCTACTTTGGAGACTATGGTCACATTTCTGTGCAGGGGCCTTATCTGACTTATGAGGACACCTATTTGTCTGTGAAAGGAGGGTCTGGAATTTTCGAAGGTGTCTATGGTCAAGTGAAGTTGCAGCAGCTTGTGTACCCTTTTAAACTTTTCTACACATTTTATCTCAAGGGTATTTGCAAGAACTTGCCTGAAGAGCTACTTGGGAAGCCTGTGGAGCCTACTCCTGATGTGGAGCCTACTCCAGCTGCTAGGGCTTGTGAGCCTCATGCCACCATTGCTGGTTTCAATGATTGAAAGATGATGTTGATTTCTTGATTTTACTAGATTTGGTGGTGGCACTGGCAGTGGATCTAATTATCTAATTACATGTTTTTATACCAATTTTATCCTTATAAAAAAAAACATATAATACAAATAATTTGTGTTATAGGTAGATTATGAACAAAAACCTATTATATAGGTAGATAACAATTAAACATGTGATACAGGAATATAATAAAAAAATTCTAACAAAAAAAAGAAGATAGATTTCAAATCCTTGTAAGTTATGACTACTCGGTTTAAGCATTGCATTGGCAACATGCTCTAATACCATTAAAAAGTTAGGTTTCACAGTAAAACCAATTAACAATAAAGAGAATAGCCTAATATCTTACAAGCCTTTGTATTAGCTTGTCCCTCACCGATGTGTGGGACAAATTGTCCTCACATCATCGACTTGTAAGATAAAACCTTTATAACATATTAACAGCAGAATAATATAAACACATACACAATATAACCACTAACCTGTCGGAGACATGTCAAAGGGTACGAAGGATCTTCTGCTACTCTTCTTCTACCGTATGCAATTGTCTCAATGAATGGGGCTGAGCTTTAGGGTTTTTCTTGCGTTAAAAGAGAGTGCAGGGACCCCAAGTATTTATATTATCAACAGTAGTAATCAACAAGGACACTGCCCATTATGTGACTCCTTATTAATCTAACATTATCACTGTTATCACTTATTATTCATATCCTATATAAGAGTTGTAACTTTATCATGACTGTTCAAGCTAGAAACTCTAATAATATTCCTTATCAGCTTACAAACATAGTTATTGTTAATCTCTAATAGTCTCACGTGTATAACAAAGATCCATCCAAGTGTTTAGCTCTCTTTAGAACTTACATTCTCCCACTAGAGCTTACACTTGGAATGGTTCAGATTATCTGGAATGAAAACTATTCTTAAATGGCCATGAGATTAGCATAACGTAGTCATGGTTTCAAGTCTAGGTCATTAATCAGCATCTACAAAGAACTAAAGGGTAACATACTTATCATTCTAAATAATATCCTCATAGTCACTCATGTAGAGCTGAGCAACACATTAAACTCCAACAAGAAATGAATTGCTGCATCAGATGTATCTGTAAATGTACCACTTCTTTTACACCTGATACATGGTCCTCCTCTGAATTGAATAACAATTCATCTTGATGTTTTCAACAAGAAAACCTTTTGGTTGTATATCTTAAGAACAATTATATAAAATTGTCAATCCATCAAGTATTTCAAATACACGCTTTCTTTCATAACTAAACTATGCACTTCAAAGAATGAATCTCAAACAACCTCACAGCTTTGAACTTTATTAGTTAAGTGTTTCTCAACAATACTTTAAATATATATAACTAAGCTTAATAATGACGACTAACGATTGAAAACAAAAGATAACCTCAAATCGATACTCGGCTCCCACTATTCAACAACATCAAAACCTGAAAGCACACCCATCTTTGCTATATGTTTCTTGAAAACTACAACTGGAACTGCTTTATTCAGTGGATCAGCAACCATAGACCCAGTCTCCAAATAATCGATCTTAACCAGTCCTGCCATAACCTTTTCTCTAGCAATGAGATACTTAATATCTAAGTTTCTTGTTGCTGATGACCTCTTGTTATTTTTGGTAAAAAAGATAGCAGCATTATTATCACAGAAAATCTGAATCGGTCTTGCAATTGAATCTACCACTCTTAGTCCTGTGATGAAGTTCTTTAACCAAATGGCTTGATCTACTGCTTCACAGCATGAAAGATATTCAGCCACCATGGTTGAAGCTGCAATTGTGGCTTGTTTTACACTCCTCCAAGACACAACACCACCAGCCATGGTAAAAACAAAACCTGAAGTTGACTTGAGATCATCTGGGCATCCAGCAAAATCTGAATCACTATACCCTTCCAAAACAAAAGTATATGTCCTCCTATAGATCAACATATGCTCTTTGGTTCTTTGAAGGTATCTCAACACTCGTTTGGCTGCATTCCAGTGAGCTTCACCTGCATTTGCCTAAAATCTCCCAAGTACACTGATCGTGAAAGCAAGGTCAGGCCTTGTACATACTTGAGCATACATGAGGCTGCCAACAAGAGAAGCATACGGTTTCTCTTCCATGATTTTCTTCTCTAAATCATTCTTGGGACATTGAGTTTTGCTTAACTTGTCGCCCTTCGAGATGGGCATCTCAGTAGTGCCGCTTGAAAACATATTAAATCTTTTAAGTACCTTTTCTATGTACCCCTTTTGTGACAGCCCCAACAAACCTCTCTTTCTGTCTCTTTTGATTTCAATGCCGAGAACATATGAGGCCTCCCCAAGATCTTTCATTTCAAAGTTTTGTCGCAAGAGAGTCTTGGTTTCATCCAACAAACTTGTGTCATTTGTAGCAAGGAGAATATCGTCTACGTAGAGAACCAACATGATAAAGCTACTCCTATTGAGTTTCAGGTAGATACAAGCGTCTGAAGGATTTTCGGTAAATCCATGTTCCTTCATTACTTTCTGAAATTTTAGGTACCATTGTCTTGATGCTTGCTTGAGACCGTATATTGATTTCTTCAACCTGCAAACTAATTTCTCCCTTCCTTTCACTTCAAAACCTTCTGGCTGCTTCATATATATGTTTTCCTCCAAATCGCCATTTAAGAACGCAGTTTTAACGTCCATTTGGTGCAAAGCTAAATCAAAATGAGCTATTATTGCCATTACAACCCTAAACGCATCTTTAGTTGACACGGGGCTAAAAGTTTCTTTGTAATCAACCCCTTCTCTTTGAGTAAACCCTTTTGCTACGAGTCTAGCTTTGTGTCTTTCTATATTTCCATTTGAGTCTCTCTTAGTCTTGAATACCCACCTACAACCAATTGGTTTGATTGCATCAGTTTGTTCAACCAACTCCCACACTCCATTGTCTTGCATAGAGGTTAACTCACTGCGCATAGCCTCCAACCACCTTTCAGAATTTGAACCAGTGATAGCTTCCTTGAAAGTCTTGGGATCATCAAACTCTGACAAGTCAATATCATTCTCTGAAGCTTCAGTCATATACACAAAATCAGCTAGGGCAGTAGTTCTTCTTACCCTAGTCGATTTTCTCAAGTTCGTGGGATGACCTTGGCTTGTTGTTTCTTCTTCTCCATGTTGTTCAGGTTCTGCCATTGTCAAATCTTGATCAATGACTTCATTTGCAGTTTCCACTTCATCATTTTGTCCTTGTTGCAAGTCATATATAGCTTCTTCGACATCTGCAATTGCATGCCCAGGTATCTCAATGTAAGGCATTGAAGTTGACGTATTAGTTGCATGTTCTACTTCATCATTTTCTTCAAAAATAAACTCATCATCATGATTCCCACTATCTTGTTCCAAGTTGTTCTCCATAAACACAGCTTTCCTTGTCTCAACAATTCTAGTATTATGACTGTTAGGGTAATAAAATCTGAACCCTTTTGATCTTTCTGCATAACCAACGAAAAAACAACTGGCAGTTTTTGGGTCAAGTTTTCTTCCTTTGGGATTATATACCTTTGCTTCAGCCGCACACCCCCAAATGTGTAAATGGTTTAGGCTAGGTGTTCTAGTAGTCCACAGTTCGAATGGTGTGGACTCAACGGCTTTTGAAGGGACTCTATTAAGCAAATAATTAGCAGTTTTCACTGCCTCTCCCCACAGAGTCTTAGGCAAATTCACCCTACAAATCATACTTCTCACCATGTCCATTAGGGTTCTATTTCTTCTCTCTGCAACCCCATTTTGCTCGGGTGTCCCTGGGGTGGTATATTGAGCTATGATTCCATGTTCTTGCAAATATAAAGCAAAGGGTCCAGGATGTCTACTAGTTTGTGCATATTTTCCATAATATTCCCCATCTCTGTCAGACCTAACAATCTTAATTTTCAGTTCCAGTTGGTTTTCCACTTCCTTTTTGTAAATTTTGAAAACTTCTAAAGCTTTAGATTTTTCGGAAATTAAGTATAGGTAACAATATCTTGAAAAATCATCAATAAAGGTTATAAAGTACTTGTATCCTTCAATTGTTTGTGTAGGGAAAGGACCACAAATATCTGTATGGATTATTTCCAAGAGCTGTTTGCTCCTAGTCGAACCCTCCTTTCTTTTATTTGTTAACTTTCCCTTAACACAATCAATGCAAAATTCAAAATCGTTGAAATTCAAGGGAGGCAAAATTTGGTTTTTGACTAAAAGTTCCATTCTTGATCTTGATATGTGACCAAGCCTTTTATGCCAAAGGTTTGATGAATGCTTTGGATTCGACACTTCTTTTTCAACATTGAAAACGTTCTCAAGACTATTAAGTTTAAATTTAAACATTCCATCACACAAAGAACCACTTCCAATATGTGAAGAATTATAAAAAACGTTGAAGCCCATGTTATTCAAAGTAAAATAAAATCCTAATAAAACTAGCTTGGAAACTGAAACAAGTTTTCTTCTCATAGTTGGTACGTAGACCACATTTTCTAGCTCTAAAATAAAACCAAAATCTAACTTTATCCTAGCAGTCCCTATTGCCTTGACTTCAACTCTTCTACCATTGCCAACTGAAACTTTGACTTCATCCTTATTTGGTGTTCTCTTTGTTATGAAGTCCTGCAATGAATTCGTAACATGAATAGAAGAGCCAGAGTCAAGCCACCAAGAATTACTAGGCACATCAATTACGTTTGACTCAAAACAAGCAAAAACACTTGAAATTTTATTTTTACCTTTCTTTGCCTTCTGTTTTGCAAGCCATGCCTTGTATTTAGGGCAGTTTCTCTTCATATGGCCTGTCTTTTTGCAAAAATAGCATTTGAAAATTGAAGAATTGTTAAGTTTGAAATTCTTTTTAGAGATGGGAACCTTAGCACTATCCCTTTTGGTAGCATCCGACATGGAATTTTTGTAGCCCTTATTGTGACTTTGAACATAGTTAACAGACTCCCCTTTTTCCATTCTATCCTTTTTAATCCTCACTTCTTCACCCACACAAATAGAGATTAATTCATTCACATCCCATTTAGCTTGCAAAGCATTGTAAGATACCTTCAATTGAGTGTAGGAATCCGGCAGTGAGTTCATGATAACATGAACTAGGAAGGTTTCAGAAATTGGTACCTCTAGCCTCTGGAGCTTTCCAGCAATATCGATCACTCTGAGGATGTATTCACGCACACTTCCTTCACCATCATACCTGATTGTAGTGAGTGCATTCATCAGATTTCCTGTTTCTGTCTTCTCAGATTCTTTGTACTTTTCTTCAATGGATTGCATAAACTTCTTGGCATTGGTTGCCTCAGGGAAACCTCCACGAACAGCATTTGTCATGGTTCTCTTAATTATCATCAGTGAGATTCTGTTGGATTTCTCCCATTTCTCATATTTCGATCTTTGGCTAGAAGTACTTCCATCGGCAGGCAGTGGTGGTTCCTCAGTTCTTAGTGCTAGGTCCATATCCATAACACCCAAAACTATTTCCAAGTCTTGTCTCCATTTCTTATAGTTGACCCCAGTGAGTGGTTCAACAGTGTTCAAGTTCATGGAGCTAGGGTTCATGGCTGTACAATCATGTATCATGAAAGAAATTAAACTTTAATCCCCAAACTTTATATCACAAACTCAAGAATCTTTGGATGAAGAGTGGTATGAAAATTCCTTAATCATGGCACGTTCATAGCCAACATACGATTTTCTGTAGCCATGATTACAAACCTTTGTGGCTGTAATAAGTGACTGGGTTCGCATGTTGGTATATGAACTGTTATGCCACTACGAAAAAACAATACATAAACTACTAAAACATCTTTAGATGATCAGTGATTATATTTTGATCCATAGTGCCAATTCTAATTCGTATACTTGTATGAAAAACATACATAGCATAGATAGCTTTAGCCAACATGTTCAAATATATGGTTTTCCCGTACAGTATATCATTAGACCTTAATTTGAAAAAATTCACACAATTCCTTATGCTTTCTTATTTAGGGTTAGTTGGTATGTGAAAGCTCTGATACCAAATGTAAGATAAAACCTTTATAACATATTAACAGCAGAATAATATAAACACATACACAATATAACCACTAACCTGTCGGAGACATGTCAAAGGGTACGAAGGATCTTCTGCTACTCTTCTTCTACCGTATGCAATTGTCTCAGTGAATGGGGCTGAGCTTTAGGGTTTTTCTTGCGTTAAAAGAGAGTGCAGGGACCCCAAGTATTTATATTATCAACAGTAGTAATCAACAAGGACACTGCCCATTATGTGACTCCTTATTAATCTAACCTTATCACTGTTATCACTTATTATTCATATCCTATATAAGAGTTGTAACTCTATCATGACTGTTCAAGCTAGAAACTCTAATACATATTCCTTATCAGCTTACAAACATAGTTATTGTTAATCTCTAATAGTCTCACGTGTATAACAAAGATCCATCCAAGTGTTTAGCTCTCTTTAGAACTTACACGACTCTCAACAAAATGTGCATGTAATTACTGTTACTAACACTACAATGCCTGGGAACCATATCTCCGCGTCCGATCCCTTTACAAGTAGTCGGAAAGATTGTGAACAAGAAACTCGACAAATTCCCAGCTCCGAGTGGCAAATTCATGGTTAGTTCACTGATTCCCAGTTCAGAAAAGGAGCTTTGCACACTGGAGTTGCTGAGTTCAAAGACCAAGAACACAAGCAGTGACATAAGGGCGTGAACAAAATCTATGAACTTTATTCTATGCTTCTTCAAGTCCCTATCCATGTCCTCGGTGTTACTGCAGTTGAAAATGTACATGCCTTTGAATGTAGCGATTCCATAGTAGATTTTTCGGTAGTTGTCCATGAAGCTATCGGTAAACGAAGATAAGAAACAAAGGAGAGCACAAAATTTAGTGATACATGATGTGAGGTACACATTGGTAATTGGTAAGAACCATTGTTGGAGAAAGTAGGAATAAGGGTGTGAAATGCAAGGATTGTGCCGGTTGGTAAAAGGTTATCGAGATTGGCCGCACTGGCTAGGGTTTGGTGGATGGGGTGGTTTGAGCTGTGCTTAAGAATCTTGGGAGGGGAAGGCGGTGAGCGTGGTTGCTCGGAAGATGGTACCTCAGCCATGGAGAGAAAGAAGAAGGGAGTTCAGGTTATATTAATTCGCTTTCAGTTGGAGTTGGTAAAAGGCAATGCTTTATAGGAAATGAGGACATTAGAGTTTAGGGTGTAAATCATGTGGACTCTGTTTTGAAAGAGGGATAGCGTCAGGGACTCCAAAAATGGCCTAATTTCTATGCCATAAGAAACATAATGACATGTGATTTATGCAGCCATTTGCTAGCTAGGTACCTAATATGACCAGAAAATTAACTCATATGCAAGATGTTTGAAAGAATGCATTCCTACATCGGAAGCTTGGTAGAATAAATTACAACGTATATTGATTTGTTTCACTTCAACTCAATACTTGTCGGGTTGTTATCAGTGTGATTAGTAGTGGCCGTTGGCCCAACTCTGAAATCTTGAAACTAGCTAGTTACTTACCTTTTGAGAGTTGTGCACCGTCAACCTTCATCAGTGATGATTTATAGGTCATTCTGTCTAACTTGAAGTAACTAAAAAACTTTTCCATTCCGGTTCCATACAGATTAATAAACAACTTTAAACATAAATCTGATTTGGCCTCCTCCTCAATCCAACTCTTTCTCAAGTCAATTACTCCAATCTCGATTACGGATTAGTAAACATGCTATTAATGTATTATATATTGCTAATCTTTAGGAATTAGAACTACATACAACATTGAACATTGGGAGATGCTACTCCTTCGTGTGTTACAGGCAGCATTTAGTCTATAACCGTGGACCAATGAAAAAATACACTATTTTTCGAAGGTGCTAATCAACAACTGGTTTAATACAAAGAAAATGAAATTAATCTCATGGATCGGAGCTACTGTAGAACCTTGAATTGCAAAGCTCTGCTGACATTCAGAACATGCTGCCTTCTGCAATGCTGCAATGCGCAATCAATCATGGATAAAACCACATCTGGAAATGGATTGACAATGTCACAATGCAGGCGCACCGTTTATCTAATTTTCTGAAAATCGGTTCAATGATGTTTGTATTTCTTCCAGCGTTCGCCCCTTTGTCTCCGGTACCAGCTTTGCAACAAACAGAACGGTTACAGCAGATACGCTAGAAAACAAGAAAAAAGTTCCTGAAACAGAAAAATAATATCAAATGTGTAAGAGGGAGTCTTGCTCAAATCCAGACAGAAATAGGAAGCACAAATTTTGTGGCATTACCTGCGGAGCTCCAATCCATTAGGAAATTAAAAGTGTATGAGACTATCCAAGAACCTAACCAGCTAACCAATGTTATTAGGCTACCGGCTGACCCCTTCATGTTTATGGGAAATATCTGAAATCGAAATTAGGCTAAATTAGTTAGAAATGCGGTATATCAAAATGTATGAGACTGAACTGAATTTCGAACATTTCCATCAATATTGTTGAGGTCATGCTTGTTGAGTATAGCCTACCTCTGACATTATAACCCAAGGAATGCCTCCCATGCCCAACGAGAACGATCCAGTAAATACCTGATTGTAGATTTCAAATAGGTTGACCCATACTGTGAGTCTGTTGCCTATTGGCTTAAAAGAAAAACAAGTTCTGAGATTCAAGTTAAGTCGGATTTACCAAAACGCCAACAAGTGCCAAAATGGGAGTAATCTGCTTCCACTGTTGAAGGTTCTACACAGGGTAAACTTCATTCTTTCAAGGCAATTTACAAATGACAATATGAAACTGAAAGAGGATTAGATTTTGTTCAAGAGTAAACCTGCAACGAGAATGACAACCCGACAAGGAGGCAACCTAAGCATGTTCCTGCTGAAGATACCTATAAGAAATACGAATTATGAGACTTCAGCATTGGATTTTAATTTGATGCCAAAATTACACCAGAATTCTCAATCTTTTCAGTTCATACCAGAAGAAGAGGACGCCGTCCAGCTTTGTCCATCAAAATTACACCCAATGCTGTCATTGGAACCTGCGGAAGACAAATTAGAATTATGAATCTGAATTCTGAAGAAACAATCAGGAAACCAAGAATTGAGCTAAGATAATGAAGCACCTGAACTGCAACCATAGCTATAGTCCCAACACTATCGGAAAATCCTGTCATAAGCCATAGATTTACTTCGTTTATCATCTGTTTTCTTTTGGAAATTATTAGATACACAAAAGAAGCTCGCAAAGAAGGCTTTTTGACATACCAGCTGAAATGAATATAGTACTTGCATAGAAGGCAATGCCATTGACCCCTCCGAATTGTTGTAGTACCATAAGCCCAACTCCTACCTAGGGAATTTACAAATTATGAAAGATAACAAAAAGAAAGGAAGCGTGTCATAGCAGGGATTAGCTTAGAAGCTCACAATGAGGGAATAAGCGTATCTCCTTTGAAATAAGTCAAGAATTCTCGCTTCTGAAAGCCGTTTCAGAGTTTCTGTATAATCCTATAAGAGAAACAAACATATATCAGACCTTTTTCCATGCTACCTTCTTGACAGTAAATATATACAGCAATACTCGAAATATATGTTGTTTCTAGTTAAATTGAAACGAAAGAGATGTAATTCAAAACTTACTCTAATCTCAGCTACTTCTTGAGAAGTATTGGAATTCTCCCCCCTAAGGTGCTGAAGAGCGGCTTCACACTCTTTCCATTTACCAATCTTTGCCTGAAAATGGTCTCACAAGCAGAACATGTCAAAGGATCCTCAACTTTTCCATATCATCTCCAAAGAAAATGATGCATGTGTATAACATTTCTGGTGACACAATTAAATAATTGACTCACCAGCCATCTAGGAGACTCTGGAATGAAGAAGAGACCTAAAATCTGTATAACACACGGAATAGTCCCTGAAATTTAGACGAAAGAAACCTCTGTCAAATACCTCAGATTATGTTTCTCCCAGATGTCATTTTCAATTCTACTGCAAGGTACAGTTTGCGGTAATCCTATATTACAACATAGAGGAAGAGAAAGCTACCGAGGAGAGCCAAAGCTCGCCAGTTCAAAAAAGCCCCGATAAGATATGTCAGCGACACGCCACAGCATATCATCAACTGTAAAATCAGTGGTGACTGGTGAGCAGGTGAACAAACAATCAGCTGGTTTCCAAATTTTTTAAATTTACCTGATGAACAGTTGTAAATCCTCCCCGCAGATCCTTCGGCGTTATTTCTGCTATGTATATAGGCACCTGTTTGTTATCAAATCACAAACAATTTTACGCAGAACTTCAACAAAAATCTTACATGAGTTCTGTATGCAATTGCAATCCTCATAAAAATTACCACATAAGAAAGAAGCCCCATTCCACATCCAACAAACAGTCTTCCAAGTTCCGCCCACCAAGCAACCTTTCGAGAAGAACATAACTTAAAAAACATGAGCTAAACAAAAAGTTCCACTCTTTCGAATATAAAGAACAAGTAACGAGAGATGGCCGAAAGGATGCGAAACCTTAGAGAAAGCTATTGCTAGCCATCCCAAAATGCAGAATATCTCGGAAAATGCCATTGCCTGCTTCGTCAAAACAAACCCGAATCAAGCAAAATTGAAGAGATTAGAACTTGGTCCGGAGTTAAAATGTTACAATATTACTTGAAATGAGAAAAGTTGAATGGAAGGAAGAAACTTACACCTCTTCTGCCTATATAATCTGCTATTCTTCCACTCACTACTGCTCCTATCATTGCTCCGATTGTCAATATTGAACCAAAAACCGAGTACTGCGAAATGGACAGCGACCATAAGACACATACATTCACAGACACACACACACATGCTCCATCCATATTAATAGAAAAATTATGCAAACCTGAGCTACAGTGAGGCCCAGATCATTCATGACCCCAGACCGAGCCGGTGAGGAATATCCCACCTGCAAATCAATCGTACGCCATTCGAAATCGATTAGGAATCCAATCAAACGGCTAGTACTATTCCATAGAGACACCAAGATATTTATCTTGCAACACAACAATTGATTACCAAAATATTTAGAAAAACAAAACGCGTACACAACAGAAAATATTTAGTTTCCTCAAACCCAAAAGTTTCTAATCAAGTTTAAAGATTTAAGAACATGAAACTTATCTACGTTAGAGATGTCACTGTGACAGTATTCCAAAATAATTATTATTATGCATCTAACTTTTTCACGTGTCTAATTGGCTTGAGATATTGTCACCGTAACATCTCTACCTAATTGATGGTATTCCAAAATAATCTTCCGCTATCATGTGTCAAAATACTCATGCTATACTTACCGCAGACCCAAAAACATAGGAGCCAGAGACAGCAACCAGAGTGCTGACCACAACCATAATCGTGGCTGATGAGCTACTTTCACCTCCTTCTTCATAACTAGCACCACCGTTGCCACTGCTGCCACCGCTGCCACCGCCGCCACTATGGAGCTTAGATGTAGTATTTTTGACGAGCAAAGGATTTGAGAGTTCTCCTTCTTCTATGTTTTCTCTGCTCATTTTTTAGTACTCCTTCGAAGACAGAGGAATCATATGAAACTCAGAACAATTGCGTTGAAGTATATCTATAACAAACAAGGGAAAGAGTGAGAGACATGTGGAAGTGTTTGTCGTATTGTTAAAGCTGCTAACGGTGTCAAAGTTGTCGTTTTCTAATTTATCAACACTTATTGATCAAACATCGTCAGCGAGACACTGACCAAAGTTGGAGACCATCCATCCTCTCTGTGTAATAATTCGTGGGAATTGTTTGGGTGTCATGGCTTATGTATTTTGAGTCCGGTTCTCTAGATCTCAGGGTCTGAGGAAATTTTGATCATTTACTGTTTGATACAATTCAATGATAGAGAAAAAAAATACAAGAAAAATTAAATGATCACTTCCAATCAGTTATCCCCTTTAAAAAAAAAAAAAGACCCCTTACCGTTAAATTAATCGATGATGGTGACCACTATTCCTTTGTACATATGTCTAGGAAAACAAGTGAAAAGGTCATTCTCTTTTTTCTTTTCTAAAGAATTAAAAACAGAAAATATAATAGTAATATTAAAATACTTCTTAAAATATAGGTAAATGATAGAGTTGATACCTCATAGATGTAAGATATAATATTATTAAATAGATTCACATACTATAACATGAATAAATTGGTAATACTACGTGACGGTGTAAAATTTACACTAGACCTTCTCCTTAAGAGCAAGTTCACCCCTAAGGATTTTGCACCAGTACCCAGCCCATTTATCCACTCAAGTGAACATTAATAGACCCCAGTGACCAGTAATAGGCCAAAACATCTCCACCCCTAAAACCAAATAGCCTAGTCAATTTTATTAAAATATTATTATTTTTTATTATAAAATAATAAAAATAATAATTTTATTAAAAAAAAAGTTTCAGTCAGATGGTAGCATTTGAGAATTCAACAGTTCCAGTCAGACAAAAACACAAACACTTAGACGGCAATTTGAGGAAGCTCGAACTTGAACGGACTACCTTCTTCGGACCTCCGAACCGGGTCCATGTTCTTGAGTTCTTTGCGGATTCTGGATCGGAGCAACCGCTTTTTCCGGAATATAGCTTCGATTGGGTCATCGATGTCTCGGTTCATGGTGGCGAAGGGGCGGTGAGAATGGGATGCGAGGCGTTCGTTAGCTAGGCGAGAAGGGAAAATGGTACGAGAAGCTAACGTGCACGACCGGAATCAACCTCAGCCCCGAGGTGCTCTGCACCAAGAACCCGGAATCAACCTCAGCCTCGAGGAGCTCTGCACCAAGATCTCTCTGTGACGCGTTGATCGTGAGGGAGGTTGATGGCCCGGCCGACGTCAGATGGCCCGGCATATGGGTCTGTCTATTTTAGGCCGATCTCTTGCTTGGCTTGGGCTGGATGTCGGTCAAAATGCTGGGCTGGAGTGGATAGCCTGGGTGCTGGCCTATCAGTTCCCCGGTGGAACTGCTCTAAGATGGTTTTATAAGAATATTCTCTTTTGACTGAAAAAAGGACAATTGGCTTCAAATGATCATAAACAAATCTCATTTACTGAACTAATCAAAAGATTAATGAAATGTGCAATAAGGTTCAAAAGACAGCCGCTATTCTGTGCTAGCATGGCTTCTTAGTTCATCTGATTTCACAATGTACAATAGATGCTTGTAGTTCTTCAAGCGTTCTCCCCTTAGTCTCCCTCACAAGTTTTGCAATGGACACAACAGTTAAACTGCAAATGGCCGAGAAGACGAAAAACGTTCCTGAAAATTGTGTGATCAATCGTGAGTATGCATGAGAAGAAATGAAGACAAGAGATGCAAAGAAAAGTCGGGGAGTTGGTTGTTGCTGAGATACCTGCTGAGCTCCGATCGATTCCATCATAAAGTTGACGGTAATCCTGCCATGCCGTTGTGTATGATACATAAAAACCCTGACTGCAGTTAATATTAATATTTTTCAATTCATTTGATCCGACAACCAAAAAATTGAAAAAGGTATGTTAGAAGTAAAAATGGACGTGTGAATAGCATTACCCTAAACAATAAATGAAGTGCGAAGGTTGTACTTGTATTCATACGCAGAGAATAAAATGTCAATTGGAAAGCTAGCAGCTGGGGCTTCAACTAAACAAACAAAGTTGGCAATTATGTGATAAATAGGTCATTGACAAAATTTGAAGAAGCAAATTACGCTACTAGACCCCTAAAAAGCACTGGTGAGTAATCAAAGAGGTGAAATAGTGTGCAGTTGTACAGTCGAATTGTTGGCACAATGGACATGGTCACAAATTTGGTGACCCAAATTAATACAAACAGCATAGCACGGTCTCGCTTCCAAAGGGCTTGAAACTGGAACTCTGATACTAATTGGAATGAAATCCATGCGAGTACGTGAGAGATTGGAAATCGAAAATAGCAGTTTAAAACTGAACGGTATTATCGCTTCTCCATGTAACTACAAAGTATGTGCTGTTAATGCCGAAAACGTGGAGGAAATTATATTGTGCTTTCCCTTTTGAAATTCCAATGGAGAAATGCGCTTTGGTAGAAGGATGTAGTTCATTATTTATGTGATGGGTAATCCAAGGGTCTCAATTAATTTGAAAGTGTTGGTGCCTTGCGTTTGATGGTTGTAAATTCTCATTTATTATATGTGCAGATATATTGTCCGCATCTAAACATCTCTCAATATTTTATTTTTTATATGACAATTTTAACCTTATTATATTTGTGTATTACCATTTAACCGTACTATATCGGGATAGTCTTGTAGTTTTTTATTTTTTGAAATAAGGGTATTTTGGTTTTATCGAATGCTTCACCAAACTGGAGCTCTCAATATATATATATATATATAACGAATGGGAATGAATTTCCAGGCAACCATTATATTTCATTCCTATACCTATGACTTGTGATAAGTAACCTCCAGTGCATGTACGATATAAATATTTATTATTGATCTTTGAAATTAAGAAATTTATCCATAAGACATATCATATGAGCCATGCAATTCATGCTTTCAAGATAACTTGCAAACACATATAGACGTAAGCATGCATATACATACCAGTGATCCAAATCACCCATACAAAACCACCCATAAACTGCCAACGCCTTTTCGTCAAAGTGTTGCATTTGCCCAGAAAGTTTTAATTTTGAATTGTTATCTTTTCAAAGTAACAAGCGGTTGCATGGATACTGCTCCCCATGGATAATTCCAAACCACCATCTAACTCCAGTCATCACGACTGAAATCATAGAGATTGAAGTCTTAATTGCATCAATTTATGCAAATCTTATTAGCATAAAGGGGCTAGGCTACACATCGAATACAACACTCTATGTTGCTCAACACGTTTATAGTCACATATTGAATCAACAAGCAAACACTGCTCATGTGTGTGTATATATATATATATAGATGAATATATTTGAATTGTATCATACATTTAACAATACAATTTGAATGCCAACGTCAAAGATACTACTATGTTATATATCAATAAGCAAATAAAAATCAAGCTCACCAGGACATACCTTTTTCTGTAAAAAACCATAGTTTCTTGGTTTAGGATTACTTTCAATGTTTTTAACATCTTCTTCACATTCATACTTACCAATTATCGCATAAGTAATTCTGTCTTTAGAATGTTGGAGCAATATTATAAAATATGAAAATAATAAAAGAATTTCAATGAAAGTAATCATAAAGAAAATCACAACACCAATTATGTATGAGATTAATAAAAACAACTAGTGAGAGATTAAAGCTTGCATAAATGTAGTGTCCTAAAGACAGAATTTTGCCCCTACTATTGTGCTTGTATATTCCGTACTCCCAAGACACGACTTGGAATTTGACAAAACGAAGAGTGAGAGAAATAGAGTGGGAAAACCCTATTTCTCAAGAATAAAAATTAATTCTAATTTTCTATTTTTTTAATGCCATGGTTTCATGAGTTTATATAGAATCCAAGTACTTCTTGTTAAAGAGATGTAACTTTTCATCTATAAGTATACATCATTTGACAAGGGAATGCACCTAAATAACATAAACTTTCAAAGAAATATGATTAACACTATTTTTCATTCAATTATTAAAATTATATATTACAATATTTTATACTATAATATATAATTTCCAACACTAGCATGGCTTCATAGTTCATCTTATTAGACAAAATGCGCAATTGATGCTTGTAGTTCTTCGAGCGTTCGCCCCTTGGTCTCCGTCACTACCTTCGCAACGAACACAACAGTTGAACCGCAAATGGCCGCGAAGATGAAAAACGTTCCTGAAATCATATGACCGATTACGAGTACGCAGGGGAAGAAATGAAAAAAAAGAGATACAAAGAAAAGTAGGGGAGTTGGTCGCTAAGATACCTGCTGAGCTCCATTCCATCATAAAGTTGAAGGTGTATATAACAATCGAACCAGCGCCCGCAGTCACCAGAGTCAACAGGCTTCCGGCAGTGCCCTTGACGTTTATTGGGAATATCTGAAATTGAAATCATCCGTTCTTTGTAACAGAAGTTTATTGCTCCGCCGAATTTGCAGTAATAAATTAGTGAAAGCACATGAAGGTCAAGCACAACGCTAGCTACCTCTGCCATAATAACTGTCGGAAGTCCTGCCATGCCTACTGTGTATGATGCATAATAACCCTGAATGCATTACGTACTAATATTAAATATCTCAAATGATATACAGAATTAATTCACAAACTATTGTTATTGAAAGCATTTTAGATACAAGCATGATTTTTGTTCATTAAAGAACAATGAAAGGACACGAAAATGTGACCAGCAGCCCAGGAAAAGAAAAGGAATACTTGCCTATGGATTATTTGTACTTACCAACATGCCAATAAACATAAAAATGGGAGTGAGCTCCTTCCACCGGCCAAGATTCTGCCATATCGAAAAGATTTACTTCAAAGTATATGACAATTTGCATGCGTATGAAGCAACTACACAATCTAGTGAGAAGTATCGAAATTTGTTTTGGTAGGAACCTGAAATAAAAAAGTCAAGCCCACAAGAAAGGCACCCAAGCACATCCCTGCAGAAGAAACCTACACACGTGTGGTGGCTTCACGGTGAGTTACTGGTATTCATTAGGGTGCTTTAGATTTAGTCCCTTACAACCGATGAACTCTAGATATAAACCCACCTATATTAAAACATCTAAATAAACCCAAATTTTGAATTTTGATGCCATTGAGATAAAAGATGTCCATACATTTAATTTTATTTACAACACCATGCCACCAACATTAATATGGCTATTACGATTTTTTTTGTAGACTTTTAATTTATTGTCTTTTGTTTGTCAACAACATTCAATTAGTTTAATTTTTTTTTGCTTTTAATTTAAAAAAAATGGAAGTTCTTTTCTTCTTTTCTGTGAAATCGCCTAATCCAAATCTAATTAGTTCAATATACATTCTATTGAAAAAGTAGATACATTAACTTGTGAAAATAAAAAAAAAGGTAAAAATAAACTAGTAGATACATTGTTTCTTGTAAAAACTAAACAATAGTTACATTATTTGCATAAAAAAATAAACAATATGTAATTTTTTTTTTATAAATTACATAATAGTTTCACAATTTTCTTAAAAAATAAATAATAGGTACTTTATTTTGCATATATGGGTTTGTAATACGTAGGTAAATTATTTTTCATGTATTTTACATATACTGGGTATATTATTTTTCTTTTTTTAAGCAATCTAACATTTAAAAATTTTAATAGTAGGTGCATTGTTTGAATCAAATGTTTTTTTTGTAGGTAAATTATTTTGCATGAATTTTACATATATCAGACATATATATATATATATATGTGAGTGTGTGTGTGTGTGAGAGAGAGAGAGAGAGAGAGAGAAATAATTTACCTACATTAATATGTAAAATATAATTTTATTGACTTAATTAAGCATGTATAATAAATATATTAGACATGTTTTATGCTATTATATATTAGGCAATGAATTTATATTTTTTGTATAAAATCATTAATTCTCCCTTACCATCCATCCGCATGGCATTAATTATGTACATCAAACATTCAAATAGGGTTTATAAAAAAAATAAAAATATTCAAATAGGGGTATTTCAGGCATCCGAAATTTTTTTAATATGTGAAGTCAAACATAATTAATGAATTTGCTGATGTGGAATCTAGTCAATGGTTTTATTCAAGACAAAAACTTATCTCGGGTTTTATGTAGAGAAAATTAAGTTTTAGGGGCTAAAGTTATATTTTCAGTATTCATTATAAAAAAATATTATTCTTTTTCCATTCTCAATGTCTTACCAACAGAAGTGGTCGTCTTCCACATTTATCTGCTAAGAGAACACTCAATATTGTTCCAGGTATCTGTGAAACAAGTAAGAAACATCAAATGGAACTCTATTAATTCACATGTAGAGTAGTAGTTTTCAAATTCATTTTACCCCAATAATAGCCAACGATACAGTCCCAATGGTACTTGAGAAATCTGCCAGAAAAAATGATACAGTCCCATTATATGGCATTTATTCATATATAGAACTTCCATAATAAAAATCTTTCGATTTACCAGCATCTACAAAGATAGAACTTCCATAAGAAGAGACCGCACTGGCCCCCCCAAGTTGCTGCAGAAACATCAGCCCCACTCCAACCTAAACAAATTCAAATAAACGCAGAAAGGTCTGACACATCATGAAAAACAAAGGTTAAACAGCAAATGATTTTTTCAGTCGTATTTCTTGCAAGACAGCTTACAATGATTAAGTCAGCGTATCTCCACTGGAACAAGTCTAGCATTCTTTCTGAGTGCCGCTGAAAGATTTCAGTATAATCCTGGCAAGATATGAGAATGTCATTGTTTTTATGTGCTAAGAGAAGATTCTTTAACCCCAAATCCTCCAGTTGAGGATACCACACAGATAATATTTCACGATGGCTTGAAGCCGGAACTTGGAAGGTTACCATGATTTCAGCTGCTTCTTGAGATATATTAGCATTTTTCCCTCTAAGACGCTGCAGCACAGTTTCAAACTCTTTTTGTTTACCAATTTTTGCCTGCAAACAAGTGTACCATCAATGATTTGAGCATTCTAAAGGAAATTTTCTCACTGCTGAATTTTATTTAGGAGTAAAAGATTTATATACTTGTGTGTACTGTTGGAAGAATAAGGTCAAGCAATTTAAAGAGTCTTCATCTTCATTTAACATTGTATAGAAATTATTGAATTGCACTCACCAGCCACCTTGGAGACTCTGGAATGAAAAATAAACCTATAATATGCAGTAGAGATGGAATAGCACCTAGAGTAATAAAATCAATTTGTATTAAGTGATTGATTCAAATTAAAGATGATGATTGATTCAAATTAAAGATGATGCAAGAATCAAATTAATATAGGGCAAGAATAAAAGATAATTTACCGATTAGAGCAATGGTACGCCAGTTTAGGGCATTTCCAACGAAATACATAAGTGCAAAGCCACAGCTACTCATCAACTGTGCACTTAATAGATTTAGACTACCGGTTAGAGAAGGGGGAAGTAATAACTAGGAAGCACAATAAATTATAGGTTGGCAATGGATCTCATATGCACGATGAACTAAATATGTCATACCTGATTAGTTGAAGTAAACCTCCCCCTAAAATCCTTTGGTGTTATTTCTGCTATGTATATAGGTCCCTGTTTATGAGAAAGAATTTAATCATTATACAAGTGTTCTATGGATAAGTTACAAACTAATATGAATTTTGAAGAAGAAAGAAGCAGAGTTTGTTTGCAATTACCACGTAGAGAATTAACACACTGCTAATTCCCAATAACAGTCGTCCAAAATCCAGCAACCAAGCATTCTACAATCAAGCATTGAACTGAGCTCAAAATTGCATGTTGAAATTTCCAGAAAAATTTGCTATAAAATGTTACCACACTTATTTCCAATGCACTATACTTTAGACTTCTTAATTGCATTGATCATATATATATATGCATACTGAAATTTCAGAGAAGAAACCTTGGCAAATGCTATACTGAGCCACCCTGCAATACTGATAATTTCAGATAACCACATTGTCTGTTTCGAGATATCAACATAAAAAGAACGAAAAAGTGTTAAATAATATAATTTAAACATCCGCCCTAGGCCGATACACAATTGGTAATGCGAAAACTTACACGTATACGACCAATGATATCCGTTATCCTCCCATTTACCAATCCGCCAACCACTCCTCCGATTCCCAGCATTGCACCAAAAACCGAGTACTGCAGAATAAGAAGAAAATTTAAATACATAGAACTGAAAAAGAGACTATAACCTACTTGATATATACACAAAGGGAGGCAAATATCCAATTGCATTCACATTGGCTTAAGATAAGAAACAAATATGTAATGGATTTGTGTATATTTAGCTCCCTATTTTGTACTTGGTTGTAGGATAGATTCCTTGCTAGATAGGAAAACCTGTTGTACAAAAGCTCTGGTTGATTAATCAGAGAATTCACTTTTGCTGTTTAATATTTTTTTCTGCCTTATTTTACATGGTAGCTCTGCAGCTTCCTTTTACCGCCACTGCAAATTTAGGCAGTGTGTTTCCCTTTCCTTTCCGTAGACCTTCCCCATGGTTAACGAACAAGGATCTTCAGACGGAAACGAAAACAGATGCTTCCAATCCATCTATATTTCATCCACCATTCGGTGCACAGTATTATCAGCAATTTCTGCAAACCCTCGCACAACGTACGCTGTCCTACGATCTATTGAGTTGTGGCATCGGCGCTTGGGTTACGTTCTTTTTGAAGTCCAATAATATGTCTCTCCATTTTCAAGGCAAAGTAGTTTTACCCTTTTAGTTCAATTTCAACTAACAACTAGCCAATTAGTACCAGTGATATTTTTTTAATTTCAGGTTCAAATTCACATGAATGGCAATAAAGTATTTGTGTTGAGTTCAATATCTATTTTGTAGCTATCTGTCACATCCCGGCCCGGACCCTCACCACATCTCGAGCTTGACTCCACCGTAGCATGATATTGTCCGCTTTGGGCTCCGATCACTCCCTCACGGTTTTGTTTCTGGGAATTTGGGCTCCGATCACGCCCTCACGGTTTTGTTTCTGGGAACTCGAACTTCCCAGTGGGTCACCCATCATGGGATGGCTCTCGCGCAAACTTGCTTAACTTCGAAGTTCCGATGGAACTTGAAACCAGTGAGCTCCTAAAAGGCCTCGTGTTAGGTAGAGATGGAAATATACATATAAGGCTTACAAGATTCACTCCCCTGGGTGATGTGGGATATAACATTATTCATTGTGTGGTCTAACCAAACCCCCTTCCTTTAGTATAAATCCTCATTTTTCTTAGAGCAAAATATGGTCGTATATGGGACGGATCGGTGTCACCATTAGATCGATACACTTTTAATGCTTGAGATGTAACCTTATTAGTTCAATTTATTTTATTTTTGATATAATTGTGCGTTAAAAACAAAATTCTAAAAACCTTTGATTTAGATTTAATATTCCCTCTCCATATCTCCTTTATTATTTTTCATTAATTCTCTCTTTGGACACCTATTTTGTAGGCCCTATTTTGTAATGTGTCTATATTTAAATACATCATTCCTAGATCGTAATTTGCAAAAAATTAGACAAATCCAAAACTATTAGGCAAGGTTCTAAAAGACGTTAGGCGCTAGTCGGGCCGCGGGTTGAGGCCTAACGCCTAGGCGGTTAGGTGGGGTCTAGGCGGGCGCCTAGACGGACTAGGCGGATTTATTAAATCTATTATATTTTGTGTAGATAAGTGTCTGTATACTTAAAATATATGAAAACATGGAGAACAAGTATATAATGTGTGTTCCTTTAAGTATTCAACAAATCTCTTACAATTTATTGAAAAAATAAAATGCAAAATTAAAGTTATCTATTTTCTGTTTAAGTGAGTCGCATCCTAGGCGGGTGTCTAGGAGAGTCTGGGCGGACTAGACGGGTGCCTAGGCGGTCGAGGCGGGTGCCTCAGTAAGTTTAGGCGCCATTTCTTAATTTTCAAACGTCTAGGCATTAATCGGGATGGTGGCCAACCGCCTAGCGCCTAGGCGGAGATTTTTAGAATAATGCTATTAGGACAATCATTTATAGTGAAGAAAATGGATTAATACAACTGTACTAAGAAACACTAAATTTAATCCAACAGTCATATTTTTTAGATTGGTGTAATTTTTAGTAGACATGATTATTGAGGTAAGACATAAAAGATAGACGGTTGGATAATTGAATACATTTTAGAGTGGGCCCCACAAAAACGTAAAATGTGTGTTAAAATCATGTGTCCGCAAACTCTAACTTTATATATGTTAGATGAAGCGCACACACTACGCATGTGTAAATAAACTTAATACAAATTCAATTTTTTTAGCCAATAGTAGGAATAGTCCAGTTTATTAAAATAAGTCAAATTCCTTAAATTTAGATATTTTATTATTAATAATAACCTCTTCAATGATTAGATTTATTATAAAAATCAGATTTTTCCTACTTATCTCTTTGATTATTTCTTTTTATTTATTGTTTTATTATTTCTTGCTCTTCCTATTGCTTTAAGCCTCATTTATTAATTTTTAATAATCAACCTATATCACAGGTTAATTATATTTATCTACTTATATGACAATTTTTTTTTTATAATCAACCAGTCAGAGATTAATATGTGTTGCTTGTAGGTATATTATGTTTTTTTTCTACCTTTTAGTTAGGTTGCATATATTATTTATAGGTATAATATACATTCATATTTTTGTTACTTGAGTTAGGGTAGAATGTTTGCAGATAGATTTATGTTAGTATATTAGTTTTTTTGTTATAAGATATTAGAAGATTTTAATTGATTTTTAATATTTTTAGAAAATATAAAAAGAGCATAAAAAATAATAAAAACATGTAATTAGATAACTGGACTCACTCCTAAAACCATTTATATTTTTGGACCTAGATCTAAAAGCCTCAAATTTTATAAAGAAAAAAACTATAATATGAAAAAGAGAGAAGATGGAGAGAAAGGAGAGAGAGAGAGAGAGAGAGAGAGAGAGAGAGAGAATGTGGGTTTTGGATTGGAAACTTTAACGAAAAACTTCTGATACTGTTCATTTTAACGAAAAACCATATTTTTACTCTAAAAAGTCAATCATGATACTATTCACTTTATCATTTATTTTGTCCTTATCATTAAAACTCAAAGTTTCAAGCCTTTTTCATTATTTTTTTTGTAATTAAAGATGCTATGGACGACATTTGTGTGAGATTTGAAGGGAAAAAAAAAATTTAGTTTGTATGAAATTACATTATTACTCATGATTTTACTTTGTGAATTGTTCTAGAACAATCTACTACAAGATGTTTTTTTTTCTTAGGGTCTTTTGATTTCTTGGAGATAAAAAAGACCAAAGACAATTTATTTATCTCCAGCGCAAGACGAATAAAGAACCATGACCGAAGCTTCTGGTGAGTTGTCACGACTTCGATATATGTTGAGGGATTTGCAATTATGGCATTCAAAGCAGGCACTATACGTTATGATCTCTTCATATTGCTGCAAATTAATCCAGTATACCAGGAACGAACAAAGCATGAAGGGAGGCATATTGTCATTTCATTCGAGACGAAATTCAAGATGGTTTGGTCGTCACAAAACATGTTTCTTCTTATTACCAACTAGAAGATGTGTTCACAAAGGCTTTGAGGAAGGAAACTTTCTCGATCAACCTTTATACGCAAGGGAGTTCTAGACATCCACTCTCCAACTTGAGGAGAGTGTTGAGAAGTCAATGATATCCCGGATATCATGGCTTAGATTAAGAAACAAATATGCAACTGATTTGTATATGTTTGGCTTCTTATTTTGTACCTTGATTGTAGGATTGATTCCTTGCTAGATAGGAATTTAATATGGAACCTTGAGAGAAGTCTTAGAGAACTTACTTCTGCGAGAGTAATGTCCAACTCTTCTATAATTCCAGATTCAGCAGCGGATGAATATCCTAACTGCAACAAAACGATTCTAATTCCTAATTGTATTTAAGGAACATTTAATGATTCTTCAAGACCATAAAAAATTTGATGCAGCAAAGTGAAAAGAACAGGATAAATAATTTGTTGAATAAGGTGGTAAGTCACTTACAGCACACCCAAAAGAAAGGGAACCACAGAGGGCCACCAGAGTACTGAGAACAACAACAGCGGTGACCGGTAAGGACCCAACATCCGGCGTTGCATCGCTGTAATCATTGCCAGCTCCTTCTTCATGTACCAAGTTCTCTGAAACTGTTAGCAGTCCTTCTTCCATGGTTTTTCTATGATCCATAAATAAATCTTAACTTCTTGGAAGACGAAGATTATATCTCTCAACTAAGACTTGGAGCGATCTAGCTTTGGTAGTCGCGCAGTCATACGTATAAAAGTGGTTCACTCTTAAAGCTTCGTAACCTCTTCGTTTCTTAACCAAATTCAACCTATAATGTATCAAAACGAAGCTAAGAAAGTGTAAAATAAGATTATACCTATTTTTAAGTCCAATAACTACCGGAGATGTCCTGAATCTGGCCTGAAATTCACTGAGGTCGCCGGTTTTTGCTAATAAGAAGGCTGGAATCCGGGAAGTTTTCAAACCTCCATAACTTCGTCAAAACTCAATGAAATTGAGTGAATAAAAAACGAAAATCATACCTCGAACGAGACGAACAGATTGACACCTTTCAAAACTCCTAATTCGTAGTTTTTTGGCCGGAAAATGGCCTGAAAGGTCGCGGTTCGCCGGAAAATCGGGTTAGATTCAAATGAATATAACTTCTTCAATACTCAACGAAATATGGTGATTAAAAAACGAAAATCATATTTCTAGATGAGACGAAGAGAATGGTACCTTTATCGACAACTAAATCGCCGTGGTGTGGCCGGAAAATGGCTGAAAGGTCGCAGCCCGACTTGGATTTTGATCCCTACGATCCGGAAGGAAATTCAAGGTGAGGTTGGGTGTTCTGGGCTCGTGAGGACGATACGAAGCTCATGATGCTCTTGGTTTGGCGGTGGTGGGAGTGTTGTCGTTGTTGTTTGTGTGTTGACGTCCCGGAGAGGGAAGGTTCGAGAGAGAAGAGAAATGAGAGAAGAGAGAGCGGGAGAGTTTTAAGTGAAAACAAACGGGAAAAAGAAGGAAGTGGGATGTGGGCCACATGGACCAAAAAAGTCTGACATAAAATAATATTAAATAAAAATATTAAGTAATAAAATCATAAGATAATGTTACAAGTTATAAAACCGTAATTAGGAGCTGGTGGTTACAATTGGGAGTAGTTGGTTGTTTGCTCCCTCACGATTATTTGTAGGCCCCTTGCTAGCTAGGTACCTAATATGACCAGAAAATTGGATTTGGATCCTCTCTTGAGCTAATGGAGAGAATCTTCCTAACCAATTATCGTGGACTGTTGGATTTTTATCCAACGGCTACAAATAAGGGGTCTCTTTAAAATTATAATAATTATAGCCGTTAGATAAAAATTCAACGTTCCACGATGATTGGTCAGGAGGATCCTCTCCATTAGCTCAGGAGAGAATCCAAATCCCAGAAAATTAACTCATATGCTAGATGTTTGAAAGAAGGCATTTTCTACATCGGAAGTTTGGTAGAATAAATCACATCTTATATTGAATTGTTTCACTTCTAATAACTGAATACTTGACGAGTTGTTATCAGTGGCTGCTAGTTCGACTCTAAAATCTTGAAACTAGCTAGTTACTCATCTTTTAAGAGTTGCGCACCTTCAATCTTCATTAGTGATGATTTATAGATCATTTCTGTCTAACTTGAAGTAACCAAAAAAAATTTCCATTCCGGTTCCATACAGATTAATGAACAACTTCAAACAGAAATCATATTTGGGCTCCTCCTCAATCCTACTCTTTCTCAAGTCAATTACTCCAATCTTGATTACAGATTAGTAAGTACGCTATTAACGTATTATATATTGCTAATCTTTAGGAATTAGAACTACGTGCAACATTGAATATTTGGGAGATGCTTCTCCTTCGTGTGTTACAGGCAGAATTTAGTCTATAACCCTGGACCAATGAAAAAATACACTATTTTTCGAAGGTGCTAATCACCAACCGGTTTAATACAAAGAAAATGAAATGAGTCTCATGGATCGGAGCTACAGTAGAACCTTGAATTGCAAAGCTTTGCTGACATTCAGAACATGCTTCCTTCTGCAATGCTGCAATGCGCAATCAATCATGGATAAAACCACATCTGGAAATGGATAGACAATGTCATAATGCAGGCGCACCGTTTATCTACTTTTCTGAAAATCGATTCAATGATGTTTGTATTTCTTCCAGCGTTCACCCCTTTGTCTCCGGTACCAGCTTTGCAACAAACAGAATGGTTACAGTGATCAAAGTCCTTTGACTTTGTACACCTCATTATATTACAATTAATATTTATAGTTTTATAGTTTTGACATTACTTGTTTGATATTTTATGAGATTTATAATCCTATAAATTTAAAATCCATCATTATAATACTACTAGAAATGGTTACAATAAAAAAATTCAAACATTTTGATTGAATAAATGGATAAAAACTATGTAAAAATAAGAAATAATAAATGGCAAAAGAATGTATCCATAGTGTTAAAAAAATTGGTACATTTCACATATAACAAAGTGGTACATTAATAAAGAAGAATGGGTACCCTATAAATAAATTAGGGTACAGATAAAAGATTAAAAAATTATGAGTACAAATGAATTTTTTAAAAATATAGGTGCTAAAAGAAATTAATACTTGGGTACAAAATAAAACTAAAAAGAAAATACTACAAATTTAAAAAAAATGTTGCAAAATTAAAGTGGGTACAAACTAAAAATATAAATATATGATACAAAGTTTAGGCATAAAACATAAATATACCATATGTAATTTTTCTATCATTGATTAAATATTCAATGTCACGTAACGGTATACATATGGGTACAAACACATATAAAACTTTTAAAAATATGGGCACAAAAAGAAACTAATATATGGGTACAAATTAAAAATAATAAAAAAAGTTGGTACAAATTAAAAATAGGTACAAACTAAAAATAAAAATATATGATTAAAAAATTAGCCACAAATATAAATATACTAATTGTAACATTTTTAACACTAAAGGAATATATTTAAAAATAAAAATATTTTATTATTCAAATAATTAATGATGTTATTAATATCCAAGAACCTTAATAAAAAATTGAAAATGAATATGATTTTAATCAATGTAGTAGCAAAAAGAAGGATGTGAACCTAATTTTGACAAATCCATTTAGTAAGTAACAATAAAATTTGTAAATTTCTATTATTGTGTATCATTTTTATTCATTTATGTTCTATTCTACCTCTTATTTGAGTGCATAATTTTTTTTTTTATTAATTCTCCTTATTGAGTCTAATAATTCTTTCAATAGTATAGATGACTAGGTTATCATGGTATTGTTTCAAAAGAAGCCTTTTTGGGCAGGGATCCGATTAGTTGTTGAGCCCATACCGTATCGAACTTTAACAATTCAAACCGTTTATTTTTTAAGTTGCACCTCATATATTATCTTTAAATATTAGTCAAATCGAAAATATTTGAGGCGTTTAATTGAGCTCAAAGAAATTTACGAACATTTTGTTATCAAAGAAACATTGAAATTTCATCGTGATAATTAAATAAACAAACAGTTTTGGATAAAATTGAAATTCTGCAAAGATCATCTTTATATTGAGACTTACAAAATAGACGGTAATAAAATCATAAGATAATATTACAAGTTATAAAATCGTAATTTTAGGTGCTGGTGGTTACAATTTGGAGTAGTTGGTTGTTTGCTCCCTCACGATTATTTGTAGGCCCCTGGCTAGCTAGGTACCTAATATGACCAGAAATTGGACCAGGATCCTCGCTGGATCCATTCCCTAGGGATCTCACAATTTTGTCCGTTCATCGTATATTGTGCGGTCATAAATTATTTAAAATTTAAATTTTAAAATTCAAATGTAAATAGAACCTAACGAAAACCGACTGCACGATATACGATGAACTAATAGGATTGCGGGATCCCTAGGATCCCTAGGGAATCGATCCGGCGAGGATCCTGGTGCCAGAAAATTAACTCATATGCTAGATGTTTGAAAGAAGGCATTTTCTACATTGGAAGTTTGGTAGAATAAATTACACCTTATATTGAATCGTTTCATTTTTAATAACTGAATACTTGATGAGTTGTTATCAGTGCGATTAATAGTGGCCACTAGTCCGACTCTAGAATCTTGAAACTAGCTAGTTACTCTTCTCAAGAGTTGTGCACCTTCAACCTTCATTAGTGATGATTTTTATAGGTCATTTCTGTCTAACTTGAAGTAACCAAAAAAATTTTCCATTCCGGTTCCCTACAGATTAATAAACAAGTTCAAACAGAAATCATATTTGGCCTCCCCCTCAATCCTACTCTTTCTCAAGTCAATTACTGCAATCTTCATTACGGATTAGTAAATATGCTATTAACGTATTATATATTGCTAATCTTTAGGAATTAGAACTACGTACAACATTGAATATTTGGGAGATGCTTCTCCTTCGTGTGTTACAGGCAGCATTTAGTCTATAACCCTGGACCAATGAAAAAATACACTATTTTTCGAAGGTGCTAATCACCAACTGGTTTAATACAAAGAAAATGAAATTAGTCTCATGGATCTGAGCCACTGTAGAACCTTGAATTGCAAAGCTTTGCTGACATTCAGAACATGCTTCCTTCTGCAATGCTGCAATGCGCAATCAATCATGGATAAAACCACATCTGGAAATCGATTGACAATGTCATAATGCAGGCGCACCGTTTATCTATTTTTCTGAAAATCGATTCAATGATGTTTGTATTTCTTCCAGCGTTCGCCCCTTTGTCTCCATTACCAGCTTTGCAACAAACAAAACGGTTACAGCAGATACGCTTGAAAACAAGAAAAAAGTTCCTGAAATGGAAAAATAATATCAAATGTGTAAGAGGGAGTCTTGCTCAAATCCAGACAGAAATAGGAAGCAAAAATTTTGTGGCATTACCTGCGGAGCTCCAATCCATTAGGAAATTAAAAGTGTATGAGACTATCCAAGAACCTAACCAGCTAACCAATGTTATTAGGCTACCGGCTGACCCCTTCATGTTTATGGGAAATATCTGAAATCGAAATTAGGCTAAATTAGTTAGAAATGCGGTATATCAAAATGTATGAGACTGAACTGAATTTCGAACATTTCTATCAATATTGTTGAGGTCATGCTTGTTGAGCATAGCCTACCTCTGACATTATAACCCAAGGAATGCCTCCCATGCCCAACGAGAACGATCCAGTAAATACCTGATTGTAGATTTCAAATACGTTGACCCATACTGTGAGTCTGTTGCCTATTGGCATATATCAGAAAGAAAAACAAGTTCTGAGATTCAAGTTAAGTCGGATTTACCAAAACGCCGACAAGTGCCAAAATGGGAGTAATCTGCTTCCACTGTTGAAGGTTCTACACAGGGTAAACTTCATTCTTTCAAGGCAATTTACAAAGGACAATACGAAACTGAAAGAGGATTAGATTTTGTTCAAGAGTAAACCTGCAACGAGAATGACAACCCGACAAGGAGGCAACCTAAGCATGTTCCTGCTGAAGATACCTGTAAGAAATACGAATTATGAGACTTCAGCATTGGATTTTCATTTGATCCCAAAATTACACCAGAATTCTCGATCTTTTCGGTTCATACCAGAAGAAGAGGACGCCGTCCAGCTTTGTCCATCAAAATTACACCCAATGCTGTCATTGGAACCTGCGGAAGACAAATTAGATTTATGAGTCTGAAGAAACAACCAGGAAACCAAAATTGGAATTGATCTAAGATAATGAAGCACCTGAACTGCAACCATAGCTATAGTCCCAACGCTATCTGAAAATCCTGTCATAAGCCATAGATTTACTTCGTTTATCATCTGTTTTCTTTTGGAAATTATTAGATACACAAAAGAAGCTCGCAAAGAAGGCTTTTTGACATACCAGCTGAAATGAATATAGTACTTGCATAGAAGGCAATGCCATTGACCCCTCCGAATTGTTGTAGTACCATAAGCCCAACTCCTACCTAAGGAATTTACAAATTATGAAAGATAACAAAAAGAAAGGAAGCGTGTCATAGCAGGGATTAGCTTAGAAGCTCACAACGAGGGAATAAGCGTATCTCCTTTGAAATAAGTCAAGAATTCTCGCTTCTGAAAGCCGTTTCAGAGTTTCCGTATAATCCTATCAGAGAAACAAACATATATCAGTCCTTTTTCCATGCTACCATCTTGGCAGTAAATATATACAGCAATACTCGAAATATATTTTGTTTCTAGTTAAATCGAAACAAAAGAGATGTAATTCAAAACTTACTCTAATCTCAGCTACTTCTTGAGAAGTACTGGAATTCTCCCTCCTAAGGCGCTGAAGAGCGGCTTCACACTCTTTCCATTTACCGATCTTTGCCTGAAAATGGTCTCACAAGCAGAACATGTCAAAGGATCCTCAACTTTTCCATATCGTCTCCAAAGAAAATGATGAATGTGTATAACATTTCTGATGACACAATTAACTAATTGACTCACCAGCCATCTAGGAGACTCTGGAATGAAGAAGAGACCTAAAATCTGTATAACACATGCAATAGTGCCTGAAATTTAGACGAAAGAAACCTCTGTCAAGTACTTCAGATTATGTTTCTCCCAGATGTCATTTTTGTTTGTCTGGAGGAATTTTTGATGTGGACGTTTCCTGGCTGGCAAGCACACAGCTCCCAAGAGGTAGGCGTCGGTTGATATTGTTTGTTGGGCTTCTACTTATTGGCGGGCTGTAAGAAAAAAACAGAGTTAATTCTGAAATGTGCCTTTGTGAGGCCTTAGGTGTAGGCCTTGAGGCTCACAATCAAAATTAATTTTAGATGTTCAGGCGTGCCACTGCTATCTTTAGCATGACAGATGTAAAACAGATGTTTAGTTTAATTGTATATGCCCGAGAGACCAAGTTATCTATGAAATGTGCCTTTGTAAGGCTTTAGGTGTAGGCCTTGAGGCTTGCAATCAAAACTTAACCAAGTACTCGAACATATAATGGTTGTTTCATTGTTGCAGAAGTTTTACAACTGTTATACTTTAATCACCCGAGCCCGAAGAGCAGAACGAACCCAGATAGATGCCTTTGTAGGGCCTTAAGTATAGGCCTTGAGGCTTCCCATCAGAATTAATTCTATACTCAAGCGTTCTGTAGCAATCATAATATAACAGAAGTAAAACTAAGAAATAGGCTGATTACTTGCGCCCCAAGTAACTTTAGACTTCTTGTATTGGGCTGGAGATTTCTTCAAGGGCCGTTGAGGCTTGTTCTTGAACTTTTGTTTGAAATTTCTTCAAGGGCCGTCGAGACTTGATCTTGAAGGTTGAAATTGGACCACAAGGAGTTTCATGTGGTAGATGATCTTTGGCTTTGGTAGTGGGTGAATCGGCACGTATTTTGTTGCGCTTGTTGACTTTCCACAGCTTTGATCTTGAACTGGGTTGGAGGGTTTTCTGGATTCCTCCAATTGTTGATTTTCCACAGCTTATTCTTGAACTAGGTTTTGATTCAAGAGTGGTAGACACTTGATCTTGAATCGGACTTGTGATTTCTTTCAGGGCCGTCAAGGCTTGATTTTGAATTTGGCTGGAAGCTTCTTCAAGGGCCGTTGAGGCTTGATTCTTGAAGGTTAACTCGAACACATGGCAAGCAGGCATGAGGTGAAGGTGACGACTTATTGCTCTGTTCAATCTTTCTAATTCACACCTGAGCAGTTTGGTCAACGGTATGATCTTCAAGATTGACGGGCTATTCTTCCAGTTGGTGACTTGATCTTTTAAGGATTTGATTCAAGGGTGGTGAATCGGCACGTGCAGCCCACAACGCCTAGTAAACCGACCCAAGAATTTGAGGGTCAAAACGAATTCACCGTCAGAGTGATTGCAACTTTGATGATATGAGATACTCTTGCTTTTGAAGAAGTAGCGGATGAATCAGCACGTGCTTGGTTGCACTTGTCTCCACATGCTTCAAGGTATCATCTTCATTTCCTTTATCTGTTCCTCAGGCAGATGTGGCATCTTCTCGAGTTCTTCATCTCAGACTCTTTCTGCCGAGTTGACTGAGCATGCTGCATTCTTCTCTGCTTGTTTCTTCAGGTAGATATGGCAGCTTCTCGAGTTCTTCATCTCAGACTTTTTCTGCTGAGTTGACTGTGCAGACTGCATTCTTCTCTGCTTGTTCCTTCTGCACCTTGTCTCCACATGCTGCAAGGTATCATTTTCATTTGCCTTATCTGTTCTCCAGGCAGATGTGGCAGCTTCTTTGGAAGTACAGCAGCAGTGGGAAACGAGTACTCGAGAGCAGTGCTAGGTAGGCAATCAGGGAAGGGTTCCAAGCAGTCGGTTCCTTACCCGAGTTTGAGTGGAAGTTCCGGCATATTGTTTTCTTTATCCTTGTCTTTGTAGGTAAGAACAAGGACAAAGGAAAGGACATGGAGAACGCATGATATGAGATACTCTTGCTTTCTACCCTGGTGATATGAGATACTTTTGCTTTGGAGTCATTGGCTTGCAGAGGTACCCAAAGGAATAAGGAACATTGAATGACTCGAGAGGCTTCGTTGGGAAAGCATTTTTTGGAGATGAAGAAAGGCTCTGTATGTCTGCCTTGCTATGGAAGGCGAAGGTAGACAATTATAGGAAGTTCTTTGATACCTGTAGAAGTACTATTCTTTCACTCGTGTCGGCAACCAATGCGTGATTGATCTATATGGCTTCACGTGCTTTCTTCTTTATCAGAAATCTTCAACAAATTGTCCGTAATTTCCGCCAAGCTGAGTGTGCATGTGACAGGTGTTGACGAGGCTGAAAAAGACTGGCGCCTTTTCGATAAATGGGATCGGTGCTTCAACAAATTACCCGTGATTTCCGCAAAGCTGAGTTTGCGTGTGATGGGTGCTGACGTGGCTGAAAAAGACTGGCGCCTCTTCGATATCTGGGATCGGCGCTTCGACAAATTGCCCGTGATTTTCGCAAAGCTGAGTTTGCGTGTGACGGGTGCCGACGCGTCTGGAAAAGCAAGATGCTTCTCCGATTTCTGAGCTTGCCTCTTCGATTTTTGAATGGCCTCTTCGAATTCTGAGCTCGCCTCTTCGATCTCTGAAATCCCGTCGAGTGCTGATTTTTTATAGAGGCACGCTGTTCGTTTCAAAGCACACTTGAATTTTTGCTTGTGAAAACTCCCTTCTTGCACTTCTAAGATCTTGATTTGTCCGATCTCTTCTTTCTTCAATACTTTGAAAATGTCTGGACCCTCCGACCGTCGTTTTGACTTGAATCTTGGTGAAGAGGCAGTCCCGCCTTCTCCAGACAACATATGGCGCCCATCCTTCATATCCCCTACTGGTCCTCTTACCGTTGGGGATTCGGTGATGAAGAATGACATGACCGCTGCGGTGGTGGCCCGGAATCTTGTCACTCCCAAAGATAACAGACTGCTTGCCAAACGGTCTGATGAGTTGGCTGTTAAGGATTCTCTGGCTCTCAGTGTGCAGTGTGCAGGTTCTGTGTCTAATATGGCTCAACGCTTATTTGCTTGAACCCGTCAAGTTGAATCATTGGCGGCTGAAGTGATGAGTCTCAAACAGGAGATTAGAGGGCTCAAGCAGGAGACTAAACAGTTGCATAAGCTCGCACATAGCTATGCGACAAACATGAAGAGGAAGATTGACCAGATGCAGGAATCTGATGGTCAGATTTTACTTGATCATCAGAGGTTTGTGGGTTTGTTCCAGCAGCATTTACCTTCGTCTTCTGGGGCTGTACCGACTGCTGAGGCTTCAAACAGTCAACCTCCGGCACCTTCTCTTCCTGGAGCTCTGCCGAGTTGTGAAGCGCCACCTGATCGTCCTTGAATATCCCCTCTTGTAAATTTGATTTGATTTGATTTTTTTTTTTTTTTTGGTATGTAGAATGCAATTTTATGTAAAATTTCCAGAAAAAATAAATAAAATGGACTTTTATTTCTCTTAATGTTTTTTTTTTTTGCACATGGTGCTAGATGCACCATCCATTTTTTTGTATTTTCCTTTCTTTTCCCCTGTTTTATTTTTTTGCACATGGTGCCAGAGCACCAAATATCAAACAATTTTTTCTTTAATCATGGTGCCAGACGCACCAAAGATCAAACTTTTTATTTTTATTATTATTATTATTATTATTATTTTTTTTTTTTGCAATTTTTTTTTCTTTCTGCACATGGTGCCCATGCACCACCAGAAACTTTTGATCTGTCATGGGGCTGTTCCCCATCTTTGATCCACCATCCCATTTTCTATTATTATTATTTTTTTATAAATTTCGATGATGGGCTGGGGAATTTGCAGGGAAGGATGAAGGCGCTTCGGAGCAGCAGCAAACTTGGGTGGAGACGGACGGAGAGCTAGAGCGGAGCATCCTTGCTGGGCAGAAGGAGAGTGAAGCAGGAGGATGAGAGCACTTGTGACAGAAATGGGAGGTGCCAAATTAGCCAGCGCAACATCCTGAGCAGCCTTGTAAGCAACCATGACGTCCTCGGCGGTGGTTTTCATCTCGTCGCCATTGTTGAACTCGGCGAGGTACCGATGGTAATTGCCTTTCATCTTCAAGTAGAAGACCTTGGACCTGTACTGCTTGACAAGCGCCACGTGCTCCTCTTATGAACTTCCAAGGACGACGAAGATTGGAGGACCATAGACCGAACCACAAATGCAACTGGAACCTCACCAGCAACATCATCTTTTTGCGGAACAACGGCCGCATCTGCAATTGATGGGTGGCTTATAAGGAGGGACTCCAGCTCAGCTGGTGGCACTTGGAAGCCTTTGAATTTGATGAGCTCCTTGACTCTGTCAATGATGAAAACCTCATCGTCATCATCCACATAACCCACGTCACCAGTGTGAAGCCAGCCCGCCGTGTCTATGGTGGTTGCCGTAGCGTTGATTTGCATTGTGTTTGATCGCACGGCCCCCATGCAACTTGGGTTGGTGATTCTTTTCTTGTTTGTCCATATAATTAGGATGCAAGGCATGTGCCATGTCAGCAGATACAAGAAAGCTCATCTGAATAGCCTTCTCGAGCAGCTTAGAATCTGTGGTGAAGGAACTTGTAATTCATGAAAGAGTATTCAACATGGCTGGAGACCCAGCGCCCTGGGCAGAATCAGATCTGACCTCCTCATGATCAAACAAAGCCACCATTCTAACACCAGACTCATCTTCAAGGTTGCTATCAGAAAATGTTGCATCTACCAATGCCTTAAGAGAACAAAATGACATGCAAAGATTATCAAGCCTTCCTGAGAAAATAAATTCTTTTACGGCACCAGCTATTATGCTTGGTTGAGTATCACATGTTTGCAATTCAAAATCAGATATATGTTCCGGTTCACATCTAAGTTGATCTGCAAGTAGCTGTAGTAGAAGTGAGTGATGCTTCGATGCAATTGAAGTTGTTTTCTCATTGGATTTCTTTCCATCATTCTGAGCATCACTATTAGCCTCACCATCTTCAGCAACCACTTTATTGAGCTCGGCCTTGACTGCCATTGCCAAGACGGGAATAAGATGCATCCGTGCATTCACCTTGAATACATCTTTAACATCCCTGTCTAAGTGAATTGCCATAGTAGGGATCCGCATTACGGGCACCTCAATTCTAACAAGTTTATGTGAATACGAAACAGAGCCATCCTTTTCTTCTGTCACTATCACCCTTCCTGCAATCGTCAAGTCTCGGTCGAACCATGTATGCCACAAGCCACTACCATAAGTTTGGACACCTACTTCCGAGAACTCGCCTTTAGCAACCTTGGAAACCAGTTTCAATTTGAGACAATGACTATCAGAATGAGCACCAACCATATGAAATCCGTTTCTAGCAACATAATTTTTTATTGCGAAAGCAACAATGGTGGAGTAATTCCTGGTAAAGAAATACTTTTTACCAGCTTCCAATTTCCAATCCTCCCTCGTAAAACTTGCTCGTACCCCGCGCTTCGCAGCCGCTTCTTCGCCTCGTCGACGGCGTGGAAGGCGGTGGGGGCGGCGTTTAGGAAGCTGATGAAATCAGAGACGATGGAGACTGGCTGGCAGAACTCAGCGGCGGGTGCATCGTCGTCGTCGTCGATGTTGGTGTCGGAATCGCTCCCGTTCTGGTAATCTGTGACTTGGATGACGTCAGGCGGAGCCGTGGCGTTCATCGTCGTCGTTCCAACTTCCAGCGGTGAAGAGAACCAAAAATATAAGAAGAGCGTTTGGGGAAGAAGACAAGCTGGAGTTTGGGTCAGGTGGAGAGGGAGAATGACGCCGTCGACGAAGAGCTCATCGGCGGAGAGGAGATTGGGCTGAGAGCAAGACGGGTTTCTCCAAAACTCGAACTCGGGGGAGTTTGGAATCGGTGCTGGTTCGCCTTCTTCGGCTGCTGCTCTGTGAAATGTAGGGTTTGAATTTGGGGCTATGCTCCATGGAGATGGATATTTTTTGGAGAGGGAGAGAGAGGAGTGGATGGTGTGGGGTGGGCCTGTGAAATTGAAGGGAGACCTGGGCCTGTGGCTTGAAGGAGTTCATGGGCTGCAGAGAAAGCGAGCTGCTAGGATGAAGATGGTACTGTGCTCCCGAGGTGGGGTCCAAAATAGGAATGAAAGGTCTTGATGACTCGACGTGTACTTCATGGCCCATTTCAGCGCCTCTGCTGCTGTGGTTCAAATGGGCTTCGTGCCGGGCCTGACTGTCGGGTTAGGCGTTGAAGAAGATTTGAAATGAGGATGAGAACGGAGTAGAAGCAGGACTTGATTCTTTTGGACCTCACAGAGCGTAGTAGAGACTATGCCTTCTTCACGTGAAGCTCAATCAGCAATGCAAATGATAGCAACCGCTTCACATTTACATATATATATATATATATATATATATTTAATACATAAAACATATGTATTTTTTTTTATTTTTTTATTTTTTTATTTTGATGTGACTGAACTTGAAATTGAATATTCAAGCTGCCTACGTACCCTTCCAAAGAAAGAGATCAAGTCAAAACGTAGTTCAAATACATTTTTTTTTCTTGGTATTTTCTTTTGGTGCCGTTTGCAGTTTCAACTCGTGCAGACAAGGAGTGTTTGGTGCCGTGTTGCAGTTTCAGCTCGTGCAGGCAAGGAGCGTTGGTGTTGCCTTTTATGCTCGTGCAGACCAGGAGCGTTGTGCCATGCAGTTTAGGCTCGTGTAGGCGAGGAGCGTTGTGCCATGCAGTTTAGGCTCGTGCAGGCGAGGAGCCTCGTGTCCTACAGTTTAGGCTCGTGCGGACAAGGAGCTTGGTGAATTTGTCAAGCAATTTTGGAGAGGCGTTCCTCACAATCTTCATAGCAAGGAGACTTGACCGAGTGATTGAAGAAGTCTTCGGGCAAGAAATCACGCATTGTGATGGGGACGGACGATCTTCGTGTCGAAGTTTCATCATCTTCAACACGTTCACGTTGCTTTGAAGGTTGACCAGAGCTGCTTTGCCCCCTTTTCGATTGGCGGACTTGTGGAGGAGACGTATGCTTCTTGTGCAATTTCTTAGGAGTGACTTGAGTCCATTCTTCAACTTTGCTTGTCTTGGAGGATGCCCCCAGCGGTTGAGGTGAAAACTTTGAGTCGGAAGAGCCAGAAGTGAAGGTGGTATAGTTTGACTTCACCACATCGTCAAGATCTAGCTCGATGATTCCTTTCTGAGCCAGCTTCATGATGAGATCTTTCAGCACGAAACATTTTTCTGTCGGATGACTGATGAAGCGGTGGAATTTACAGTACCTTGGACTGTCGGTACGATTCATCTCTTCCGGCCGTCTGCACTCAGGCAAACTGATCACCTTTTTGTCCAACAGGTCATTCAGCATGGCAACTACATCAGAGTCGGGGAATGGATAAATCTTCTCCTCAAGCTCATTCAAAGTGTGTCTACGCATCTCTTGATCACGAAAAGCTTCGGTTTGAATCGCCTTGCCTCGTGTGGAGATTTTGACGGGAGCTGTGTTGACCGTCATCGCTTCCTTGGTGGGTTTCCATGCAGCCTTTTCCACCTTTGTCCCAAGAACTTTGTCGTTCTTGTAGTCGGCGATCGGTTCTTTCTTCCCATGATGGGCGATGCTCAACTCCATGTCATGGGCGCGAGTGGCCAATTCCTCGAAGGTCCGTGGTTTAATGCCTTGAAGAATGTATTGCAAACCCCATTGCATGCCTTGGATGCACATCTCGATTGAAGAGGTTTCCGAGAGCCTGTCTTTACAGTCGAGGCTTAGAGTGCGCCATCTGTTGATGTAGTCAATGACTGGTTCGTCCTTCCACTGCTTTGTGCTTGTTAGCTCTAGCATGCTCACAGTGCGGCGGGTGCTGTAGAAGCGATTGAGGAATTCCCGCTCCAATTGCTCCCAACTGTTGATGGACTCAGGCTCCAGATCCGTGTACCACTCAAAGGCGTTTCCTTTCAGCGAGCGCACAAACTGCTTGGCGAGGTAATCCCCTTCGGTTCCTGCGTTGTTGCAAGTTTCAACGAAGTGGGCAACGTGCTGTTTCGGGTTTCCCTTTCCATCAAATTGCATGAACTTTGGTGGTTGATAACCCCTCGGCATCCTTAAGGCGTCGATCTTCTTTGAATACGGCTTTGAGTACAACCCGGAGGTATATGAGCTCCCTTCGTACTGTGCCTTGATGGTGTTGGTGATCATCTCTTGCAGCTGCTGGATAGAAAGAGATCCCATGAGTGCCGCTGCTTGGTCTGGCTCCGGCTTCGCATCGTTTTTCTCCACCTGAGGCTCCTCTTCTTTGCCATCTCTTCTCTTTAGTGGATCATTCTCTGGGTCGGGTTTATCGCCATCCTGCGCCTCTAGTCGATTGACAAGTGCTGCAATTTGCAAGTCTTTTTCTTCCACAGTTCGGGTTAGCCTTGCGATTGCTTCATTCATCTGAGCCAGCTGCTCATCGATTGAAGTTGCTCCAATGGTCATGACTTGCACGGCTGAACTGTCGCTTGAATCGGCATCAGAGAGCATGGATTCAGAGTATTTCCTTGGGCTTTCCCCCCTTGGTACCCTTAGTGAGGCTAAGGTGATCAAAGACTCGTGCCTTGGGTGCTTTTGTTCCCTTGGCAGAGTTGATGCAGAGGTGAAAGAGGCGGCAGAAGTAGCTCTTGCCATGCTTCGAGTCGTGATGCCCAAAGTGACACCAGTTGTGACGAGGACGCTTTTGTTCTTTGCGCCGGTTGCGGGAACAGTTTGAGCCTTCCTTGATGCCATTAATTTTGGAAGTGCGCTTGAATTTCTTAAACGGAGAAAGAGATGAGAGGTAGAGATGGTCCCACTGGGCGTGCCAATTTGTAAACACGGAAAATTCCTGAAACGAAAGAGACAAGAACAACGTGCACAAACAAATATTTGTATTTTTGATGATTTTGGGTTACAATCTCTCTCTATTTTGATCCTCTGATTCGATCTCCGTAAGGTGTTGATTTGTGGGATGTGCGATTGATCCAAGGGTCGTCGAGGCTTGATCTTGGATGAACGAGGATGAACGGATCTTCAAGGGCTTTTGGGCTTGAACTCGAAGAACAGTGACGAACAGATCTTCGAGAGCTTTTGGGCTTGAACGGATCTTCGAGGGCCTTTGGGCTTGATCTCGAAGAACAGTGATGAACGGATCTTCAAGGGCTTTTGGGCTTGATCTTGAAGAACGGTTGGATGTGTGGATTTGTCGACGTTGTTGATCCAAATGGCCGTTGGGGCTTGATCTTGGATGAACGGATGATGAACGATGGTGCTTTCTTCAAGGGCCGTCGGGGCTTGATCTTGAATTGGTGGATGGTTGATCCAAGGGCCGTCGGGGCTTGATCTTGGAAGAACGATGAACGAAGAACGAAGAACACTTTCTTCAAGGGCCGTCGGGGCTTGATCTTGAATTGGTGGATGATTGTTGATCCAAAGGGCCGTTGGGGCTTGATCTTGGAAGAACGATGAACGAAGAATGAAGAACGCTTTCTTCAAGGGCCGTCGGGGCTTGATCTTGAAGGTGGATGATTGTTGATCCAAGGGTCGTCGAGGCTTGATCTTGGGAGAACGATGAACGAAGAACGAAGAACACTTTCTTGATTCTTCGGGAACCTGGATGCTTGAGAGCTTCGGAGTTTCAGAGCTTCAGAGCTTCAAGGTGTAATATGAATTGGTCCCCCCAAATGAATGAAATGGGCTTGTATTTATAGAATTTTCCAAAGCCTAATTTTGAATATAATATCCCAGATGAAATAAGTCGTTTCTGCCAGGTGTTGACACGTGTCCTATTTGATGACTTTTCCAACTCATTTCAATTTTCGTTGAGTCACACGTTACGTGTAAAATTTATGTAATACATGAGCGTTGACACTTTGATTTATCGGTCAACATTTATTTACCGAAATTTCGATGTCTACAGTTATATTTATTCAGTGATCTTTCTAGCAGCACACCGCGTTTACGAGACGATCTACGATGCGTTTATTGTTTTGATTTCCGCGATATTTTTCCGCGATATGAATTTGGAGATATTTTTGGCATGTTAGGATTTTTATTAAATCCATCACTTATTATGCTAGTAGTTTTCATTATATATAAACTGTGGGGGTTAGTACTTTGATAACTGTTTTATTATTATTGTATATATGAACTTGGTCCACTCAACTTTGTTTTGCGCCCCCATTTAGGTCATAGAAACGAGGACTACGAGACGGCATACGAGGCATTCCCCTACCAGTAGCAATCTATCACTCACTTGTGTGATATCTTGTAATGATCTTTCCTTTTTGTAAATCTTGTTTTAGATTGCGTTCTGTACACTCTAGACACTTCCTTAAACCTTGTTAATTACTTTTAAATTCTGATGTTAATCATGAATATTTTCTTTTAATCATTACTCTTGTAATCAATTAATGGCTTTTGTCACCCTCGGGTGTCGGCCAGCACGTGTCTATTATGGTATTCGAGGAATATCAGGGTTGGGGCGTGTCATTAACTATCACAATTCAAACCTTTCAAATTAAACCCATTATTCACTTTTATTTTTAAAACTAAAAAATCTTGCAACACACTCTAATTTGATCTCTTTCACTGTACAATCCAGAGATTTGAGAGCTATTTCCTACTCATTCTCGAACCTTCATATTTTTTTGTCATTCCAAATTTCAAACCCATTCAACTTATCGAACAAAAAAAATTACAAATCCATTGAGTAAGTAACAATAAAATTTGTAAATTTCTATTATTGTGTGTCATTTTTATTCATTTATGTTCTATTCTACCTCTTATTTGAGTGCTAGGGTTTATAAATTTTTTATTAGTTCTCCCTATTGAGTCTAATAATTCTTTCAATAGTATAGATGACTAGGTTATCATGGTATTGTTTTAAAGGAAGCCTTTTAGGGAAGGGATCTGATTAGTTGTTGGGCCCACTCCGCATCGTAGTTTAACAATCCAAACCATTTATTTTTCAAGTTGCACCTCATAAATCATCTTTAAATATTAGTCAAATCGAAAATATTTGAGGCATTTAATTGAGCTCAAAGAAATTTACGAATATTTTGTTCTCTAAGAAACATTGAAATTTCATCATGATAATTAAATAGGCAAATAGTTTTGGATTGAATTGAATTTTTGCAATCTTTGTATCAAGACTTACAAAATAGATGGTTCGGATCGTTGAAGTTCAATGTAAAGTGGATCCCACAACTAATCCTTTTTTTTTTTTTTTCAAAATGTGGGGATCCCTTCCTTTAAAGGGAATGTTGTTTCAAAAAATGAAAACTCGTCGAGGATAAATATGATTATTTTAGATGCATATTATGATATTTTGGTTAGTAATTTTATGAATACTACCCTTTTTCTTTTACTTTGTGAGATGTTCTCTTCGCAAGAAATCTTGGCTCTCACATTGAATACAATATTGGTGTAGCGCTGGTTCGATTACTCGTTTATTATTAATCTCTCATATTACAAAAGCATTATCTAAAACTGTTAGTGGAGAATTAAAGTGAAAAAACGCAGAAATTATGAAAGAAAAAATGCATCTTCTTTGATGTATTTTTGTAGTGTTGTACGTGAGGATCAAGAATGTCCTCAGACTGAGGAGTGAGGAGGGGCACTAACGGAAAATCAATCACCGAAGAACTGCAATCCAAGATTTCTTTCTGTTAGCGGGGTCGGAAAGGTTCGACCTTTGAGTCGGTGAAGCTTCTGGCCGTCGCACGAGGAAGAAGAAGACGGCACTCAGCCGTGAATGGAGGAGCTGAAGAAGCAGAAGATATGAACAAGTAAGACAGTCAGAAAACGAGGCATGTGCGCGGTGTGCCACGACCCCACCAACCAAAAGTTTAATTAACCAAATTTTAAAAAGTTTGACAAAGTAATTCTCATTTTATTATTTTGAAATATAGTAGTTTTTAAAATTTTATGATTTTTTTTTATATATTTTAGTCGCATATTTAAAGTTACCTATTTTTTGTTTGTTTTAGATTCATACTTTCTTAAGTTTCGTTAGGCTGACTATTAATAACTCTGTTAAAGCGTGACGTCGATGATTATGTATCAGTCAATTATGACATTTTAAAATATAAAATATAAAATAAATAAATAAATAAATTGTGTCCCACCACTTCGAGAATCATGAGTGAGGCTTGTTAGAATATAGCAACCCAACTACACAATAGATCTAACAGTATTTGAGATGGATACTCAGAAAGATTTAGAAGATGAATTCGAAAGAATAACACATACACAGAGCATAGCTATTGAACTTCTATCATTGTATTTCTTACTGAGCATATGAGCATGAAAAGACACTTAACCGACGTTGGAGATAGAGAGAGAGAGACATAACCTCAATTCAATCTCAACCAACCATAACAACCTATCTTAAGATCAAGACACTTGTCAAATGATAAGCCCTATGAGACTTAATCAACACATTACATTTTTACACAATAACTCAGCCTATGAGCTGAAACATAACACACATAACAACCTTGTAATGTTTTCTAATCAGCTCAACAACTTACACACTAACACTCCCCTTTAAGTTGTGAACTGATTTCACTCCAAGAAGATCTCTCAAGTAAGTGAACTGCTCCCTTGTCAATGCTTTTGTAAAAATATCTGCTATTTGCTCCTTAGTAGGACAGTAAATCAAATCAATTACTTCTTGCTGCAATGCTTCCTTTATGAAGTGGTATCTTCTGTTTATATGCTTGGTCTTCTGATGAAAGATAGGATTCTTAGTGATGGATATGGCTGATGTATTGTCACAATTCATTGGTGTTGCAACTGTTTGCATTTCACCAAAATCCTCTAGAACGAATCTCAACCAAGTAGCTTGTGCTGTTGCTTCAGAAGCATTGATATACTTTGCTTCGGTTGTGGATAATGTAACACATTGTTGCTTGACTAAATACCAAGAGAAAATCTCGTTGCCAAAGGTAAAAGCATACCCGGATGTGCTTTTCATATCATCCTCCGAGCCACTCCAATCACTGTCATAGTATCCCATTAAGAGTGTTCCTTCACCTTTCTTGTATTCCAAACCAAAATCAAGAGTTCCTTGAACATATCTCAATACTCTCTTTGCTGTTCCATAGTGCTTGTTAGTGGGACAATGCATAAACCGAGATAATAGACAAGCATCATACATTATATCAGGTCTAGTTGCTGTGAGATACAACAAACTACCTACAATCTGTCTATACTGAGCTTCATCTGCAACTCCACTTCCATCTTCTTTTCTCAATTTATCACTTGGAACCAAAGGAGTACTCACAGATTTGCAATTCTGAAGTCCAAATTTCTTCAATAGAGATAAAGCATAGTTTCTTTGATGAATGAAAATACACTCCTCAGTTTGTATCACTCCCATACGAAGAAAATGGTGTAAAAGACCAAGATATGTCATCTCATACTTATGCATCATCTCAGTTTTGAAAACATCCATTAACTCTTGACAATTTCCAGTATATATAATATCATCAACATAAATGGATACTATGATCAATTCAGTGTCTCCCTTGCACTTGGTATACAGAGTTGCCTCACTGATGCTTTTCTTAAACCCACAAAGCATAAGGTATGAGTCTATTTCTCCATACCAGGCTCGCATGTTTTAGACCATACAAAGCTTTATGTAGTTTGTGAACCTTTTCTTCCTCTCCTTGCACAACAAACCCATCTGACTATTCAACATATACCTCATCTTCTAATACACCATTCAGAAAAGCTGATTTCACATCTAGTTGAAATAACTTCCATTTATTCTTTGCTGCCAGTGCAATTAGAGTTCTAACTATGTCTAACCTTGCAACAGGTGCAAAGGTCTCGTTAAAATCAATTCCGGGCTTTTGTGCATAGCCTTTTGCAACAAGTCTAGCTTTGTTCTTTTGAACTGTCCCATCCAAATTCAACTTTGTTTTATACACCCATTTTACTCCAATCACAGGCTTATTTGAAGGTCTTCTCACCAACTCCCATGTCTAATTTTTCTCAATCATATTCATTTCATCCATCATTGCCTTTTTCCATGCTTCATCCAGTGCAACTTCATCAAAGAACTCAGGTTCAACAATACATAGATGGCATCTCTCATAGATCTCACTCAGGTTCCTATACCTCAGTGGAGTATTATCATACTGAGGTGAGACCAGTGAGCTACTTGATTCACCAATAGCAGTGACTGGAGAACTTCTAGCTTGAATTTGAGACCCATCAAATCCTTCTTGTTCATAAGATCCAGACATCTCATCAATTTTATCAAAATCTGGAGATTCAACTGCAGATAAAGCAATACAAACTTCCTTGACTTTGTGTTTCTCCCAGTCCCATCTACCATTTTCATCAAAAATTACATCTCTGGATAACAAGACCTTTTGAGTTAAAGGATTCAGTACCCTATACCCCTTTTCACAAGTACCATATCCAATGAAAACACCCATGACACTTGTTTCTTCTAATTTGTGCCTTAGATTCCCTGGAATAAGAGAATAACATACTGAACCAAACACTTTTAAGTGTTTAACCCCAGGTTTTCTTCCATTGAATTTCTCAAAAGGTGTAGTGTTATTCACTGCCTTTGTAGGACTTCTGTTTAGTAGATACACAGATGTGTTTACTGCTTCACACCAGAGATTATATGGAAGTTCTTTCTCATGAATCATGCATTTTTCCATCTCCATAATTGTCCTGTTTTTCCTTTTTGCTACTCTATTTTGCTGTGGAGAGTATGCAGTTGTGAGCTGTCTTTCTATCCCCAAATCTTCACAAAACTTTCCAAAATCATTTGAGTTGAACTCTCCTCCTCTATCCGTTCTCAGTTTCTTTACATGGTATCCACTTTGAAGCTCAACCATGGCTTTAAATTTCTTAAACACATAGAATGCCTCTGATTTGTTTCTCAAGAAATATACCCAGCACATTCTTGAATAATCATCTATGAAGGTAATAAAGTATCGATTTCCACTTAGACTTGATGTTTTCATGGGACCACACACATCTGAGTGTATTAATTCAAGTGGTTCCCTTGCTCTCCACAATGATTCTTTGGGAAATGGTTCCCTGTGATTCTTCCCCAGTGCACAACTTTGACATACAATTTCACTGGCTTGGATTTCAGGCAGTCCCAAAACCATCCCTTGACTTTGTAATAATTTGAGACTGCTGAAATTGAGGTGACCAAACCTCTTATGCCATATCCTAACACACTCCTGCACATTTGTCCTCAATGCAAGCTCCTTATTTGTGTTGAGAATTAAATGAAAACATCTATTTCCTTTCTGCTTCACACTGACCACCAAGTTTTGTAAGGATCTATCATCGAACACATCCACTTTATAATCTCCAAATAAAAGAAAGTAACCATGCTCAGTCATCTGTCCCACACTTAGCAAATTTTTTGCAAGACCAGGTACAAGCATAACTTCCTTTATATATCTTCGACCCTTTATTGTTTCAATGATCAGTGTTCCCTTGCCTTCAACTTCAACCAAGACTCCAGTGCCAACTTGGACCTTGGCTTTCACTCCTCTGTCAATATCAACAAGTAAGTCTTCTTTGGATGTCATATGGTTACTACATCCACTATCTATGTACCATTCATCACTTATCATCTTCACTTCTCCAGAATGATTTGCATAAAACAGATTTCCAGTTTCATCAACCTGATTAGCAAAGTTCACCTTTTGCACAGTCTTGTTCGCATTACAATACCTTGCAATATGCCCAATTTTGTTGCACTTGTGACACTTGACCTTGTTTTTAACCCAACACTCTCCATAATGTCTATCACATAATTTACACTTATCCCCAGTGTTTTTTGCCTCATTCTTCACAGTGAATCCAACCTTATTACTCCAATCACCCTTGGCACTCCATTGTTTCTCTTTTGGCTTAAAATTCTTGTGATATTTGCTACTGTTTGGCTGGCCATTAAACTTATTGGACTTAGGGGTAAATTTCAAACTAGCAAATGCTTTCTCCATACTACTCTCTCCATGTCTATCCAACCTTTGTTCATACCCCTTCAAGATAGCTACAACATCATGTGCATCTATGGTGTCTAAATCCTTAGTATTCTCTATCACAGCTGCAATACTATCATAGGACTTAGGTAAACTGATTAACAATTTCTGAACAATTCTTTGATTACTCAGATTTTCACCATAGCTCTTCATTTGATTAATCAGATCAAACAATTTTGCAATATACACATAAAGAGATTCACTATCATTCATGCGAGTCTATTCAAAATCTCGCTTAAGACCTTGAAGTTTCACAGATCTTACTTGCTTATCACCAACGAACTCTTGTTTCAGGATGTCCCACGTAGCCTTCGTACTTTCCTGAGTTGCGATCCTCGGGAAAATTTGATCTGAAACGGCACCTTGAATAATACCCAGTGCTCTAGCATCCTTGACCACATTTTCACGCAGCAGCTTCCTCTCCGCCTCTGTGAGTTCCTCCTCCTTCACCGAAGCTCTGTACCCACTCTCCACCATATTCCACAGTTCATACGAGCGAAAGATGGTTTTTATTTTGATTTGCCATAAATCAAAATTCCCGCCATTGAAGATTGGCGCTCGGAGTTCTCCCCCTCTAGATCCAGCCATGTTAGATACTCGAATCACTGCAATAATCTTTTGCTGTGAATCCGAGCTCACCCCCTCGTAGAAATGACGCCCAGAAGTTTAGATCGAACTAGGCTCTGAGGCCATATTAGAATATAGCAACCCAACTACACAATAGATCTAACAGTATTTGAGATGGATACTCAGAAAGATTTAGAAGATGAATTCGAAAGAAGAACACACACACAGAGCACAACTATTGAAGTTCTATCATTGTATTTCTTACTGGGCATATGAGCATGAAAAGACACTTAACCGACGTTGGAGAGAGAGAGAGACATAACCTCAATTCAATCTCAACCAACCATAACAACCTATCTTAAGATCAAGACACTTGTCAAATGATAAGCCCTATGAGACTTAATCAACACATTACATTTTTACACAATAACTCAGCCTATGAGCTGAAACATAACACACATAACAACCTTGTAATGTTTTCTAATCAGCTCAACAACTTACACACTAACAAGGCTTCCACCACTTATAATTTGTTACAGTAAAGATTTATTTCTATAATTACAAAATCATTTAAAATATATATGCCCAAGACAAAATCATTTCAAAATCATTTAAAATATATATACACAAGACAAAATCATTTAAAATATATATACCCACGACTTATAATTTGTTACAGTATAGATTTATTTCTAGTCAGTTAATTATGGCATTCCGCGGCTGGGAGAGTTGTGGATGGAGTAGGACTTTGCTTCTGCTCTATCCGCTGCAGAGTTCGATGGGAATTCGAACTGGGCAGTTGTGGAGAAGAGCGGGAATCACAAATTACAAACTTATATATGACACGAGAAAGCCAGGCTTTGGGCTCTAAATACAGCCTCTGCTGTACTAGCATGGCTTCATAGTTCATCTTATTAGATAAAATGTGCAATTGATGCTTGTAGTTCTTCGAGCGTTCGCCCCTTGGTCTCCGGCACTAGCTTCGCAACGAACACAACAGTTAAACCGCAAATGGCCGCAAAGATGAAAAATGTTCCTGAAATCATATGACCGATTACGAGAACGCAGGGGAAGAAATGAAAAGAAGAGATACAAAGAAAAGTAGGGGAGTTGGTTGCTGAGATACCTGATGAGGTCCATTCCATCATAAAGTTGAAGGTGTATGTAACAATCGAACCAGTGCCCGTATTCGCCAGAGTCACCAGGCTTCCGGCAGTGCCCTTGACGTTTATTGGAAATATCTGAAATTGAAATCATCCGTCCTTTGTAACAGAAGTTTATTGCACCGCTGAACTTGCAGTAATAAATTAGTGAAAGCACATGAAGGTCAAGCACACGACGTTAGCTACCTCTGCCATAATAACTAACGGAAGTCCTGCCATGCCTGCTGTGTATGATGCATAATAACCCTGAATGCAGTACGTACCAATATTAAATATCTCAAATGATATACAGAATTAATTCACAAACTATTGTTATTGAAAGCATTTTAGATCCAAGCATGATTTTGTTAGTATTTAAGTGATTTTAGCTGAAATAAATTTATGTTTTACTTGTTTTAATCAGAGACATTGGATTACATTCCAAGTGGATGCTCTAGATTAAGTTAGAGTAAGTGATGTTGAGTGACACATGTAACTATCGCATAGGATAGATGATATGAATGGATGAGATTGTTTTCATTCTGTTAGAGGAGAGAGAAGGGCGATATTCCCTCCTTAGTGCAACGGTAATATTCGTTTTGCAATGTAAGAGAGAGAGAGTGAGCAATTCAATGAAATGTGTGTGAGGCTTCCATCATTGTGAAGCTCTCTGAAATTATTCAATCCTTCTTCCAGAAATCTTTCTTAGATCCATTGAATCACAGTACAAAAATCACACAATCTAACATGGCCTCAAAGCCAGGTTGCATCATCTGCAACTGGGTGTGAATATGTGAAGAGCACAGTGAAGAACTCGAACTAATCGTCGAGCTTTGTTGCTGAAGGAAAATTCAGAGAAGAAATCTCAATGATCTTGAATCGAATATCTCATATGGCTGGGTCAAGTGGTGCTGATCTTCGAGCACCGGTATTCAATGGAGACAACTTCAATTTCTGGCAGATTCGGATGAAGACCATATTCTGATCTTATGAACTATGGGATGTTGTCGAGAAGGGTTTCGCTACTCCGGCGAAGAAAGATGAAGAACTCACTGAAGTTGAGAGCAAGTTGGTTAGGGAAAACATAGTCAAAGATGCAAAGGCACTTGGAATCATCCAAGGGGCGGTTTCCGTTCAGATATTTATGAGAATCACCATCCAAGAGACTGCACACGCAGCTTGGAATGTCCTGAAGCAAGAATTTATGGGAGATAAACAGATAAGAGCTGTAAAACTCCAAGGCTTACGCTGTGATTTTGAATATACTAGAATGGGTGAAAATGAAGCTTTCTTTGCATGTCTAGTTAGGCTATTTGATTTGCTTAGTCAAATGAGGAGTTATGGTGAAGATGTTACACCCCACCCTCAATTTTAAAGGTAATTTTTGGTTTTTATTTAAAAAAAATTGTTTTTAGGGCCTTAATAGGTGTGCCTAGGAGGCCCAACTTATTTTTGTGTCCCCCGGTCTCTCACTCTCTCTCTCTTCTCCCTTACTATCCCTTATCTCTCCCTCTCGACTCCCTACAACTTTCTCATTCCCTCTTCCCTGAAAACACACACACACACACACACAGCAACCATCACCACCACACCTGGACTATGATCTCGAAAAGCCTAAGCCAAGGGAGTGCTTCACCGTGGTAGTCACGGTGCTTAATCCCCCGACGAACTTTGGTGACTTTCGAGGATTTTTTGATGTAAGTAAGCTTCGAGACTCCTTTGATCTTCCTTCCTTGTAGTCTACATTACTTGGTTAGTGATTAAAATGGATTTGTTGAAGGTTTTAGTAATAAAAACAACTCGAGGGGCATTTTCCAGAAATCTGGAAATTCTAGGCCGTGGTCATTTGGCCATCTTTCGGGCCCTTTTTTGGCCAACTCCAGCCACCACTTGGTATGAATCTCTGCTCCACATTCCTAACTACATTTTAGCTTTTGAATCACTCAATTTGGTTAAGTCACGAAGAAGTTACGAAGTTTTGAAAATTCCCCAAACCTTCAGCCAAAAAACCCAGTTTTCCAAGACAAGCATCGCCCATTTCGAGGCGTTTTTCAGTCAAACCATGGCGAGTTGGCCAGCATGCAGGGTATCAATCTCTTCATCTTGTCGAGTACTACAACTTTTGAAGTGGTGCCCAGAAACTAGCCAATTATTTGGCTTGAAATCGGGTCAACCTGACCCAAGTCCTTTGAAACCAGCCCAAAACCCACGGGCCTCCAGCCCAACCCGTTACCCTTTTAAGCCCAAACCCAATTAATTACCCCAGACCCTTTTATCAACCCAATTCCCTAACCCATTAACCTAGAAACCCAAAACCCTTTAAGCTTAAACCCCTTAGCCCATTTACCTAAACCCAACCCAATTTCCTAATTCTAAAACCCAACCCAAAACCCTAAGTGAACTAAGTCCCTTGGACCGTGTGAAGCATGGGCCCAATCTCAAAAATCCTAGGGCCCTTAGGCCTAAACCCTCAAACCAATCAGACAGAATATTCCTGGAATATTCTTGGAATATTTCACTGTTAACTTTTTGAAAAATTTAACCGAGACCCTTCTTAGGGTAATTCGGCGTCATGAATTCGTTTTCGACGTCCGTTTTTCCAAATTCAATTGTTTTAATAGAGTTTTATTAATTGGACCCTTTATGTGCTCATGGGCAATCATTTGTGACGATTTCGTGTTCGCTAGTTGCGTGGCTCGTCGGCGGCTAAGTATCTGTGAATGGACCATTTCTAAAATGCATATTTAGTAGTAGAAATGAATATATGAAAAACATGATTTACTGAATACATTTTGTGAACGTTTTATGAGAAATTGATTATCATGCTATCCTAAGCTTATTTTGGAATACCATATTTTTTATCAAAACTATGTTCTTTGTAGGATATCTGATGGATGACGATATACTATTTAGAACATGTTTTCACACACTTCTTTATAGTATAAATGATGGATGACTTTATACTATGAAGATGATTTTGAGATATATGTACGTTTTGTGCGTACCTAGTGGTCACTATATGCATGTTTGGCAATTGATACGGATATGCCTGTTTGGCAATTGATACTGATATGCCTGTTTGGCAAATGATATATATGTATGTTTGGAAAATGAAGAGTTCTAATGCTGTTATTGATACTGATACCACTAGTTAGCACATATATACGAGATTTGTATTATGAGATGTTTTATGACATGTTAGGGTTTTCGGAAACCTACTATATATTATGCTATTGAATTTTCATAAAATCTGGGGGTAGTATGTTGATAACTGTTTCTTTTATATGTATATAAACTCTGGTCCACTCATATTTGTTTTGCGCCCCTTTCAGAACTTAGAATCTAGGCGTACAATCCCGGCGTCAAGGCACTTCCACATCGGCATCTTCGAGTCCTCTCGATGCATGACCCATTCTTTTATTCATTCAATTTTATATTATTTCCTTTAGTGTTCTATTTAGTTGTATGCTCTGAACATGGTCCTCATGTGCATAATATTTATAATTAAATTTCTATTATCTTATTCGTATTTTTAATTCTCATGCATTCTAAATGGCTTGCGTCACCTTCAGGTATCGGCTAGCACATGCCTACCCTGGTGTACGGAGAAAATCATGGTCGGGGCGTGTCAGAAGATATTAGCAATCAGAGAGTTGTCCAAAAGTTGCAGATAAGCTTACCTAGATCGTATGATAGTATTGCTTCTGTGATTGAAAATACTAAGGATCTAGACACTGTTGATGTTCAAGATGTTATTGCTATTCTAAAGGGGTATGAACAAAGAATTGATAGGCATGATGAGATTCACACTGAGAAGGCATTTGTTAGTCTTAATATTGCTCCAAAACAAAATAAGTACAATGAGAATCAAGGGTTTAAACCACAGAAGAATTGGAAGTCAAAGTGGAAGAAATGGGATAATAGACCTGCAAATCAAACTGGAAAAGTTATAGGTACCTCTGAAGGAGCCAAGAATCCTTGTATACACTATGATAAGCTGCATTTTGGTGAATGTTGGTTTAAGGATAAGCCTAGGTGCCATAATTGCCATAAGTTAGGGCATATTGCAAAAGATTGCCATGGGAAGAATGAGAAGGCTAACCAACATGTAAACTTTGTTAATCAAGTCAATGACACTCCTACAATGTTTTATGTCTACAATAATGCCACAGTCAAGAAATGTGAAGACACATGGTATGTAGAGAGTGGATGTAGCAACTATATGACTAGAATAGAGGATTTGTTGGTTGACATTGATAGAACAATGACTGCTAAGGTTGAAATGGGCACTGGTCAGCTTATTGAAGTCATTGGCAAGGGAAATTTGGTAGTTGAAACCAGGAGAATATATATCAAGGAAGTGATGTTAGTTCCAGGTTTAAAAGAAAACTTGCTCAGTGTAGGGTAGATGATGGAACATGGTTACTTTTTGGTGTTTGGTGGTACAACTGCTGCAATATATGATGATAGCTCTATGTTGAACTTGGTAGCCAAAATACCAATGAAAGGAAACATGAGTTTTCCCTTGAAAATTAAACCTGAAATGCAGATTGCTCTAAAAGCTACTATATGTCAATCTTCTGCAATTTGGCATAGGAGGTTAGGACATTTGAATATGGGCAGTCTGAGGCAACTCAAAGACCAAGATATGGTACTGGGAATGTCTGAGCTTAAGTTAGTAGATGAGATATATGTAAGGTGTGCCTTTAGGAAGCATTGCAGAGATGCATTTCCAAATGAAGTATTATGGAGGGCTTCTCTTCCTTTAAAGCTCATTCACTCAGATATCTATGGGCCTATGCAAATCACTACTAAGGTTGGAAATAGGTATTTTCTTACCTTTATAGATGACTGCACTCGAATGTGTTGGATATATTTCTTGATAAACAAGTTTGAGGTGTTTAACGTATTCAAGAAATTCAAGGCCACATTTGAATTACAAAGTGGTTACAAATTGAAGAATTTGAGAAGTGATAGAGGATGGGAGTATACATCTTGAATTCAGAGAGTTTTGTGAAGAAATGGGCATGGAAAGACAGTTAACTGTGGCCTACACACCACGAAAGAATGGTGTGGCTAAGAATAGAACCATAGTGGAAAGGGCAAAGTGTATGATGGTTGAGAAGGGTGTTCCATTTAATTTCTGGGCAGAAGCTGTCAACACACAGTGTACATCTTAAATAGATGTCCCACTAAGTCTTTTGATAAGAAGACCCCCTTTGAGGCATACAATGGGAGGAAGCCAGGAATCAAACACTTAAAGATCTTTGGTTCTATATGATATGCTCACATTCCAAGTCAACTTAGACATAAACTAGATGGAACCAGTACTAAATGCATTTTCTTGGGATATGGCACATGTGAGAAAAGTTATAGACTTTATGACCTTGTCTCAAATAAGATAATTGTGTCAAGGAATGTGATAGTTGATGAAAATGCTTGCTGGGATTGGAAATCTCAATTTGAGAAGACCATCAGTGTACCCATGCCTGAAATGGGAATGTGTGAACAAAGGGAAGAAGGGAGTTCAAGTGACAAATGTAATGTAAATGATGAGTCAGCATCTAAAACTTGTGAGTAAATTGAAAATGGCTCAAGATTGGTTCCAATGCAGAATAACATAGGTCTTTAAGACTATGATCACACTCATTTGAAGTTCAAAAGCTTGACAAAAGTATATGCAAAATGCAACTTGTGCATTGTTAAGCCTGAGAACTTTGAAGAGGCAGCACAAGATGAGTCATGGCAGAAGGCAATAGAGGCAAAAATTGGCATGATAGAGAAGAACTGCACTTGGGAACTTGTTGATAGACAATTTGATAAACCAGTAGTTGATGTCAAGTGGATCTGCAAAACAAAATTGAACCTATATGGGTCTATACAAAAGAATAAGGCAAGGTTAGTTGTTAAGGGATACTCTAAAAAACATGGGGTCGATTTCAATGAGACATTTGCCCCTGTGGCAAGGCTTGACACTAGTAGGACTCTAATTGGGCTTGCTGCACAGAAAGGATGGAAGCTGTTCCTACTTGATGTGAAATCTGCATTCTTGAATGAGGTTCTTAATGAAGAAGTATATGTAGACCAGCTACTTGGTTTTGTAATTGAAGGCAATGAGGACAAGGTTTACAAGCTCAAGAAGGCCTTGTATGGTTTAAAACAGACATCAAGGGCCTGGTACAAAGAGATTGACTCTTATTTATGTAATTTTGGTTTTCATAGAAGTCCAAGTGAGGCAACTCTTTACATCAAGTAGCACACCACAAGACAAGGCATATGAACAGAAGGTTCCATTTCATCAGAGATGCAGTGTAGAATGGTGAAGTTGACTTGATCTATTGCAGAACTGAGGAACAAGTTGCTGATATATTTACAAAAGCATTGGCAAGGGATTGATTTGAGTACTTGAGGAAAGCTTTGGGAGTGATTTCAGCTAAACACTTAGAAGGGAGTGTTAGTATTTAAGTGATTTTAGCTTAAATAAATTTATGTTTTACTTGTTTTAATCAGAGACCTTGGATTACATTCCAAATGGATGCTCTAGATTAAGTTAGAGTAAGTGGTGTTGAGTGACACATGTAGCTATCTCATAGGATAGATGACATGAATGGCTGAGATTGTTTTCATTCTGTTATAGGAGAGAGAAGGGCGATATTCCCTCCTCAATGCAACGGTAATATTCGTTTTGCAATGTAAGAGAAAGAGTGAGCAATTCAATGAAATGTGTGTGAGGCTTCCATCACTCTGAAGCTCTTTGAAATTATTCAATCATTCTTCCAGAAATCTTTCTTAGATCCATTGAATCACAGTACAAAAATCACACAATCTAAAATATTTTTGTTCGTTAAAGAACAATGAAAAACGGGAAAATGCGACCAGCAGCCCCGGAAAAGAAAACGAATACTTGCCTATGGATTATTTGTACTTACCAACATGCCAATAAACATAAAAATGGGAGTGAGCTCCTTCCACGGGCCAAGGTTCTGCCATATCGAAAAGATTTACTTCAAAGTCTATGACAATTTGCATGCGTATGAAGCAACAACACAAGCTAGTGAGAGGTATCGAAATTTGTTTCGGTAGGAACCTGAAATAAAAAAGTCAAGCCCACAAGAAAGGCACCCAAGCACATCCCTGCAGAAGAAACCTACACACGTTTGGTGGGTTCACGGTGAGTTACTGGTATTCATTATAAAAAAGTATTATTCTTTTTCCATTCTGAATGTCTTACCAACAGAAGTGGTCGTCTTCCACATTTATCTGCTAAGAGAACACTCAATATTGTTCCAGGTATCTGTGAAACAAGAAAGAAACATCAAATGGAACTCTATTAATTCACATGTAGAGTAGTAGTTTTCAAATTCATTTTACCCCAATAATAGCCAACGATATAGTCCCAATGGTACTTGAGAAATCTGCCAGAAAGTGATACAGTCCCATTATATGGCATTTGTTCAAATATAGAACTTCCATAATAAAAATCTTTCAATTTACCGGCATCTACAAAGATAGAACTTCCGTAAGAAGAGACCGCATTAGGCCCCCCAAGTTGCTGCAGAAACATCAGCCCCACTCCAACCTAAACAAATTCAAATAAACGTAGAAAGGTCAGACACATCATGAAAAACAAAGGTTAAACAGCAAATGATTTTTTCAGTCGTATTTCTTGCAAGACAGCTTACAATGATTAAGTGAGCGTATCTCCACTGGAACAAGTCTAGCATTCTTTCTGAGTGCCGCTGAAAGATTTCGGTATAATCCTGGCAAATATGAGAATGTCTTATTGTTTTTATGTGCTAAGAGAATATTCTTTAACTCCAAATCCTCCAGTTGAGGACACCACACAGATAATATTTCACGATGGCTTGAAGCCGGAACTTGGAAGGTTACCATGATTTCAGCTGCTTCTTGAGATATATTAGCATTTTTTCCTCTAAGACGCTGCAGCACAGCTTCAAACTCTTTTTGTTTACCAATTTTTGCCTGCAAACAAGTGTACCATCAATGATTTGAGCATTCTAAAGGAAATTTTTTCGCTGCTGAATTTTATTTAGGAGTAAAAGATTTATATACTCGTGTGTACTGTTGGAAGAATAAGGTCAAGCAATTTAAAGAGTCTTCATCTTCATTTAACATTGTATAGAAATTATTGAATTGCACTCACCAGCCACCTTGGAGACTCTGGAATGAAAAATAAACCTATAATATGCAGTAGAGATGGAATAGCACCTAGAGTAATAAAATCAATTAGTATTAAGTGATTGATTCAAATTAAAGATGATGCAAGAATCAAATTAATATAGGGCAGGAATAAAAGATAATTTACCGATTAGAGCAATGGTACGCCAGTTTAGGGCATTTCCAACGAAATACATAAGTGCAAAGCCACAGCTACTCATCAACTGTGCACTTAATAGATTTAGACTAACAGTTAGAGAAGGGGGAAGTAATAACTAGGAAGCACAATAAATTATAAGTTGGCAATGGATCTCATATGCACGATGAACTAAATATGTCATACCTGATTAGCTGAAGTAAACCTCCCCCTAAAATCCTTTGGTGTTATTTCTGCTATGTATATAGGTCCCTGTTTATGAGAAAGAATTTAATCATTATACAAGTGTTCTATGGATAAGTTACAAACTAATATGAATTTTGAAGAAGAAAGAAGCAGAGTTTGTTTGCAATTTTCAATTTGCAATTACCACGTAGATAATTAACGCACTGCCAATTCCCAATAACAGTCGTCCAAAATCCAGCAACCAAATATTCTACAATCAAGCATTGAACTGAGCTCAAAATTGAATGTTGAAATTTCCAGAAAAAATTGCTATAAAATGTTACCGCACTTATTTCCAATGCACTATACTTTAGACTTCTTAATTGCATTGATCATATATATATATATATGTATACTGAAATTTCAGAGAAGAAACCTTGGCAAATGCTATACTGAGCCAACCTGCAATACTGATAATTTCAGATAACCACATTGTCTGTTTCGAGATATCAACATAAAAAGAACGAAAAGGTGTTAAATAATATAATTTAAACATCCGCCCTAGGTCGATACACAATGGGTAACACGAAAACTTACACGTATACGACCAATGAGATCTGTTATCCTCCCATTTACCAATCCGCCAACCACTCCTCCGATTGTCAGCATTGCACCAAAAACTGAGTACTGCAGAATAAGAAGAAAATTTAAATGCATAGAACTGAAAAAGAGACTATAACTTACTTGATATATAAACAAAGGGAGGCAAACATCCAATTGCATTCACATTGGCTTAAGATAAGAAGTAAATATGTAATTGATTTGTGTATATTTAGCTCCCTATTTTGTACTTGGCTGTAGGATAGATTCCTTGCTAGATAGGAAAACCTGTTGTACAAAAGCTCTCGTTGATTAATCAGAGAATTCACTTTTGCTGTTTAATAATTTTTCTGCCTTATTTTACATGGTAGCTCTGCAGCTTCCTTTTACCGCCACCGCAAATTTAGGCAGTGTGTTTCCTTTTCCATTCCGTAGACCTTCCCCACGGTTAACGAACAAGGATCTTCAGATGAAGGATGATTGAAACGAAAACAGATGCTTCCAATCCATATTTCATCCACCATTCGGTGCACAATATTTGTAACATCCCGGGCTTGACTCCACCGTAGTATAATATTGTCCACTTTGGGTATCGACCAAGCCCTCATGGTTTTGTTTCTGGGAACTCACACAAGAACTTCCCAATGGGTCACCCATCATGGGATTGCTCTCGCGCAAACTCGCTTCACTTCAGAGTTCTGATGGAACCTGAAGCCAGTGAGCTCCCAAAAAGGCCTCGTGCTAGGTAGAGATGAGAATATACATATAAGGCTTACATGATCCGCTCTCCTGGGCGATGTGGGATGTTACAATCCACTTCCCTTAGGGGCCCGACATCCTCGTCGGCACACTTCCGGCTAGGGATTGGCTTTGATACCAAATTGTCACATCCTGGCCCGGGCCCCCACAACATCCCCGGCTCGACTCCATCATAGCATGGTATTGTCCGCTTTGGGCCCCGACCACGCCCTCACGGTTTTGTTTCTGGGAACTCACACGAGAACTTCCTAGTAGGTCACCCATCATGGGATTGCTCTCGCGCAAACTCGCTTAACTTCAGAGTTATGATGGAACCCGAAGCCAGTGAGCTCCCAAAAAGCCTCGTGCTAGGTAGAGATGAGAATATACATATAAGGCTTATAGGATCCATTCCCCTAGGTGATGTGGGATGTTACAATAAATTTTCACATCCCGACTCGGGACCCCACCACATCCCGGGCGTGACTCCATCGTAGCACATTAGTGTCCGTTTTGGGCCCCGACCATGCCCTCACGGTTTTGTTTCTAGGAACTCACACGAGAACTGCCCAGTGGGTCACCCATCATGAGATTGCTCTCGTGCGAACTCGCTTAACTTCGGAGTTCATACGGAATCCGAAGCTAGTGAGCTCCCAAAAGTCCTCATCCTAGGTAGAGATGGGAATATACATATAAGGCTTACAGGATCCGCTCCCCTGGGCGATGTGGGATGTTACAATCCATCCCCCTAGGGGCCCGACGTCCTCTTCGGCACACTTCCGGCTAAGGATTAGCTTTAATACCAAATTGTCACATCTCGGCCCGAGCCCCCACCACATCCCAGGCGCGACTCTACCATAGCACGATATTGTCCGCTTTGGGCCCCGACCATGCCCTCATGATTTTGTTTCTGGGAACTCACACGAGAACTTCCCAATGGGTCATCCATCATGGGATTGCTCTCGCGCGAACTCGCTTAACTTCGAAGTTCCTACGGAATCCGAAACCAATGAGCTCCCAAAAGGCCTCGTGCTAGGTAGAGATGAGAATATACATATAAGCCTTACAGGATCCGCTCCCCTAGACGATGTGGGATGTTACAATATTATCAGCAATTTTTGCAAACCCTCGCACAACGTACGTTGTCCTACCATCTATTGAGTTGTGGCATTGGTGCTTGGGTTACGTTCTTTTTGAAGTCCAATAATATGTCTCTATATTTTCAAAGCTAAGTAGTTTTACCCTTTTAGTTCAATTTCAACTAACAACTAGCCAATTAGTACTAGTGATATTTTTTTAATTTCAGGTTCAATTCACATGAATGGCAATGAAGTATTTGTGTTGAGTTCAATATCTAGTTTGTAGCTATCCATTGTGTGGTCTAACCAAACCCCCTTCCCTTAGTAGAAATCCTCCTCTTTCTTAGAGCGGAATATGGTTGTGTATGGGACGGATATGTGTCACCATTAGATCGATACACTTTTAATGCTTGAGAAGTAACCTTATTAGTTCAATTTATTTTATTTCTTATGTAAATATGCGTTAAAAACAAAATTCTAAAAACCTTTGATTTTGATTTAATATTCCCTCTCCCTATCTCCTTTATTATTTTTCATTAATTCTCTCTTTGGACACCTATTTTGTAATGTGTCTATATTTAAATACATCATTTCTAGATCGTACTTGCAAAAGATTAGACAAATCCAAAACTATTAAGACAATCATTTGTAGTGAAGAAAATGGATTAATACAACATTAAAAAGAAACACTAAATTTAATCCAACAGTCATATGTTTTAGATTTGCGTAATTTTTAGTAGACATGATCATTGAGGTAAGACATAAAAGATCGACGGTTAGATAATTGAATACATTTTGGAGTGGGTTGCACAAAAATGTAAAATGTGTGTCAAAATCATGTGTCCACGAACTCTAACTTTATATGTCACATCCCTGCCCGAGCCCCTACCACATCCCGGGCTCGACTCCATCGTAGCACGATATTGTCCGTTTTGGGCCCCGACGACACTCTCACAGTTTTGTTTCTGGGAACTCACACGAGAACTTCCTAGTGGGTCACCCATCTTAGGAATGCTCTCGCTCGAACGCGCTTAACTTCAGAGTTCCGATAGAATCCAAAGCCAGTGAGCTCCCAAAAAGCCTCGTGCTAGGTAGAGATGAAAATATACATATAAGGTTTACATGATCCATTCCCCTAGGCAATGTGGGATGTTACAATCCACCCCCTAAGGGGCCCGACGTCCTCGTCGGCACACTTCCGGCTAGGGATTGGCTCTGATACCAAATTGTCACATCCCGGCCTAGGCCCCAACCATATCCCAGGCTCGACTCCACCGTAGCATGATATTGTTCGCTTTGGGCCCCGACCACGCCCTCACGGTTTTGTTTATGGGAACTCACACCATTTCCTAGTGGGTCATCCATCCTGAGAATGATTTCGCCCGAACTCGCTTAACTTCGGAGTTCCGATGGAACCCGAAGCCAGTGAGCTCCCAAAAGGCCTCGTGCTAGGTAGAGATGAGAATATACATATAAGGCTTATATGATCCATTCCCCTGGGCGATGTGGGATGTTACATTATATATGTTAGATGAAGCACACACACTACGCATGTGTAAATAAACTTAATACAAGTCCAATTTTTTTAGCCAATAGTAGGAATAGTCCAGTTTATTAAAATAAGTCAAATTCCTTAAATTTAGATATTTTATTATTAATAATAATCTCTTCAATGATTAAATTTAGGGAACTTTAATGAAAAGGGCTTCTCAAAACTTTTAATTAACCAAAAATCATCTACTAACTTTATTTAATAAAAAGGGCTTAAAGTTTAATAAAAATGATTCAAATTTTAATGAAAATGACAAAAGTTTTACATAACAATAAAAAAAAAACAAAAACAAAAAAAAAACATATACTGACGCGCAGTCGCTCACGTCACATCACACACACACTCTTCCTCACTTAGCCATTCAACCTCTTTCTCTCTCTTCCTTTTTCATATATTCCCATCCATTTTTTTCTCTCATTTTACCTCACCCATCCACATCAACTTTTTCTCTTTTTTTTTCACCTCACTGCATAAACATTTTATTTTTATTTTATTATTTGTTTATTTGACTATTCTTTCAATTGTTTTAGAACAAACTAAGTAATAATATTACAAAATAATAAATAAAGAAAATTTTCATTATTAAGTTTTATGAACATTAATACTGTGACTATTTCTTAAACAGAACATTGACTACTTCTTAAACTGAACACTATTTCTTAAATTGAACATTTATTACCTCTTAAACTGAACACTATTTTTAAACTAAACATTGACTACTTCTTAAACTGAACAATATTTCTTAAACTAAACACTAACTATATCTTAAACGGAACACTAATACTATCATTACTTCTTGAACTAAACATTGACTATTTCGTAAACTGAACAATGACTATTTCTTAAAATAAACGCTAGTACTATTACTATTTCGTAAACTAAACACTGACTATTTTTTAAACCGAACACAATACACTATATATTAAACCAAGTAATAGTACTATCACTATTTTCGTAAACTAAGCACTGACTATTTTTTAAGCCAAACACTAGTATTATCACTATTTCGTAAGCTAGTACTGTCACTATTTCGTAAACTAAGCACTGCCTATTTCTTAAACAAAAAACTAACTATTTCGTAAACTAAGCACTGACTATTTCTTAAACAAACAACTAACTATTTTGTAAATTAAACACTGACTATTTCTTAAAATCGAACACTAGCACTATCACTATTTTTTAAACTATTTCCTTACAAATTACTGTCATGCATTGATGTCAGCAATATATTTTTTTTATCACAAAATTCTCTCTCTTTTAAAATTTTTTTGGAGTTTGTTGATGTCAGTTTGAAAGGATTTGGTTGGCTCTATCCTCACAATCTCTTCCTTACACTCCCTCTCTCTCTCTGAACCTTTTCCTTTCCGATGAAATATTTAAAAAGTAATTTGGGTGCTGCTTTTGCACTGTTGATTTTCTGTTGAAAATTACTACTTTTCTTTTCTTTCTTTTTGTACGTAAACAGATTTCTCTCTCTCCCTCTCTAAAAGAATAAAAGCCATTGAAGCTTCACTCTCACGTTTTCCTTCCCAATGAAATGTTTTAAAAATAATTTATTTCATCCATCCATTCCATCTCATCATTTTAAAAATAATTTATTTCATCCATCCATTCCATCTCATCATTCATGGTACTACTCCCACTACTTATTTTGCACTGCACGTTAGTCTTCTTATCAGTTATATTTGCTCACAGTCACAACAGAGGCTTGATTTAATAATTGAATTGGTTGGCGCGTGCTTACACGCGGTTGGGTTGGATTTTTTTTTTCTTGTCCTTATCATTAAATAAAGTTGTATATGGTTTTTGGTTAAAACTCAAAATTTTGAAGCCCTTTTAGTTAGTTTTCCTTTAAATTTATTATAAAAATCAAATTTCTTCCTAATTATCTCTTTGATTATTATTTTATATTTATTGTTTTGTTATTTCTTGTTCTTCCTACTGCTTTAAACCTCATTTATTAATTTTTAATAATCAACCTATATCACATGTTAATTATATTTATCTACTTATATGACAAATTCTTTTTTATAATCAACCTGTCACAGATTAATATGTCTTGTTTGTAGGTATATTATGTTTTTTCTACCTTTTAGTTAGGTTTCATATATTATTTATAGGTATAGTATACATTCATATTTTTGTTACTTGAGTTAGGGTAGAATGTTTGCAGATAAATTTATGTTAGTATATTAGTTTTTCTGTTATAAGATATTAGAAGATTTTGATTGATTTTTAATATTTTTAGAAAATATAAAAAGAGTATAAAAGAAATAAAAACATGTAATTAAATAACTGGACTCACTCCTAAAACCATCTATATTTTTGGACCTAGATCTAAAAGTCTCAAAATAAAAAAAATAAAAATAAACTATAATTGGGAATTTTAACGAAAAGCTCTTGGTACTGTTCACTTTAACGAAAAACCACAATTTTACACTAAAAAGTCAATCATGGTACTATTCACTTGATCATTTATATTTTGTCTTTATTATTAAAACTCAAAGTTTTCAAGCCATTTTCATTAGTTTTTTATTTTATTTTATTTATTTTATTTTTTTATTTTTTATTAGAGATGCTATGGACGACATTCGTGTGAGATTTGAAGGGAAAAAAAATAAAATTTAGTTTGTGCCAAATTACATTATTACTCATGATTTTACTTTGTGAATTGTTCCAGAACAATCTACTACAAGATGTTATTTTTTCTTAGGGTCTTTGATTTCTTGGAGATAAAAAAGACAAAAGACAATTTCTTATCTCGAGCGCAAGACGAATAAAGAACCATGACCGAAGCTTCTGGTGAGTTGTTATGACTTCGATATATATTGAGGGATTTGCAATTATGGCATTCAAAGCTGGCACTATACGTTATGATCTCTTCATATTGCTGCAAATTAATCCAGTATACCATGAACGAACAAAGCATGTAGGGGGACATATTGTCATTTCAACGAAATTCAAGATGGTTTTGGTCGTCACAAAACATGTTTCTTATTCTTACCAACTAGAAGATGTGTTTACAAGGGAGTTCTAGACATCCACTCTCCAACTTGAGGAGAGTGTTGAGAAGTCAATGCTATCCCGGATATCATGGCTTAGATTAAGAAACAAATATGCAACTGATTTGTATATGTTTGGCTTCTTATTTTGTACCTTGATTGTAGGATTGATTCCTTGCTAGATAGGAATTTAATATGGAATACCTTGAGAGTAGTCTTAGAGAACTTACTTCTGCGAGAGTAATGTCCAACTCTTCTATAATTCCAGATTCAGCAGCGGATGAATATCCTAACTGCAACAAAAAATCTGTCACACGATTCTAATTCCTAATTGTATTTAAGGAACATTTAATGATTATTCAAGACCATAAACAATTTGATGCAGCAAAGTGAAAAGAACAGGATAAATAATTTGTTGAATAAGGTGGTAAGTCACTTACAGCACACCCAAAAGAAAGGGAACCCCAGAGGGCCACCAGAGTGCTGAGAACAACAACAGCGGTAACCGGTAAGGACCCAGCATCCGGCGTTGCATCGCTGTAATCATTGCCAGCTCCTTCTTCATGTACCAAGTTCTCTGAAACTGTTAGCAGTCCTTCCATGGTTTCTCTAGGATCCATAAATAAATCTTAAATTATTGGAAGACGAAGATAATATCTCTCAACTAAGACTTGGAGCGATCTAGCTTTGGTAGTCGCCCATTCATACGTATAAACACCGGTTTAAGTGGTTCACTCTTAATTGAGCTACGTCCACTTCGTATATATGTACTTAATTAGTTTGGATTTATGTACAGTAATAAACGTGGGGGAGCGTTTAGAAGGATTTATAGTATCATGACATTATTCCAGAGAGTTCCTGTGTTGGAGTAGTTGGTTGTTTGCTCCCTCTCAATTATTTGTAGGCCCTTTGAACTATATTGGTCATACGGCCTCATGATATCCACTTAATTGTAGTATAGTCGGCTCTAGTAAGATCGTTCTCCACATAGATTGAATGAATAATTTATGGTAAATCAAATCTTAATTAATTATTTAAACTAAATTTGATAAAATGTTGACTTTGTGATTTAAAATAATAAAAACTAATTTAATAGAAAATAATTAAATAAAGTGACAAAATAAAATAAACTAAAAGAAAATAGTTTTTGAAAATTAATTTGAGCACTAGGATTCAACCGTTACCTTAACAATCTTACGTAGTTCTTCCAATTACTTATGACTTACACATCTAAGAAGTTACACATATTAACCACAAGAAGTCAACGCCAATTCCAAGGACAACCCTCAGCCAAAATTGTATCAAATTATTTTTCTAAATATCATAATGGTGACCAATCATCAAGACAATTAGATAGTTTAAATCGGTGATTAATAATTCAAAACTTGCATCCATAATATCATAAGCAAATTGAAAATTTGAAAAGAAACTATATATTCTTACTAAGGCTCGTGGTCTTGCCCTAGCAAACGAAACTAGTTACTGACAATCATAAAACAAAATATTATTAAAAAAAAACACCTTGGAAATAAACTTGAATCTTCCAAAGTAGGGCGTGTCACAACCCGTCCCGGAAATGTACATTGTTTTGTTATCGTTGATGTGAAAAGACTAAAATGCCCTTGAGCGTTTGGGGCATTGTGGGACTATGTGTGGTTGAGGACCAATGTGTTAAGTTCCTATTATTTTGGACCCAATTGGAAGTAAGGAAAATGGGTTGTTTTTATTGGTGACCCAAAAATCTGGACCATACATCTTGTCTCTCTCTCGCTCTCCTGTGCTCTCTCTTCTCTCTCTCTCTCGGTTTCACCCTCTCTCCTTCGAAAGGGTACGGATAAGCACCCAAGACCCTTGAAACTTCACGGATCGTGGCCAAAATTAGTACCATTATGTTCGTGAAGACCATACGAGTTCAAAGGTACCCAGTTTAGGACAATCCAAGCTTATAGCGAGCTTAGTGAGGTCCCAATGAAGCTTGGAGTGCTTCATTTGAAGGTTTTGGACGTCGGGATCGTGTGGACGAAGTTTGGCCGATTTTCTTGGAATTCTCCGGTGAGGCCTATCCTGAGGACGAGCGTATCCACGGGCGACTCAGGGGTTACGACCCTTCGACATATCAGTGAGTGAGCTTTTAGTTTTCAATATATATTTATATACTTGATATATTTCCCAGAAATGCATTTAAATGAAAGTATGCCTTGAATATATATAAATGTGGTGTTGTGGAGGCACAGGTAAGTTCAGGTAAGTTATGTTTGATTAAGTGAACTACGAATGACTTAATCCCTATTCAGGGTACGTAGGCAGTCTAACGAAACATTAGATGCAGTCATACATTAAATGAGACAAAAGCCTTAGTTGTGAATGGAATGATTATAAATGCATTAATGAACATTAAGCTCATAACCTGCACCAGGGTGATTGCGATTTAGCCAGAGAGAGAGCTGGCATATGCCTATATATTATGTCACCTCCACCACTATATGCTCACATTGGATCTAATTAGGTGCACAGTCTTGTCGTACAGACCACTATAGGTGGTTTTGACTCATAGGTGACTAACGTATTATCGCACAGCTAGCATTGAGAGAGTAAAATTGAGCATAATTATATTACACCCAATCTTGTCGTACATATCCTTTTTAGTGGTTCCAACTTATGTGCAGTATATTGCCGTATAGGTCATAACAGTGACTCCAGCTAGATTGAGTTGAGCTATGAATTCAACCGTACAGACTACCACAGGGGTTCTGACTAACATATCATATTTCTATGAAATCATTCTTGCCTGAATTGCTTATTCTGTTATAAATTGGCATGGCATACATTTGAATATGATTATGTGAAGCATGAATTGAACTAATTTGATATGATTTCAGATATATATATATATATATATATATATATATATGTATATGCTTATATCTTGATTCTGGGAAAATTATACATGTTTTACAGCGAGAGGTTAGTTATATTGATAAATGAAATGATTTTGTAAAACATTTGTTTTTGCCCACTCACGTTTTCTGTTTTGCGCCCCTCCAGGTTTTAAGTAAGCTTGCTGTTGGAAGGCTTGAGGACGTCGGTAGTTCTGACTTATCTAAATAATAGTAGGACATTCCTGGTATTGTATAACTAGTACTTGTCCTACTGGACTGCACCTAGACTTTATGCTCTGATTATGAGTGTTTACTGTTATAACTAACTCCTATCACTCTCTGTTAGTAGTGCACTCTAGTGATTTGGTTTTTGATTATTCGTATATTTCTTATCTTTATCGCTTCCGCACTGTGCACATGGCTACGTCACTCTCACGTGACGGCCAACATGCCTTGACCTCGGTCGGGGTGTGTCAGTTTGGCATCAGAGCCTAGGTTTAGCAGTCCTGTATAATTCTTGAATATTTTAATCCTTGTGATGTCTTATTTCAGAACTATGCTGCCTCGTAGAGAGCCCCATCAATCAGCTGAATCTAGTTTCCCTGATATTGCTCAATTAGGGGAAGCTATAGTTTCCACCATTTAGACAGCATTCCGTACTCCCCAGAGGACACCTCTTGAGACCGTTCATAATCTGAAGTTGACTCACTTCAATGGAAATGAAGGTCATGATGAGGTAGAAAAATGGTTGAATCATGTGGAAAAGACCTTTTAGGTGATGCAGAGTCAGGGGAATCTTTCTTCTGATAGGTGGGTCGAGCCGATTACCAGGTTTTTGGGAGAATAGCCTGCATCCTGGTGGAGATAGGAGTCTTACCAGTTGATCCCAGCAGAGATTGTGGACTGGGGAGTGTTTAAGGAGCTGTTTCGGAAAAAGTTCATTCCTCCTGCGTATATCGATAGTAAGAAACAGGAGTTTACTCATCTGAGGCAAGGAAAGATGTCTGCTAATGAGTATTACAGGATGTTTATTGATCTGTTGAAATATGATCTGGAAGTTGCTGCTAATCCGGTAGAGATGCTTCGCCGTTTCAGTTTGGGTACTAAGAAGAAATGGCATTCCATAAAGACATCGACTCACTGTGCCTCTTACCAGGAGTTTTATGAGATTCTACTAAGGATTGAGGCCACAGAGAACATGCCTAGTGAAAGTGAGGATGAGGAAGGAAAGAATGGGGGCCAGAGACGAGATGACAAAGGAAAAGGGCAAGCATTTCAGGGAACCCGCAAGACCCAGAACTTTAAGATGAATGGTGTCAGTTCCAGCTCTTCTAACGGAGGATTGAGTACTAATATGCAGATGAGAGGTGGTAGATTTACTGAAGGCCCTAGGTTCTAGAGGCAAAGAGATTTTGGTGGTCCAGGTGGATCTGGTGTTCCCTTATGCCGCATGTGTAATAATCGGCATTTTGGGGAGTGTAGGAGAGGCAACAATGGATGTTTTACTTGTGGACAGATGGGTCATAGGGCTGCTTAATGCCCTCAGGGTCAATAGAGACCCCAGCAGCATTCATTCCCACCACTTGCACCTACCCAGCACACTTCAGGATCAGGTGGTTATACTTAGGCTGGACGAAGAGGTGCCTACCACTATCAGGGTGACGTTACTCCCTACACCTCAGGACAGCAGCAGTACTCTCAGGATCCTCAGTATCAGAGTGGGTATCCTCAGTATCAGGGAGAATCTATGTCTTATCAGCCACATTCAGCCGGAGAATCTCAGTGGTACCAAGGGGGACAGCCCCAGTAGGGAGAGATTGCTACTAGTAGTGCAAGGTTTTTGAGGCAGTCGGGTCAGCAGAGACAAAGACGTGATGTTCATGCCAACAGAGGTCGCAGTGGACGACAGCAGAACTAGGCACGTATCCACAACATGTCACTGCAAGATGCCTAGAATAATCCAGATTTAATCATGGGTACGTTAAATATTCTTGGTCATTTTGCTAGAGTATTGATTGATTGTGGTGCTACACATTCTGTTATTTTTCATACATTTGCTCAAGTGACACAACCCTATCCCACACCTCTAGGATATAATTTAGAATTTTCTATGCCTAGAGGGGATAGCTGTTTTGTGGATCGGGTAAATCCAGGATGTCCAGTGATAGTAGAAGATATTATTATGCCGGCTAATCTTATGCCGTTGGATATTATGGATTTTGATGTGATTTTGGGCACTGATTGGTTGCACTATAATCGTGCCAAGATAGATTGTTATGGGAAGACAGTTACATTTCATTGTCCTGGATTACCTGAAGTTACATTTATGGGAGAACCTAGTGGGGTGAGAAATGGTATTATTTCAACCATGAAAGCAAAGAGACTGATGTCGAAAGGTTGTTAGGGATATTTGGCTCATATGGCGTTGAATGATGATGCTCCTAGTAGTGTGGATGATGTTCGTGTGGTCAGATATTTTCCGGATGTATTCCCTGAGGATTTACCTGGATTGCCGCCAGATAGAGAGGTGGAGTTTGTTATTGATCTGCTTCCAGGTACGAATCCCATATCCTTAACTCCTTATAGAATGGCTCCTGCTGAATTAAGGGAATTGAAAGTGCAGTTACAAGAGTTAGTGGATAAAAGTTGTATTCAGTCGAGTACTTCACCTTGGGGAGCTCCAATTTTATTTGTGAGAAAGAAAGATGGAACTTCGAGGCTGTGCATTGATTACAGGCAATTGAATCGGGTAACCATTAAGAACCGTTATCCATTGCCTCGTATAGATGATTTATTTGATCAACTCAGAGGTGCATGTGTATTTTCTAAGATTGATTTGAGGTCAGGTTACTACCATTTAAAGATTAAAAATGAAGATGTCCCTAAAACCGCATTCAGGACTCGATATGGTCATTATGAGTTTCTTGTGATGTCATTCGGGTTAACTAATGCACCAGCAGCTTTTATGGATTTGATTAATCGAGTATTCCAGCCATATTTGGACAGGTTTGTTATTGTCTTCATTGACGATATTCTGGTATACTCTAAGTCTAAGGCTGAGCATGTTAGACATCTGAAGTTGGTGTTGAGCAGTTTGAGGGAACACCAGTTATATGCTAAGTTTAGCAAATGTGAATTTTGGTTGAATCAGGTGGCATTTTTGGGACATGTTATTTCTGCTCAAGGTGTTCAAGTGGATTCTCAAAAAGTGGCAGCTGTGGAGAATTGGGAGCAACCTCGAACCGTCACCGAGGTACGGAGTTTTCTTGGCTTAGCAGGTTATTATAGACGGTTCGTTAAGGATTTTTCAGTGATTGCTCTGCCATTGACGAGGTTAACTCGAAAGGATGTTAAGTTTGAGTGGGATAATAAATGTGAGCAAAGTTTCCAACAGCTGAAGTACTACCTCACTCATGCTCATGTTCTAGCACTTCCAGATAATAGCGGTAATTATGAGGTTTATAGTGATGCTTCTTTGAATGGTTTGGGTTGTGTATTAATGCAACATGGTAGGGTGATTGCTTATGCTTCGAAACAATTGAAACCTCATGAGAAGAACTACCTTACACATCATTTGGAATTAGCAGCTATCATCTTTGCTTTGAAGATTTGGAGACATTATCATTATGAGAAATGTAAGATCTTCACAGATCATAAGAGTCTTCATTATCTGTTGACTTAGAGAGATCTTAATCTTCATCAGCGGAGGTGGATTGAATTACTTAGTGACTATGATTGCACGATTGAGTATCATCCTAGTCGTGCAAATGCAGTGGCAGATGCACTTAGTATAAAGACTCCAACCAGACTTAATGTCATTTATGATTGTCACGTTCCTCTCCTAGCAGATTTGAGGTCCACTGGAGTGGAGATAGGAGTGGAAGATCAAGAAGAAGCCTTGCTTGCTAATTTTTAGGTTAGACCAGTTTTAATTGATCGTGTGCTTGAGGCTCAGATGAATGACGAGGAGACTCAGGAAATAATGCAAGCAAGAAATCAAGGTAAAAAGAAAGATTTCAAGATTCGAGAAATTGATGGCATACTTATGCAGGAAAGCAGAATGTATGTGCCGAACAATGCAGAGTTAAAGAAGGAAATTTTGGATGAAACACATATTTCGGCATATGCGATGCATCTATGAGGTACTAAGATGTATCATACCATTAGACCATTTTATTATTAGCTGGGTATGAAAAGGGAAATTGTTGAATATGTGAGTAGGTGTGCCATTTTCCAATAGGTTAAAGCTGAAAGAAAGAAGTCGTTTGGGTTGATGCAGCCACTTCCCGTTCCACAGTGGAAATGGGAAAATATTACTATGGATTGTGTACAAGCTTCCTCGCACACAGAATGGTTATGATGGCATTTGGGTGGTAGTTGATCGGCTTACTAAGTTAGCACATTTGATTCCAGTAAGGGAAAAGTATTCGTTAAGCCGATTAGCTAAGTTGTTTATAGCACAGATTGTGAAGTATCATGGTGTGCCGGTTAATATTATCTCGGATCGGGATCCTCGATTTACTTCTAAGTTCTGGATAGCATTCCAAGAAGCTCTTGGTACGAGATTACTTTATAGTACGACATATCATCCTCAGACAGATGGACAATCTGAGAGGACCATTCAGACATTAGAGGATATGTTGAGATCTTCAGTGCTGCAGTTTGGAGATAGTTGGCATGACTGTTTGGATTTGATGGAGTTCTCCTACAACAACAGTTATCATTCGAGCATTGGTATGGCACCATTTGAGACACTTTATGGAAAATCTTGTCGTACGCCTCTATGTGCGAAAGAGTTTTAGTGGGCCCTGAGATTGTGGATGTGACTACTCAAAATGTTAAGGTAATTAAGTCTAACCTGAAAGCAGCCCAAGATCGACAAAAGAGCTTAGCAGACAAACATGCGACTGATCGAAAGTATAATGTAGGCGATTGGGTATTCCTGAAGCTATCACCTTGGAAAGGTGTTGAACGATTTGGAAGGAAAGGAAAGTTGAGTCCTAGGTACATTGGGCCATATATGATCACCAAGCGAATCGGTGAGGTTGTTTATAGGCTTGAGTTGCCTCCAGAGTTGTCCAAGGTGCACGATGTGTTTCATGTTTCGATGTTTCGACATTATGTTTCAGATCCTTCGCATGTGATTCCTCCTCAACCTTTGGAAATTAATCTGGATTTGATTTATGATGAGGAACCAATGACTCTGTTGGATTGGAAAGATAAGGAACTGAGGAATAAAACCGTACACTTGGTGAAAGTATTATGGAGAAATCATTCAGTGGAAGAAGCTACTCCAGAGACAGAAGATCGGATGAGAGAGATGTATCCACGATTGTTTTATGATTATTAGTGGATGTATTTGTTATGTATAATTTCGAGGATGAAATTTTATAAGGTGGGGAGATTGTCACAACCCGTCCCGGAAATGTACATTATTTTGTTATTGTTGATGTGAAAAGACTAAAATGCCCTTGAGCGTTTGGGGCATTGTAGGACTATGTGTGGTTGAGGACCAATGTGTTAAGTTCCTATTATTTTGGACCCAATTGGAAGTAAGGAAAATGGGTTGTTTTGATCAGTGACCCAAAAATCTGAACCATACATCTTGTCTCTCTCTCACTCTCCCGTGCTCTCTTCTTTCTCTCTATCTCGGTTTCACCCTCTCTCATTCGAAAGGGTACGGATAAGCACCCAAGACCCTTGAAACTTCACGAATCGTGGCCAAAATTAGTACCATTGTGTTCGTGAAGACCATACGAGTTCAAAGTTACCCATTTCAGGACAATCTAAGCTTATAGTGAGCTTAGTGAGGTCCCAAGGAAGCTCGAAGTGCTTCATTTAAAGGTTTTGGATGTCGGGATCGTGTGGACGAAGTTTGGCCGATTTTCTTGGAATTCTCCAGTGAGGCCTATCCCGAGGACGAGCGTATCCACGGGCGACTCGAGGGTTACGACCCTTCAACATATCAATGAGTGGGCTTTTAGTTTTCAATATATATTTATATACTTGATACATTTCCCAGAAATGCATTTAAATGAAAGTATGCCTTGAATTTCCATGCCAAATGCCTTTATATTTTGGTTATGCATTTTATAGTTTCATATATATATATATATATATATATATATATATATATATATATATAAATGTGGTGCTGTGGAGTTACAGGTAAGTTCAGGTAAGTTATGTTTGATTATGTGAACTACAAATGACTTGATCCTTATTCAGGGTACGTAGGCAGTCTAACAAAATGTTAGATGCAGTCATACATTAATTGAGACAAAGGCCTTAGTTGTGAATGGAATGATTATAAATGCATTAATGAACATTGAGCTCATAACCTGCACCAGGGTGATTACGATTTAGCCAGAGAGAGAGTTGGCACATGCCTATATATTATGTTGCATCCCGCACCATATGCTCATATTGGATCCAATTAGGTGCACAATCTTGTCGTACAGACCACTATAGGTGGTTCCGACTCGTAGGTGACTAACGTATTATCGCACAGCTAGCATTGAGAGAGTAAAATTGAGCATAATTATATTACACACAATCTTGTCGTACAGATCCTTTTTAGTGGTTCCGACTTATGTGCAGTATGTTGCTGTATAGTTCATAGTAGTGACTCCGGCTAGATTGAGTTGAGCTATGAATTCAGCCGTACAGACTACCACAGGGGTTCCGACTAACATATCATATTTCTATGAAATCATTCTTGCTTGAATTGCTTACTTTGTTATATATTGGCATGGCATACATTTGAATATGATTATGTGAAGCATGAATTGAACGGATTTGATATGATTTCAGATATATATATGTATATGCTTATATCTTGATTCTAGGAAAATTATACATGTTTTACGGCGAGGGGTTAGTTATATTGATAAATGAAATGATTTTGTAAAACATTTGTTTTTGCCCACTCACGTTTTCTGTTTTGCGCCCCTCCAGGTTTTAAGTAAGCTTTTTGTTGGAAGGCTTGAGGACGTCAGCAGTTCTGACTTATCTAAATAATAGTAGGACATTCCTGGTACTGTATAACTAGTACTTGTCCTACTGGACTACACCTAGACTTTATGCTCTGATTATGAGTGTTTACTGTTATAACTAACTCCTATCACTCTCTGTTAGTAGTGCACTCTAGTAATTTGGTTTTTGATTATTCATATATTTCTTATCTTTATCGCTTCCGCACTGTGCACATGGCTACGTCACTCTCACGTGACGGCCAGCATGCCTTGACCTCGGTCGGGGTGTGTCAGAGCGTGCGTTCTCTCCCTAAATTTTATACGTTGTTCCTCCTCTCTCTTTTTTTCCCTAATGACTAAAAAGTCTTATTTATACTATTACAAAATAAAACCCTAAAAGGTCTTAAAATAAAACTAGGAAACATAATAAAATAATAAAACAGAAAATAAAGGTTTCCTATTTGAACTAAAATTTGGATTTCTCATAAAATTAGGCTTTTGACCAAACAAATTAAGTCTAATTTGGTCCCAAAAGGTCTCTTTTGAAATCTGAAGACGTTCCCTACAAATCCTTAGATGGAATCTTCCTCAAAATATGTCATCTTGACCTCCAAAAGACCCAAAACCTCCAAAAACATCAATATGAGAAAGATGCGCCCTGGGCCTTTATTTCATTGCCACGGTCAAATGGCTAAGTAGAAAAATCTGAAAATTTGATACAATCATCTTGAAAGATTCACAAACCTCCTCCAATTGGAATCACTCCAAAATTCATCCGTTTGATTACTTTATGATCAAGAGGAAGTCGAATGTCCTACATTGAAAATATAATCCAAAGTATCAAAATCTCACAAAATAACCAATAAATTAATACCACAATTAGGGTAAAATATTGACTCATCAAGTAATGAGGTGTGGCTGTTTGAAGGGAGGTAGAGTTTGTCGAAAAGTTCATGGGAAGGTATTTCGGTCGAATAGGAAACGATGCAAATTTGTTAGCAGTGTAAAATATGCAATAGGGTAGCGATTGCTGCTCTAGTCGTGAAAAGTATTTATTAGGGCATGTTGGGAAGATTTTATGGGGAAACTGTAAAAATTGAACTATTTTTTAATCTTATGATTAAAATAGGACAAACCAGTTATGCACAAGTCATGCACACCATGCACAAAAGCTAATTGACTAAAATACCCACATATAAAATGTAAAAACTCATTGGTGATGACATCATTTTTCTGATTTTGAAGAGATAGCTGTGAGCTTTGAGTTTTTGGGTTGGCTTAGATATGTGCATATCACGTGCATGTAACTAGAAAAAGATGATTTCTAATGGGACTTTCAAAATCTAGGTTCAGGTTAAAGATTTATAAATAGCATATCTTTAAGGGATTTCCATAATCTAGGCCCCCACATATCCCCAACGCCGTTAATTGCATGATACATGTCCACCACAAAACCGACACACGTTCCAAATATTGCATCAAGAATCCTAATTTCTCACAGTAAAAAAAAAATCCCAAATTAAAAAAAAAATGAAAGCTCTGATCTTTGCGACGACACTTAAATTCCGGAAAATGACCCATTGCATCAATAAGACAAAGCCTGTTTGGAGATGCCAAAATATTTTAGACACCAGAACATCACTCAATTTCAACTTTTTTGGTGTTTACCCCACCCCACCATACCTCTATCCCTAAAGAAGAGAGGGAGGAACACCATTGAAGGTGGCAGAGGAGAGAAGGCTGGGCAACAATTGAAGAGCTTTTGATTTTTTGTTTATTCAATTACTATATGTAGGTGGCATTGCTAACGCCATGGTGTCGGACCAAGAAACCAACAACCCATTTCCCTTAAGATTTTGCACCCATCGGGATCAAATTTTGTCAATCATGTTTCTCTTCCTCCCTTATGTTTCTTTCTCTACAAAATCAGAAATGAGGGTTCGAATTTATGGGTAACCCATTTATATGGGAGGGTAATTTGGTAATTGTACATTTTAGGAAAATCCTATTTTTGTCCTATTGTTGTGCATAACATTTGCATGCTCTATGCATATTCAGAAAATCGTATTTCAGTCCTAAGATTAAGAAAATAGGTCATTTTTTTGCAATTTCCTAAAATATGCAGGTAGGGTGCTTTCAGTTCTTTTCTTTTTTGTCAAACAAGATTACTTACATTAAAAACTAGAACAAGGCCCAAAAAAAGCTGGCAAAACAACAACAGATAAAGTAAAAGGCTCAAGCAAAAGATGAGCAGCAACCCAAGATACAACTGGAGGCCTCACAAGCTTAGAACCGAAGGCAACAAAAACAAACAACAAAAAAACCGTCATCTGAAGCAGGATAAACCAAACCGCTGCTGGCATCACATCCTCGGAGGAAGCCAAACTTCGAACCGAGAAAATAGACACGAATCCAAGTGCCCTTCACTAACCCCTGCAAATATATACAAACAAAGTATCTTATGGATAGAAAGTAAGGTTAAGAGGTATGTAAAATATCCCTACTGTGGCAAATGCCACAAAACACTTGGCCTTTATGGGAATTCGGTATGCTAGTTGAAGGAAATAACGTGAGGGCAGAAAGTGGATCTGATATCCAATTTCTGATTAGAGACTGTAGATCCGAGCACAAGATGGTGTGAGGATGGAATATCACAACTAAGGAGAAGAGAGGACGGAAAAGTAAAAGACATAAAGCAATAAAAATAGGAGAAGAACTCCAGATAAGCGGCATGAAGCCGAAATCTGAGGCAAGCTCAGAGAAATTCAGATCAAGCTCAACAAAAACTGCAAAGAGGGAACGAAGAGGTCCCAATCTTGACAGACATCCAAAACCGAAACATGACGTCACCACATTTCTGTTCATCTATCATGTCTCGCCTTTGAGACAAAAGTAAAACACAATCAATGATTTTGCCACGCATTAACTTTCTTTTATTTTATGGCTGCATCTAACTTTCACGTTAGAATGCCTACGTAGCTTAAGTAGGGATTAAGCCATTCGTAGCTCACCTTTCATTCAACTCTGAACTTTTCTTAATACACTTCCTAGTAGAAAACATAGGCTACCACACTACATAACAACCATATACCAACCACGATTTGTTATTTCATCGTTCACAAATGTCACATGCAATCCAACACCATTCCACAATCATAGATGCATGGTATTAACATTTAACTACATTAATCAATCAACAAGATCACATATCATTTCATGAAATTTAATAAAGGAACTCTACCTGATTCTCTACTTGGATTCCAAGTAATAACATGGTAAATCAATTTATAAACACAATGCCTACTGTGAGCAATTCTCATTCACTCGATCTAAGGTTTCAAACTAACTTTTTGGAAATGAACAAGAGTAGGGATTCCGGACCACTCAATGGAATCCAACTAAAATATGGTTGCCTATCGAAATGTACCAAGTACAACTAGCCCAAGGTAGGCAGTGATCACCCATCACAGATATGTCAAGTATGATTACCCCTAGAATACGTATGATCCCTTATTTCAGATATACCAAGCAGAACTATATGCATAGTCTAATCGTGTAGGCAGTGATCACTCATTATGGACATACCAAGCATGATCACCCTTGAAATATGTACCTTTATCGCAGATATACTAAGAAGGAACATATCCTAACTCTAGGTAGTGATCACCCATCGCTGATATACCAACTATGATAACTTTTAGAATGCATATGGTCCCCTATTGTAGACAAACCAAGCAGAACCATAAGCATAGTCTAATAATGTAGGCAGTGATCACCCATCGCGTATATACCAAGCATGATCATGCCTAACATACGTACAGTCCCCCATCACAGATCTACCAAACAAAACCGTATCTTATAGCTCTAGGTGGTGATCACCTATCGTGGATATACCAAGCATGATCACTCCTAGAATGCGTATGGTCCCCTATTGCAGATATACCAGGAAGAACCATAAGCATAGTCTAATCATGTAGGCAGTGATCACCCATCACGGATATACTAAGCATGATCACCCCTAAAACACGTATCCCATCGTGGATATACCAAGCATGACAACTAGTACCTCAACCCCTACCTCAACCGCTACATGGTGCAGTTAGATCAACAAGTAACTTACCCCTACCTCAACCCCTATGATTTACAATGTAAGCACATGCCACTAGTACAAAAACATGTTTGTGTAACGCAGCAAATTTCGTCACGCAAAGTATGGTTGCGTGACGTTTTGTGTATCGCGCAAGATTTTGGTGCCAAACCAAGAATGCTTTACCACTTTTTTCCCAACTTTGCGTGACGCAGGGTGCACCTACGTCGCGCAAACTGTTTTGAAACTTTGGTATTCTTCCATTTTTTATATATGATTGTATTGAAATTTTGGTTAATATTACCCAATATATTGAAAATTTTGATATTTTTTGTTTGTTTGTGAATGACTAATTACCTGTTGGGATCAAAATATGCAGAAATTAAATCCATGATTAATGTAGTGATAGATGTGTTCATTCTTTATTCTATGAAAATTGGGGCTTGTCAAGTGTTTCAATTTCTTAATGTGAGTTAGAGGGTTATTCATGATTCAAAAAATGTGAAAAACTTTGGAGAATTTTAGTTGGAATTTTAGTTGTGAAAAACTTTGTACAATGCATATCCCATCAAAATGATAAATTCCCTAACACTTAGAGTTTATTTATACTTTCATCAAGTATAACATAAGATTTTGTGGTATCCACTTGTGTAAATATCTTAAATTGTCAATCGAATCAGTTCATTGTATTCATATAGGGTCAAGGAATGTAGCTGTAAAAAATCATCAAAATCGGAGTTAAAATAACTGTTAAACCGTGATTATTCGTTTATAACCGTCGAAAAGCTTTGTCCCATTACTTGATCACTGAATGTTTGTTTTTTGGGATTTTTGGCGTATGCGATCTTGAAATATATACAAATAAGTTTGACGGTTGGATCGTTGAAACTAATTTCGTACAATGCGTTTCCTATCAAGTATAATGGTATATATATATATATATATATATATATATTTACTAAGTAGATTTTAATTTATTTATTTGTACTCATAAGAAAAAGGGAAAAGAAAACTTTGCACGACGTAGGTACACATGTGTCGCACAAAGTTGTTTTGCGCGACGCGGGTGTACCTACGTCGCACGAAGTTTTTTTTTTTTCCTTTTGCTTTTTTTTTTTTTGGGTTCTTGCATTGCCTTTTTCTTTTGTGGTATCCACTTGTGTAAATATTTTAAATTGACGATCGAATTAATTAGTTTATTGTATTCATATAGGGTTAAAGAGTGTAGTTGTAAAAAATCATTAAAATTGGAGTTAAAATAACTGTTAAATTGTGATTTTTCGTTTATAGCCGTCGAAAAGGTTTGTCCTATTACTTGATATCTGAATGTTTGTTTTTTGCGATTTTTGTCGTATGCGATCTCAAAGCATATACAAATAAGTTTGATGGTTGGATCGTTAAAACTAGTTTCGTACAATGTGTTTCCCATCAAAACGATAGATTCACTAACACTTAGAGTTTATTTATACTTTCATTAAGTAAAACATAAGATTTTGTGGTATCCACTTGTGTAAATATTTTAAATTGACGATCGAATTAGTTTATTGTATTCATATAGGATCAAGGAGTGTAGCTGTAAAAAAAATCATCAAAATCGGAGTTAAAATAACTGTTAAATTGTGATTTTTCGTTTATAGCCGTCGAAAAGGTTTGTCCCGTTACTTGATATCTTCATGTTTATTTTTTGCGATTTTTGGCGTATGCGATCTCGAAGCATATAAAAATAAGTTTGACAGTTGGATTGTTGAAACTAGTTTCATACAATGCGTTCCCATCAAAACGATAGATTCACTAACACTTGGAGTTTATTTATACTTTCATTAAGTAAAACATAAGATTTTGTGATATCCACTTGTGTAAATATTTTAAATTGAGGATCGAATTAGTTCATTGTATTCATATAGGATCCAGGAGTGTAGCTATTAAAAATCATCAAAATCAGAGTTAAAACTACCGTTAAATCGTGTTTTTTTCATTTATAACCGTCAAAAAGTTTTGTCTGGTTACTTGATTCCTACATGTTTTTTTTTGTGAGTTTTGACGTATGCTATCTCGAAGCATATACAAATAAGTTTGACGGTTGGATCTTTGAAACTAGTTTCGTACAATGCGTTTTCCATCAAGTTCAATGGTATATATATTTACTAAATAGATTTTAATTTATTTATTTTATACTTATAACACTTAAGAAATTGAATGATATATGTGTAAAAAAAATTATTGTGGGTTTTTGTTAGAAAAATATATTATTGTGGGGTTTATGTAAAAAAAAAATTGAATTTGAAAGGAGGAAAATTACATTTTCAGTAATTTTTATAATAATTAAAAAAATAAAAAAAACCTTGCACGACGCCTTAATGTGATCGTCGTACAAAACTACTTTGCACGACGTTAAATTGTATACCTACATCGCGCCAGTTGTGATAATTTTGGCTATGCAATAGTGAAAAATAGGCATTTTTTTTGCAATTTTCCAAGTTTGGACCCAACTCTTTCTTTCCCGTAGACCTCTCTCTTATCCGTGAAACCCAAATCTTGAACCCATACCTCTCTTTCCTCTTCACGATCTCGAATCCAACCACCACCACTACTCTATCAGTTGTCTCTCTCCCTCTCGTTCTAAGCGGCGGGCCGCCACACGAATCTCGAAGCCGACGTGAATCAAGTCCTAAAATCAAGGTAAGGGTTTCTGATTTTCGTTGGGTTTTTATTATTTAGGGTTTAGGCTAAAATCAAGGTTGATTTCTGAGTACTTTGTCGAAATCTCCAGATAAAATTGGATGTTGGTTCTGGTTTAGGATCAAATTGCTTTTTTTCGTGATGTGATTCAAGTTGATTGTCTGAAGTTTTTGCAATTTTGTTGATCTGTATGTGTGTTTTGTGTATGAACATGGAGGTGTTCTTGCTGGACTAGTGAGGAAGGAAGGTTTAGGTGATTGAGGAAATTGGATATTGATTAAAGTGAATCTTGTCTGCATGTTATTTGCTTAAATCGTATATTTTTTTTGTTTGAGGAAATTGAATATTTGGATGTGAATTGAGCATTGGATAGTGATCTGATATTGGTAGGGACGATAAGAGTAATGAAGTCCAACATGTGTTTCTATACATTTGGTTTTCCTGTGTCTTTACTTCATGGCGCAAGAATATATTCACTTTTATCGTTTCAAAACCCTAGCTAATGTGATTATAATTCCGGACCCATTTACCCTCTTGGCATTTTTTCAAATATGGTAAGAGTGATTGGCTGGCTGTAGAATATTAGGTTGTATGTTGAATAATTTGTTCATGGTTTATGTCGTTGTCTGTTGGCAATTCATGTTAGGAAAAAGAAAAACACAAAGGTCTGTCATTTCACTATCTCTTCCAAGAGTACATAAGTTTATTCTATCATCAATTCCATGAGCGTGAGATGAAGGATTTAGCTTGCAAATAGCAACTTTAACTTGTTTTTCCTGAAAGGGTAAATGATGAAATTTAACAAAAGCTATTACTTCATAATGCTGCAATTATTTCTTTGTAATGGCTCATGGATACGCAAAAGTAACTTTAATTTCCTCATGTCAGTTTTATTTTATTATTATTTTTATATTTATGTTATTTCTTTTTCAAGTATTGTATTGAAAGGGTTTACCTTTCCTACTTAACACTCTCCAATTATAATGCGGAACGGGAAGATTCATTCCTACTTATATGTCAATCACAATTGTTGTATTTTTTCACGGCAGTTTGATTAGATGCTAACAATTTAATCTCACCATAGACCAGAAGGAAAATACTTTGCTTTCATCCCCAAAGGTCCACTGCTGCATGTTACTGCAGGCAGTGTGTACTTTTTGTTTTTCCCAAAATTCCAAAGCAAACAGGGCCTGGTTTATTTGTTCAGTTTTCTTTTCTTTTTTCTTCTAGTTTCAAATGCAAGAAAGGATCAGTTTTCTTTGCCGTGTTGGTTTCTGTTTGTTTTTTTGCAAGTCATATGCTGATGCTTGAATTTTGATGAGAAAACCAGTAATCGGATGTGGATTTTGATTAAAGTGAATCTTGTCTGCATGTTATTTGCTTAAATCGTATATTTTTTTTGTTTGAGGAAATTGAATATTTGGATGTGAATTGAGCATTGGATAGTGATCTGATATTGGTAGGGACGATAAGAGTAATGAAGTCCAACATGTGTTTCTATACATTTGGTTTTCCTGTGTCTTTACTTCATGGCGCAAGAATATATTCACTTTTATGGTTTCAAAACCCTAGCTAATGTGATTATAATTCCGGACCCATTTTCCCTCTTGGCATTTTTTCAAATATGGTAAGAGTGATTGGAGATGTAAATGCTTGCAGATGGAAGGATAGGATGGTAAGAGTGATTGGCCGGCTGTAGAATATTAGGTTGTACGTTGAATAATTTGTTCATGGTTTATGTCGTGTCTGTTGGCAATTCATGTTAGCAAAAAGAAAAACACAAAGGTCTGTCATTTCACTATCTCTTCCAAGAGTACGTAAGCTTATTCTATCATCAATTTTGTGAGCGTGAGATGAAGGATTTAGCTTGCAAATAGCATGATCAAATTTAGCAAAAGTTATTACTTCATAATGCTGCAATTATTTCTTTGTAATGGCTCATGGATATGCAAAAGTAACTTTAATTTCCTCATGTCTGTTTGCAAAGGATTATGGATTTGGTAATTTGTTTTCTTTAGTCGTTTTGATTAGTAATTGTTGTGATTAAACACACTAAGCCTGGGAGATCAAATTATATGTTGTGCTAGGATAGCACCAAACCCGTTGGAACCAACTCAAGCTAACCCACAGGAAATTTATCAAATGAAAATGCAAGAACAAAATATTAAAGAACACCAAGATTTTAACGAGGTTCCTCAACAGTCAGTGTAACTGGAGTACGTCCTCGGAGCAGTAGGAGCTCACCCAATAATCCACTATCAACCAAATGGGAGTTTACAAAATGTTGGCAATCTCACAACCCAAATAACCCAATACACCCAATAGCTCTCACACACCACATAAACAAATAGTGAAAGAAATATAATGAATAATTTCTTCTCTATACATATAGCTCAAAGCTATTACAACAACAACTATTTTGGTGAATGATTACTAACCAAATGAAGCAGCAGCTTCTTTTTTCTGTTTGGGCTCTCTGCAACTCTCCTGCTCTCGGCAGCTCACTCTTCTCACTTCTGCTCTAATCTTAAAAATGAGCTCACCCTTTCTTCTCTTCTACCCGAACAACAACAATAATTATGGTAATAAAAAACCCCAAAAGAAGAAAACATCATCATTTGCTTTTCCCTAAAACAAGGAAGAAACATCATCATTTGTCTTTCACCTTTTTTTTCTTTTGATTTCTTTATTAGCCGAAAGGTGATGGCTTGTTTTGGCCATAATTCAACAATCTCCACCTTGGCTAAATTCCGAAAACGCCATGATAAGCCAACCAACACAATTGACCCAAAAAATCACTCCCAAACACTAGCAAGAGAACAACTCATGCCGAGCCAAATGCTCCAAAAACTCCTACTGCTCAACGCCTTCTTTATATAGGCATAATGTGAGCCAAGTTCAAACAGTGAACAAACTTGGCTACACCAACAACCTTAGTCAACATATCAGCGGGGTTGTCTTTAGTTGGAATCTTCTGGAGAATGATTTCCCCTTCACCAACAATTTCACGAACAAAGTGATAACGCACATCTATGTGCTTGGTCCTCGCATGATGAACCTGATACTTAGCCAAATAAATGGCACTCTGACTATCACAATGTACCTCCACCTGCTTCTGATCAACCCCCAAATCCCTAATCAGCCCATGTATCCAAATGGCCTCCTTTATAGCTTCAGCAACTGCCATATATTCAGCCTCTGTAGTAGACAAGGCAACAGACGACTGCAAAATGGACCTCCAACAAACTGGTCCTTTAGCCATAGTAAACACATAGCCTGTAGTAGACTTCCTTCCATCCAGATCACCTGCATAATCTGAATCAACATAACCAACTGCAAAATGACCAATACCAGAGTCATCCCTCTCAAAGCATAAACCAACATCTCGAGTACCATGGAGATATCTCAATATCCACTTAGCTGCTTGCCAGTGCTCTTTACCTGGATTATGCATATATCGACTCACCATGCCAACTGCATGAGCAATATCCGGTCTAGAGTATACCATTGCATACATCAAACTACCAACCAAATTTGCATATGGTATATTTTTCATTTGCAGCTTCTCTTTATCATTTTTAGGACATTGTAGAGAACTCAATTTAAAATGAGGAGCCAAAGGGGTACTAACCGGTTTGGTTGAATCATGAACTCCAAACTTCCGAATCAACTTCTCAAGGTATTGTCTTTGATTCAAACTGACCAAACCCTTCTCTCTATCTCTAGTGATCTCCATGCCAAGGATCTTCTTCGCTTCACCAAGATCCTTCATCTCAAACTCATTCTTCATTTGCTTCTTCAATTTTTCAATTTCTTCAACATTTTTTTAGGCAATCAACATATCATCAACATATATCAACAAATAAATGAAAGACCCATCTTGCAACTTCTTGAAGTACACACAATGATCATATTGACTTCTAGAATAATTTTGGCCTCTCATAAATTTATCAAACCTCAAATATCATTGCCTTGGAGATTGCTTCAAGCCATAAAGTGATTTCTTCAATTTGCAAAACAAATTTTCCTTCCCTTTCACTATATACCCATCCGGTTGACACATATAAATCTCTTCATTCAAATCACCATGTAGGAAAGCCGTCTTCACATCGAGTTGCACAAGCTCAAGATCATATTGTGCAACAAGAGCTAACATAATACGAATTGAGGAGTGCTTCACAACTGGAGAAAATATTTCATTGTAGTCAATGCCCTCCTTTTGTGCATACCCTTTAGCAACTAATCTTGCTTTAAATCTCACATTGCTTTTCTCATCAGTATCTTCCTTCTTGGCATACACCCATTTGCAACCGATAGCTTTCTTGCCCTTAGGCAATTTAGCTAACTCCCAAGTCTTGTTCTTCAAGAGAGAATTCATCTCATCACCCATGGCATTGCACCACCTCTTCTTCTCCTCACTCTCAATGGCTTCCTCAAAATTGGATGGAATCTCTTCAGTGATAATAGGAAGAGCAAAAGCAACATAGTCACTATACCGAGCTGGCTTGGTAATTTGTCTCTTTCCTCTGTTCTTGGCAATAGACTCTTGAGGTGAAACTTGCTCTTCAACTTGAATAGAATCTTCAAGTTCAACTTCTTCAACATCCTCATGGTCTCCAACTTCTTCACTTGTAGTGGCTTCGACATCAGCGGAAATAGGATTTGAAGTACCAGAGGCAACTTTCTCAAGCTCCACCTGTTGGACATCTTTCACATTCTTCTCAGAGACTTTGTACATACTTTCTTCATCAAATGTCACATCTCTGCTGATTACAAGTTTTTTCATCTCTGGGCACCACAACCTGTAACCTTTGACACCACTACTAAAACCAAGAAATATAGCCTTTTTGGCTCTAGGATCAAGTTTATTTTCAGTTACATGAAAATAAGCAGGTGAACCAAAAATACGGATATAGTCATAATCAGAAGAAGGTTTTCCAGTCCATACCTCCATTGGTGTCTTACCCTGAACAGCAGCTGAGGGTAACCGGTTGATGATGTGACATGCATAATTAACTGCTTCTGCCCAAAATGACTTGCTTAAACCCGATTGAGACAACATACATCTAACCTTCTCAAGCAAGGTTCGATTCAATCTTTCTGCAACTCCATTTTGTTGTGGAGTTCCCCGAACACTGAAATGTCTCACAATTCCTTCCTCTTTGCAAACTTTAAATAAAGGATCGGATGTGTATTCACCACCATTATCCGATCTCAAAATCTTAATCTTTCTCCCAGTCTGGTTCTCAACCATTTTCTTCCAACCCAAGAAAATGCTTAACACCTCACTCTTGTGCTTCATAGTGTAGACCCAAGACCTTCTTGAATAATCATCAACAAAGGTCACGAACCAATGTCTACCACTCAAAGAGGGAGTCTTTGTAGGACCCCAAACATCCGAATGCACATAATCAAGAATGCCCTTCGTCTGATGTACAGCAGTACCAAACTTCACTCTAGTTTGCTTCCCCAAGACACAATGCTCACAGAAATCAAGCTTACAAGTCGTGGCACCTTTTAGAAGACCTTGTTTCACAAGCCCTTGTAGAGCTTTCTCACCGGCATGGCCTAATCTCATATGCCACAATCTAGTAGTATCTGAATCAGATGTGCCCATATTTTCAGAGACTACAGATGCTTCACCTGTCACAGTGCTTCCCTGCAATAAATACAAATGGCCACATCTAGGAGCTTTCATCACAACAAGTGCACCATAAGTAACTTTCAATGTCTGTCCATCTGAATGAAACCTGAAGCCCTTGGATTCCAAAGTACCCAAAGAAATAAGATTTTTCTTCAAATTCGGTACATACCGAACACCTGTCAACTCTTTAACCATGCCATCATGCAACTTCAAACGAACTGTACCAATCCCTTTTGTTGTGCAAGGATTGTCATCTCCCATGAACACAACGCCACCATCAAACTCTTTCAAGCTTGAAAACCAATCCTTGTGAGGAGTCATATGATGAGTACAACCCGTATCCAACACCCACTTAGTAGCACAATCAAATGATGAGGAAGTGGTTAAAGCAAAATCAGAAAAATCTGTTTCAACCTCAGCAACATTAGCTTCAGAACTTTCTTTGCCTTTGGTCTTCAATTTAGGACAATCTTTCTTCCAATGGCCCTTATTACGACAAAAGGCACATTCATCCATTTCCAAAGGTTTTCTACCTTTAGAGTTTCCTCTAGGTCGAGACTGTGATTTTTTCCTGCTAGAAGATGACCTCCTCTCCGATGATCTACCTCTAACAAATAAAGCTTCAGAGGTACTATCATGATTTTTATCTCTATGCCTCATTTCATAATTCATCAAGGCATTTGACACATCTTCAAATTTCACAGTTTCTTTACCATGCATAATAGTGGTAACAAAATGCTCATAAGAGTCCGGCAAGGAATTCAACAATATTAAGGCCTTATCTTCATCCTTAATATCCTCATCTAAATTTAACAAGTCGGCAATCAACTTATTAAAAGCATCAAGGTGTCTAATCATTTTTGTACCTTCTTTGTATTGGAAGCGGTAGAGCTTTTTCTTCAAGTGTAGCCGGTTCTCTGCATTCTTCGTCATATACTTGTCTTCCAATTTTTGCCACAACACACTTGCTACCGTCTCCCGCATCACAAAATACTTCTGAGTTTTTGCAAGGCACAACCGAATTGAAGAGCAAGCCCACAAATTTAATTTCTCCCATTCCGACTTCGACATAGCTTCCGGCTTTTCTCCCAAAGCGGCAAGTAGATCTTGTTGAGCCAACACATCTTTGACCTCACATTGCCACATCCCGAAGTTGTTTGTGCCATCAAACTTTTCAACTTCGAACTTTGCATTTTGCACCGTAGTTCTTGCAAACCCGAAGGTGCTTCCAAAAGGATTTTCATCTTGCCCGTCTGACATCTTTGGCAACTAGACAGTACCCAAGAGCAACTAGTGCTCTGATACCAATTGTTGTGCTAGGATAGCACCAAACCCGTTGGAACCAACTCAAGCTAACCCACAGGAAATTTATCAAATGAAAATGCAAGAACAAAATATTAAAGAACACCAAGATTTTAACGAGGTTCCTCAACAGTCAGTGTAACTGGAGTACGTCCTCGGAGCAGTAGGAGCTCACCCAATAATCCACTATCAACCAAATGGGAGTTTACAAAATGTTGGCAATCTCACAACCCAAATAACCCAATACACCCAATAGCTCTCACACACCACATAAACAAATAGAGAAAGAAATATAATGAATAATTTCTTCTCTATACATATAGCTCAAAGCTATTACAACAACAACTATTTTGGTGAATGATTACTAACCAAATGAAGCAGCAGCTTCTTTTTTCTGTTTGGGCTCTCTGCAACTCTCCTGCTCTCTGCAGCTCACTCTTCTCACTTCTGCTCTAATCTTAAAAATGAGCTCACCCTTTCTTCTCTTCTACCCGAACAACAACAATAATTATGGTAATAAAAAACCCCAAAAGAAGAAAACATCATCATTTGCTTTTCCCTAAAACAAGGAAGAAACATCATCATTTGTCTTTCACCTTTTTTTCTTTTGATTTCTTTATTAGCCGAAAGGTGATGGCTTGTTTTGGCCATAATTCAACATTATACGCAGTAAAAAAAACAGTCCATCGTGCTGCCTTCGATTAGTAATTGTTGTGATTAAGCACACTAAGCCTGGGGGATCAAATTATAGAAAGTTGGGTTGGGGGTTTGACAGATTAGGATAGGTCTCTTGGTTTAGGTTTGACTCTTTTTAATCAATCGTGCTGCCTTGGATTCATTACACTTTTTAATCTTCGGTTAATGTTTGTTCAGTTTTCTTTGCTTTTTCTTCTAGTTTCAAATGCAATTAAGGTCAGTTTTCTTTGCCGTGTTGGTTTCCGTTTGTTCTCTTTCAGCATCTTTCCATCCTTCATATGCACGAAAAAGAGCCATATGATCACTGTAATCTTTTGCAGAGAATCTAGATTTTGCTGTCCCTGCTAACTGTATGAAACAAGGTGCGAGAGAGAAAGATAGAGCACACAGTATGGGGTCATTTAGGTACAATGTGAAAGGGAGAGTAACAGACCAGCAAACTAGCATATTCAAATGGGAGTTCATTGATTGCAATAGACTAATAATATTTGAGATAAATAGCTCCGTAAACTAGACCTTATTTGCCCTTTTTTTTACAGTGTTACAGAGCGGATTGGCCAAACTAAGAATTACATTTTCATTTGTTTTCAACATGGACTGAATTAGAATATTACATTCCTTTACCAGTTAATTCAACCATCTTTTTTTTAAGCATCTATGTGTGCATTTATTTACGAATTTTGGTTAAAATTTAACATGCATCACACTACTTTGATCAGAAGTTGGGTCGTCGTCATGGCAAGGTTGTTCGGTGAATGTGGAAGCCTGGGGTTCGTGAGACGGGTGCCTCCTCTTCCAGATCTTCCACAAGAGAAGTCAATGCCATGAAGGAGGAAGTGACAACCCTAAAAGGTCAACTTGCGGCCCAGGACGAGCACATTAGGGCTCAAGACGAGAGGATGAGTATGATTGTACAAGCCTTAGCGATGTTTGGCCTCCAAATCCTGATGCCAGCACCTGATCTTGCTCCACCTTCGACTTCCCAGCCACTTCGTCCAGCCGATACCCGGTAGCATGATGTATTAAACCTAGAAGACTTGTAGTTTTTTCTTTTTTGTTCAGACATCTTGTATGTACATTTTCATATATTTTATAATTAAATACTTTTTCTTGGTTTATTAATTATTGTTTATAATTTAATTACAATATCTATTAAAAATTAAATAAAAAATTCTTTGCAAAAAAAAAAGGGTTTGAGCGACAAAGAAGTGACCTAGTGACCTACGTCACGCAAAGTACTTTTGCGCGATGCAAGTCACTTCTTCGTCGCGCAAACCCTGCTTTCACTGCCTTGGCGCGATGGTGGGTGCGTGATGAAGGTTCGTTGGGTTAATTTTTGCGCGACGTTTTTTTACTTTGCGCGACGAAGGACCTACGTCACGCAAAGTCTTTTTTGTACTAGTGTGCAATATCAACTTCTTATGACCACTAACTATTTTGTCATACAAGCATATAAGTTCTACGTAATACTTCTAACAAGATTCCATGTTTGCATTTTTAAACTATAATCAAACATTTCATTTGTATCATTTAGAAGTTCTATACATGTATATCACAATAAGGTGACATTTGCACATAAATCGAGACACACGTCAACCAGAAAAGACATGCCATCGTGATGAGCCAATTAAGCTCCATGAAACCTCAAGAACATTCTAAAATAAACGAAAAGCTAGAATAACTCGGGGCTAGTTGACTAAAAAGTCAACTGTCGATCATAGGTAAACGGTAGGGTCCACAATCTTAGTAGTCAAATCTAGAAGATCCACCCACCAGATTTCTAATCCGTAAGTTCCTAAGGTTTTCAAATATTACGTACAATAACATACTATAGTTTAGTGACGATCCAACGGTCGGATTGTCATTCACTAAAATGGTCAAGTGGCAGACCTTAATGAAGTTAGGTTTAAACGAAAAAATTTCACTAATTGGGTGTCAAGAATGGAACCGAGGTATCAAATTTAGAAAGACAAAGTGGGTCATTAGGCCACGCGTCGCCGCACGCAACAGCCAACGACCTTGATTCACCAGAAAATTCTCCTAACTCCATATTTTCTCAAATTATACTAAAATTAAGATCATGAGATGAGGAGTAAATTTTATACCTATGAAAAAACCCAATTTGACCGAGAAGTGGCCTGAAATCATTCTAGACCGTCGAAAGCCCAAAAATGGGTAAACTTCGATTCGTTTTCTCTAGTGCTTCGATGACCCCAAACTGGTTTGGGACATGTTCCTGAGCTCAAAAGAAGTCTTTGGATGGTGGTGGTCGAAGGGAACTCTTGTAGGATCGACGGGTTGCCGATAGGGACTCTCGAAACTGACAAGTTCATTCGTCGCAAAACGAGAACCAAAACTCGTCAAACTTGGGTGGGAATATAAGGTATAAGGTTGGTGAGTCGTGTGGTGGTGATGGGTGGTTTCATCTCACCAGAAAACTGACGAAAATGGCATCAGAAATTTCACCATGAACTGGGTCGAAGTCGGGTTTCAAGCAAGGAAATGGGTCAATAGGTAAACCGGGTTAGCTGGGTTCTGATGAGTAGATTTTATATTATATATTTAACCATATTATTAGTATATTTTGGCTATTTGGAAGAAATTTGATACTTTGAATTGTATTTTCAATATAGGATTTTCGAAATCCTCTGCGCTTAGCTTGATCATGTCAAAATATCGGATTTTTCCACCAAGCGGTTATTTTTTGGCAATAGAATGAAGGAGCAATGCGTGGTGTTGGAAAGTGACGTTTCTGGGCTTAAATAGCGTTTTTGGAACTCAAGATGACCTCTGATGGGTTTGTGGCCTTCTGGATATGTGTTCAGAACATTCTTATCTTTAAAACAAGCTATTATGGGCCGGATTTGAAGGATATTTGAGGCTAAAATGTGGCTGTACAGTTTCCTTACAGATTATCCTAACTTAATTAGGATTTTATTTTCCAAGATATTTTATTATTATTTGGTTTCCTAGTTGGAACGAAAGACTTTCAATTAGGGTTTATGCGATAACTGTAGGTTATTTAAGGCTTGGCCGGCCTTAGCTTTTCTATCTTCTCTTTTATGCGACTTTGGAGATAGGAAATTGGCTAGGGTTCTTGAAGAATTTCAGACTTTTACTTTAATGTGTTTTCATTCTTTTTCTTCATAATAATATTTTCTAGGATTTTAATTATGAATATGTGTAACTAATTCGTTTTGCTAGGGCAAAGCCTTGAACCTTAGCATGAATATGTAATTTTTTTTTTAATTGCTTATGATTGATTGCATGCATGCTTTAAATTATTGATCACCATTTTAAACTATCTAATTATCTTAATGCTTGATCAGCATTATAGGATCTTTAGAAAAGTAATTGATGCAATTTTGGTCGGAAGGTTCCTTGAAATTGATGTTGGCTTCTTGTGGTTAATAATTGTAATTTCACTTAAGATGAGCACCACGTCTTAAGGGTTACATGGTTTTTCAAAGGGTTTTTACAAAACATAATGAGTCTCTCATGTCTATATTTGATCCGAATGTCCAGACGAATTGCATATTAGGTATACGTTCTATGTTGCAGGTTCCAAGTAGAATATATATTAGGAAAACCTAACCTTGAAAGTGACATGTGTATATCATAAGTAATTGGTAAAAATACATAGGATTGCTAGGTGATGACAGAACCCTAGTGCTTTTATAAATTGGTATTTTAAAACTATTTTCTTTTATCGGATTAATTTTGGACGAATTTACTATTTGTTTTTACTTAAAATCTCTTTTCTCAATTTTTAGTTTAAGTAGTTAATTAGGAATTGTTTTTACATAAATTATCCAAATAATCCTTGTGGAGAACAACCTTACATGAGCATCTATACTACAACATCCTTATACTCTTGCAAGTATTTTGTGTGATTTTAACCTTCTTTTCGTAGGTGAGAAAAATCCTATCAGTCTCCCTTTCCATGATTGGCTGCTACTCTCTCTCTCTTGGCTTGTTGGTCCCTGCTCTCCCTCTCATTTTTCTATTTGAGCATCTGCCCCCTCTCCTCCTTCCTCATTGGTCCCCCTTGCCACCTTAAGGGAAACTCTCCCTCTCTCCAAAAACCATATATTTTACCATTTAAGTAGAATTATAACGTCTGTAACTTTTCCATTCGCTTCGATTCGCAAACGGCTTGTGCTTACGCGCTCATGGGATTGAGCTCTATTCGAAAACATTAATTGTAACCTCGAACTTATGGATTTTAAATGATTGTTTTTGAAATTTCAAACTTTGCAACTAAGTAATTAAAATTTTAAAATTAATTAAATTAAATTAAATTAGTGAAAAAATATATATATAATCCTGCGAATACGAAATACGTAAATTACAATAGTGAAATCCAGGAACGGGATTTCACAAGGTGGGAAAATGAGATGGGAGGGAAAAAGGGAGGGTGTAGCGAGTTGTGAGGAGAGAAGGAAGAGATGGGGGTTGCTGTAAGAGGGAAATGGGAGAGGAGATGAGAGGGAAAGAGGGAGGGTGTAGCAGGCTGCAAAGAGGGAAGGAGGAGAGGGAGGTTGCCATTGACACCTAAGCTAAAGGCTAAGGCCGACGGCAAAAGAGCTTTTGGGTTTGTGTTTCAGCACATAGAGAGTTTTTTTTTTTTCTACGCGTTTTCTCAGTTCAAAGTTAAAAGTGTATGCACGGAGAATTTTTTTAAGTGTGACCCGAATAAGGGCTGGTATACCACATGTCATTATATAAGTTGGGGGAAGTTTAATTTTCAAATGTCTTTCCACTTGTATAATGACATTTAGTGTATCATCCCGTGTTTCGAACACTTTGAAAATCTCTATTCTACGGGTTAAAAAAGCAGAAATGAGTTTTAAAGTAGTATTTTCAAAAGAACACTTATTATACACGTTGAAATTTTTATTAAACAGTGCTTCTTGACATGCACTTCAAATGACCCGGAATCATTTGTAAGTTTTCTGCCACACCCGAATTAGATGACAAAATTAGCATTATTGGTTCTTCAGACTTCATTATTTGTACTTTTAGTTGCATAATTTTCGGATCTTGTAAGTCTTTAGTGGACAATTTTGTAGTGCAAAAATAGGAGCCACACACAGCAACCAGAGTGCTGACCACAACCAAAGTGCTGGCTGATGACCAACTTTTACTTCCGTATTCATCTCTGGCACGGTCGTTGCTATTACTGCCACCACCGCGATAGGGCTTAGACTTAATGTTTTTGACGTGCAGAGGAATTGAGTTCTATTTTATGTTTTCTCCAACCATTTCTTAATTCTCCTTTTAATTCAACAGTCACACCACTATGTACCATTACTCGTTACAACATGAGTGGATTGATAATACTATGTCACAATGTGAGTTACACTAAAAACTTCTCCGTGTCAAAAAAACCGTGAAAAAAGGAAATTTGGGAGTCAATTTTCTTCGAACATTGAGCAGAATTGCCACGATACCACAAAAAGTGATTATATGTTACACGAAAGTGGCAATAAGCATCCTATTTCTAGTGTAAAACCGGGCTTTGGGCTCAGATAAGGGCCTCTTGTGTGCTAGCATGTCTTCATAGTTCATCTAATTAGACAAGATGAGTAATTGACGCTCGTATAGTTCTTCTAGCGCTTGCCCCTTGGTCTCCATCACTAGTTTTGCAATGAATACAACAGTTAAACCACAAATGGTCGTGAAGACGACTTTTTCGTGTTGAATGATACATTATAAGCCTGAATGCAGGACCAGTATTAACTAAAACTAACTTAACTATTGGTATGGAGAGCATTTTAGATGCACGTGACTTGTTCGTTGCTAAAGATGTGACCAATATTTCCAAGAGAAGAAAAAATACTTGTATGTGGATTGTTTGGATTTACCAGCATGCTAATAAACACCAAAACGGGAGCAAGCTCCTTCCACCGGTCAAGGTCCTGCCGTATAAAAAAGATGTACGTCAAAATATGAATTTGCAAATGAAGCAAGCAACAACACAAGCTGAGAAGTGTGGGAACAAGTTTTGGTAGAGACCTGAAAGAAAAATGCCAAACCCACAAGAAAGGCACCAGAGCACATCCCAGTAAAACCACAAATGTTTGATGGCTTTACTGTGAACTTACTGATATCATAAAATAAACGTTCTTTCGCCATTCTCAATTTCTTACCACCAGAAGTGGCCGTCTTCCGGATTTATCTGCTAATAGCATACTCAATAAAACACCAGGTATATGTAAAACACGAAAGAAATATCTACTCATTGGAGATACGCATCAAACGAAACTATCTAATCGCTTGTGGAGTGATAGTTTTCAGACTCGTGTACCCCAATAATTGCCAATGATATAGTCCCAATGCTACTTGGGAAATCTGTGTTGAGAGTTGTCCCACATCAGTGAGGGACAAGGTTTGTTATGTGCTTATATGATCTTAGGCTACTCTCCATATTGCCAATTGGTTTTATGGTGGAACCTCAATTTCATCATGGTATCAGAGTCAGGTTGTTCACGTGTGAAGCCCAACGGCCACACGTGCTCCACATCACCCAGTTGTTGTCCACGTGTAGGCTTGAAAGTCCGTCATACGTGCGGTGGCATGTTGAGAGTTGTCCCACATCAGTGAGAGACAAGGTTTGCTATGTGCTTATATGATCTTGGGCTAGTCCCCATATTGCCATTGATTTTATGGTGGAACCCCAATGTCATCAATCTGCCAGAAAATGGATACGAAATCATATTTTCTGCTATACAGCAAAATAAAAGCTTTCGATCCAGCATCAAATGTTGTATAGCAGAAAATATGATTTCCATAAAATGTTGCTGCACTGGACCCCCCAAATTGCTGTAGTACCTGTAAGTTTATGAATATGAATTATGGAAGGAATCAGTTCTTGTGTTTAAGATTGATATGGAAAAGTCTTGGTCAAAAGCCTTAACTTATTTGGTTTCCTTGTGGAATAAGTTTTGTGAGATTCTGAATAATCGTTGTGGGATTAGAACTCGGTAATAGAACATGTTTGGGATTGATATGTTGTATCAATTGTGATGTTTGAATCCTAAGTCTATTCTGATAGGGAATGACAATAGGAGTGCTATAAAAGCTTATGCCACTGCTCTTGCAATATACGGTTATATAGAGTTCCAAGTCCTATCGTCTGGAAGAACCATTGAGATTTGTAAAAGAGGAGAAGGCAGTAAGCTGTGAAGTCGCAATGGCTTCTTCATCTGGTTCCAATTCTGCAGGTAAGTTCTCGAGCTTTTCTCATGTTTTTATTCATCTATTGGTTAAGTGGAGTTGTGATTTAATTGGTTGTATCCATGTTCTTTAGATTGATGAACTGTTAGAGTTTATTCTTACAGTACCATCAATCCAGCTCCAACCTAATCCAGTTAAAATATCCGTAGAAAGGTAAGACACCTCATGAAAAGAAAAGGTAATGCAGTAAATGACTTGTTCAATCGTATTACCTTTGAAAAAGCTTACAATCAGTGAGTGAGCGTATCTTTGCTGAAACAAGTCCAGCATTATTTCTGACTGCTGCTGAAAGATCATAGTATAATCCCGCCACGATATAATATTATGTCTTATTCTTTTTAAAAGCTAAAGAACATAATTTATCTCCAAAATAATTCCTCAAGTTCAGGATACCAAACAAATAACCTTTAAACGATAACATGAAGTTCGAATTTGGAAAGTTACCATGATATCAGCTGCTTCTTGAGATATATAAGAATTTTTCCTCTAAGATGTTGCAGAGCAGCGTAAAGGTCCTTTTATTTATCAATTTTAGCCTGCAAACTAGTGTACCATAATTGATTCTACCTGTTAATGGGAGAGAACTTGATCATTTTATATATGTTTTATATGGATATGTTAGAAACTGATTTAAATTTGAAGAAGAACAAGACGGAGTTTGCATTAACCACGTACATACTTAACCCAATGCCAAATCCCGAGAACAGTCGTCCAAAATCCAGCCACCAAGCATTCTACCATCAAGCATTGAACTCAACTACTGATTGAAACCCAATAAGGGAAGAAAACAAAAGGCAGGCAGGAAAAAAGAGAGAAATAGAAAACAATACGTTGCATTCATCATATGTATATGGAGACAGGAAAGAGAAGAAACCTTTGCAAATGCTATACGCAGCCACCCTGCAGTACTGAATGTTTCGGACAGCCACATTGTCTGTTTCAAGATATCAACATGAAAACAACGAAAAATAAAATATAGTTAATATAAGTTTGAGCATCTGCACTAGGCCTAGGGACAATGGAAAATGCCAAAACTTGCACCTCTTAAGACCAATGAGATCCGCTGTTCTTACATTTACCAATTCACCAATCACTCCGCCGATTGTTAATATTGAACCAAAAACAGAGTACTGCATAAGGAGAAGAAAGTTTACCAAATGCAGAGGACTGAAAACCGAAGAGACTATAGCCTACTTGATACATATACAAAGGTGGCGAACATCTAAGTGCAATTTGCAATAATCAAGGTCGATCGGTTCACTCTTATCATCTACAAATGGAGTTGTAGTATATCTCGAGGTCTTAATGACACGTCCCGACCCTGATATTCCCCGAAAACCAGAATAGACACGTGTTGGCCGACACCCAAGGGTAACGAAAGCCATTAATTGATACAAAAGCTAGGAATAAGAAATAAATACGGGTTATGAATTAAAAAAAACAATGAATTAACAATTTAGGAACGTGTTCAGAGTATACAACTAAACCTAGTCACTAACAAGAATTAAGATAAGATTGAATGAACAAAGGAGTGGGTCCTACCCCGAGAGGACTCGGAGATGCCGCTGCGGAAGTACCTTGATGCCGGGATTGTATGCCTTGATTCAAATTCCTGAATGGGGGCGCAAAACAAAGGTGAGTGGACCAAGCTTGTATATATACATAATACAAAAACAGTTATGAACATACTAACCCCCACATTTTATATAATGAAAACTACTAGCATAATAAGTGATAGCTTTTCTGAAACCTCTAGCATGCCATAAAACAATTCATATATCTATCTGCAAATCAATCTCAAAAAATCATATCAGAAATCATATCAGAAATCGTATCAGGAAGCATAACACAAGTTGTGCTGCTAGTGAGTGCACTGAATAATAATACTCCCGGCCCAATGCCTATCTCCGTGTCCCTCAGCTTTTCGCTAGGGATTATTTCTCCTGGCCTCAATGCCAACACCAGATCCTCGCCCCAGGCAGCATAGTGTTCACTAGGTACGCACAAAACATAATTCATCTCTAAAATACAACTTCATAGCATAAATTCATCGATCCTCTATACTACGAAGAGGTGTTCGAAAGTCATTTGAAACGCATTCTTAGCATCCTATCGTCATCGATCAGATAGTCTACCAGAATGAAGGTTCTATAGAAAATACAATATAATGAAAATAGTTCAAAATATATATAATCAATCATAATTAAATCATCATGCTTCCTGTAAAGTATTCCTCAAATCAATAATTCTGCAAGGCATGCTATTAAATTATGCAATTCTATCAATAAAACATGCAATTTTCGAAGGTAGTCCACTCACAGATACTCCGAAGCAGCAGAATTGTGCGGAAAAAAGATTAAGGAAGTCTCCACTAGCAACTTCACCTAAGCACGAAAATGTACAATTTAATAAACTACCCAAAAGATAGAATTTTAGGAAATGGAAATGGGTTTTTGGGTTTGGGTAGGTTAGGAACAAGAGGTGGTTTGGGCTTGAGCCCAAACCCATGCTTACACACACTGCACACACATACACAGCCCAAAAGTTTTACAAACAGGGCCGGGCTTTAAGCCCAACCCATGTACACACACACTCCTGCACATGCATAGTATGCACATGCACACACACAAAACCACACACACTCACGGCCCACACATACACACCAGCACACTCACAAGCACTGCACACTAAACATACACACACACACACACTCACTGTACATGGCCTGCATAATATACCTATCCCTGCAATATCAACCCAACTCTCTCACAGTACGCACACACTGAGCACAGCAACGCATACATACATGTGCACACATTCACAGTACATACATATATATACACTCACAAACACGCATGTACATACATCCATACAACCCACACACATACGGACGTACACACACACACTTACACGGGCCTGCCCTACATCACACACACACAGGGCATACTGCTGCATGCATGGCATGCAGATATATGCACACATACACACACGCTGCACTCAACAACACACATACACACACTGTCAAAAAGAACAACAGGTAAATAATTACCTGGGTTCGAAATCAAAGGGGTCCGTGCACCCACAGCAACAAACTCGCCGGAGTTCGTCCTTCTTCTCTTGCCGAAAACTGGAAAATAAAGATTGAGGTGCATGCAGGGGTTAGGACTTGAATAAGGGATTCAAACCTCCTCCCACTTATCACAAAGACAAATAGGAAGAGATCAGATGCACTAAGATACCCACCAACTCAGAACTCGACGGCATTTTGCCGGAGTTCGTCGTCGGAATCGATTTCGATATACCAGTTTCGACAGAGGGTAAAACCCTCGAGTTTTTCACATGAAATCTTCATCACAGATCAAAAATAGCAAGAATAACCCAGAATTTTGAAAGAAGAACACGAGTCTCACCTGGGTTCGAGTTTTTGAGCTTTGAAGTTCACGGCTTCAATGGCAGAACAACCTACCACACACCGATGTCACATGCAATGCTATGGTTGGGTTCCTTAAGCTTTAGGGATTAAGATTTCATAATTTGTTGGTTTGATTTGTCTACAATTTGAATAGGGAAAATGGTGAGAGCTCGCGGAGCTCTAGAGAGAGAGAGAGAAGAACAGAAAAAAAAGAGAGAGGTTCTGAGGTTGGGAGTGTTTCGGGAAGAGAGGGAAGAAGGGAGAGATCTGAGAGCTGCCACATGGCAGTTTAAGAGAAACAACATTTCTAGATCAAAGGTTAGGATTAAAAGAGAATAAGGGACTAAAGTGATAGAAAACAAATATGTTGTAGGGGAAAAATAGAAATAGAATGGAAATATGGGGGTGGGGTTTAACACTTAAAATCGTATCTATTTACATTTTTCATGTGACTATTTGATCTTCTGTTAAATTGATGATATAGAATTTGTTCTTAGGTTCTGCGAATAAACCATTTTTGCAACAAATTAACTAATTCTGCTTGTTGTTCAAGAATATGAAATAGCGATTAAGGAAAAACTGAAATTTTATGATATCACTTTTAGTGTGTGTGATGCGAGTGTCACTTCCGATTACATAATTAGGTCCTATAATGCTCCAACATCACTTTAACATATCAAAAGATTATACAAACGTAGAAGAAAATTGCTTTGATTTAACAAATATTATGGTGCTTTGAGAGAAAATTGATACACCGTGACAAACACGTGACACTTTGTACTCCATGAACATGTACCCCTTTCGGTATCACGTGACAAGCACGTGACATTTTGAAAATAAGAAGCGAAAAACTACGCTCTCTCTAGATCTGCGCCCGTCTCTTCACACGCACGGCGAATCCAAGCCGATGAAACAGAAAGATTCAAACTTTACCGAACCCTGATCGAATCTCCGCCATGGATTTCGTGGAACTGGAGGCGATCGAGGGCCTCCGATGGTCCTGGAATTCATGGCCGCCGTCAAAATCCGAGTGCGCCGCCCTCGTTATCCCTCTCAGCGTCATGTGCACGCCGTTGATGCAGCAAGCCGAGCTGCCGATACTCCCCTACGACCCCGTCACTTGCCTCCGATGCCGCGCCGTTTTGAACCCCTACGCCCGCGTCGAGTACCCTTCTCGCATCTGGTTCTGCTCCTTCTGCCACCACAAGAACTCCTTCCCTCACTCTTACTCCAACATCGGCGAGACCAACCTCCCCGCCGAGCTTTTTCCGACTTACAGCGCCGTCGAGTACGCCAAAACCGCCCATGGAATTCCCAACTCTGGCTCAAATTCCCAGAATTGGGCAAATGGGTTGTCGTCATCGTCGTCCCTGTCGTCTATGGTGTCGTCGGCGGCAGCGTCATCGGTGTCGAATGGGGATTCGAGAGGGGTGAAGCCGGCGTTTGTGTTCGTTGTGGATGCTTGCACGCCTGGGGACGAGCTTGGGGCACTTAAAAATGAGCTCTTGCTTGTTGTGGAGAAGCTTCCGGAGACTGCTTTGGTGGGTCTGATCACGTTTGATTCGATGGTTCGTGTTCATGATCTCGGGTTTTCGGAGTGCTCGAGAGCCGTGGTGCTTTACGGCGAACGGGAGCTGTCGTCGCTTCAGGTAGATGGTTTCTTCTTTGCTTTCCATAATTTTTGGTGTGTTCAAGTGAAATATGTTGCATTTTTCGTGTTTTTTTACTTATTAGTAGCTATTTTGGATATCAGGGAGTTTCTTTAGGTAGTTTAGGAGAAATTTAACCATTTGAAGTTTAAACTTTTGTGTGTTGAAGCATGTCTTACGTTTTACGTGTTTATAATTATTGGCTATTCTTGGTAATGAAGTAGATACGTGTTACATAAATCTACGATCTTTGAGTTTAAATTTGCCATTATTTTGGTGTGTTGAAGTAGGAATGTCTCATTTTTCGTGTTTTTACTTATTAGCAAATTGTTGGTTATTAACGAGTTTCTGTAGGAAGTTTAGAAGACATTCAATTTGGAGTTTAAATTTTGAAGCAGTCCATTTGAATTTGATGGTCTGAACTCTGAAGTAGTAGTTTTATCACTTCATCCATTTTGATATTTGTGGAAATCTCAGTGCTTTTTGGGTCTTCTAGAAACTAGAATGCTCTCCCCCTTTAAGTATTAGTCTCCTAGTTTGCTCAGAGGTTGAAAGCAATCAAGTATTAGTCTCCTACTTATGCGCTTCATATTCCATAGAGAATGTTCTGTGCCTAATTTGAATTACTGAGTTTTCTCATTGAATGCATTTTAAGTTTTAACTCATCCTGTATGTAACTGGAATTTAATGCATTACATTTATATTTTGAACTCTTAGACCCAACAATTTCTAGGCATTAGGCGACCAATGCATCAGCAACTCGGAAAGATGTCAGTTAATCAAAAGCAGGGCTTTTTGCTACCTGTTTCTGAATGTGAGTTCAACATCACAACTGCAATTGAAGAGATCCATTGTTCAGTTCAAGTCAAGCCTGGTCATCGTCCGCAAAGGTGTACAGGAGCAGCAATATCAGCTGCACTTGGACTTCTGGAAGGATGTTCAGGGAGCACGGGTTCCAGGATCATGGTCTTCACATCTGGACCAGCAACTTTTGGCCCAGGAATAATCGTTGATTCCGATCTTAGCAAGTCCATCAGAAATCACCGAGACCTCATCAATGGTCATGCCCCTTACTATAGTAGATCTTGCAGCTTTTATAGGCAAGTGTCGCAGAGGTTAACTGATGCATCTATTGTTCTGGATTTGTTTGCCTGTTCTCTTGATCAATCTGGAGTTGCAGAGGTGAAGGTCCCTGTTGAGAAGTCAGGTGGTTTCATGATGCTAGGTGAGTCATTTGCGTCAAATCAATTCAGAAAATGTTTAAGCCACATTTTTACTCGTGATAAAGAAGGATATTTGAAGATGTATTTTGATGCAACTATTGAGATAGTAACCACTAGAGATATTAAAATCTCTGGAGCCCTAGGTCCTTGTGTATCTCTTCGGGAAGTCAACGATTTAGTGAGTAGCAGTGAGATTGGGGAGGGCGGTACCTATATGTGGAAGTTGGGTACAATCACTAATAAAACATGCATTGCTTTTTTCTTCCAAGTGAGTGACGAGCAGAAAGTTCAACCTGGGTCGGCATTCTTGATACAGTTCATAATACGATACCGTCATGGGAACATGGGGATCCGGAAAAGGGTAACAACCGCAGCAAGAAGATGGGTTGGGGGCCGTTCACCAGAAATTGCTGCTGGGTTTGATCAAGAAGCAGCAGCTTCAGTGATAGCCAGGCTTGCTATTCACCGAGCTGAGACTTGTTTCGCTCGAGATGTTATCAGATGGTTGGATGACACATTGATCCGCTTTGCTTCCAAGTTTGGAGACTACGCGGAGGAAGATCCAACTTCTTTCCGCCTGTCATCCAACTTCTCCCTTTTCCCTCAGTTCATGTATTACTTGAGGAGGTCTCAGTTTATTGATGTCTTCAACAGTAGTCCAGATGAGACTGCTTTCTTCCGGCTAATGCTGAATCGTGAGGGGGTGGTGGGTTCCCTTATCATGATCCAGCCCACGCTTTTCCAATACTCCTTTGATGGTCCACCTGTTCCAGTCCTCCTAGATGTTCGCTCCATCTCTCCAGATGTTATCTTGCTCTTTGACTCATACTTTCACGTGGTTATTCATTACGGGTCCAAAGTTTCCCAGTGGAGGAAGCTTGGGTATGACAAGGACCCAAACCATGAGAATTTGAGGAAGCTGTTGGAAGCCCCTTTAATTGATGCAGAGCAGTTGATGGCTGACCGAGTTCCTGCACCAAAGTTTATTAAATGTGACCAGCATGGCAGCCAAGCGAGGTTTCTTCTTGCAAAGTTGAATCCATCTGTTACCCAGAATTCAACACACACTGACGGTTCAGATATTATTTTCACCGATGATCTGAGCTTGCAGGTATTTTTAGATCACTTGCAGGTCCTTGCAGTGCAAGGCTGATGAAGAGGAGCACTTTATATAGATTTTCGATTTTCTCGTCATACAAAGGTAATTTTGTGTATAGTTTTGAAGAGAAAAAGGTGTCTAGTTGTATTATCCCACTGTGCTTTTGATAACAAGTCATTTTATTTTCTAAGTATCTGTTATCATTACATGATCGACAGTATCGACAAAATGGCAAATTGATGCTCAAATGACTTGAAATTCAACAGATATTAAACAAAATGGGCGATTGATGCTTGTATTTCTTCTAGGGTTCTCCCCTTGGTCTCCGGCACTAGCTTTGCTATGAACAAAACAGTTAAACCGGCTATGGCCGCGTAGAAGAAAAACGTTCCTGAAATCTTTCGAACAGTTATTAGTATGCAGAAAGACCGAAAGGGCACAGAAGAGAGGAGGGAGTGGATTTTATACCCACCTGCCGAGCTCCACTCCATCATAAAATTGAATGTGTAAGTTGTTATCCAAGAACAAGACCAGTACACCAAACTCAACAGGCTTCCGGCCGAGCCCTTAATGTTTACCGGGAAAATCTGAAAAGAAACGTATCGAATCTTCGTTATAAAACTCGATTTCCCGTCAAGTTTCGGATAATCAGTTGGTAGAGCTGTACCTCTGACATAATAACCCACGGTAATCCTGACATTCCGATCAAGTATGTCGTACCATAACCCTGAATGCAACATCAATTAGTTCAAATATTCCCATTTCTCGAATGACTTACAAGAAGACGGAAGATGTGATCGGTTACATTGTACCAGCATGCCGATGAGCACGAGAACTGGAGTTCCTTTCTTCCACAGGTCGAGGTCCTGCCATGACGAAAAAATGTACTTCAAAGCACGATCAAACATGTACGAAGCAAACAGCAAATCAAACAAGAGAAGTATCAAAGTTTCGTTTGGGGAGAAACCTGAAAATAGAATGCCAAGCCCACAAGAAACAAACTCAAGCACATTCCGGCAGCAGAAACCTGCAAACATTACGCAATTTCGTTATGGACTTACTGGTATTCAACATCGAAAAGTTAGATTCTATGCCTTTCTCACCATTAGAAGTGGTCGTCGTCCCGATTTGTCCGTCAAGAAAACACACAATGCAACAGAAGGTATCCCGCTAATAGCCAATGCAATAGTCCCGACACTACTTGAAAAATCTGCCCGAAAATGGACATGAGAGCATATTTTTCGTTATATTGCCCTTCAACTGTACGAAGTAAAATAAAAATATCTTTTGATTTACCGGCATCTACAAATATAGAGCTTCCATAAAAAGCTGTCGCATTAGCCCCCGAAAATTGTTGTAGAAACATCAGCCCGACACCAATCTAAGACGAATCAAATGTGTGTACAAATGTCGGACACATCAGAAAAAGGGGAGGGGAAACAGTTGATGAATTCTGTAAATATATTTTCTTTGAGAAATTCATACGATGAGCGAGTCAGCATATCTCTTATGGAACAAGTCTAGCATACTTTCTGAGTGCTGCTGAAACATTACTGTATAATCCTGCCACGATAAAAGAGAACACGATCTCATTTCTTGTTTGTATGCCGAAAGAAATATCTTTAACCTTAAAAGTGTTGAAACTTGGAAAATTACCATGATATCAGCTGCTTCTTGAGATACAGAAGCCTCCGTTCCTCTAAGACGCTGCAGAGTGGCTTCAAGGTCTTTTTGTTTACCAATTTTGGCCTGCGGAGCTAAGTGTTTTAGTTACTTGAGCGCTTGATTTATTTAAACTTTACCAGACACGCACTCACCAGCCACCTTGGAGACTCTGGGATGAAAAATAAACCTATAATTTGTAGTAGAGTTGGAATTGCACCTGATAATGTAAAATCTCATAGTGTTAAGTATTCCAGTAAATTTGCATGCCTAGATAAACTTAACATAAGGTTTAAGACTAGCGGGATAAGTTACCGATTACTGCAATGGTGCGCCAGGGTAGGGCGTTTCCAATGAAATAGAATAGCGAAAAACCGGAGCTAATGAACAACTGTGTAATTCATGAAATTTAGGCTAGTAATTAATGAAGAGGTAATTAGAGATTATCTCATGTTCACAGTGATTTTGTTATTGACACCATACCTGATTAGCTGAAGTAAATGTTCCTCTGAGATCCTTAGGTGTTATTTCTGATATGTAGACAGGTACCTGTTCATGTATAAGTTAGAAATCATTTCAAAAGATTTCAGGAAAAAATATCTATACTTCGTAGGAAATTCGCACATACCACGTACATAATTATCCCCACGCCAAATCCCACTGACAGTCGTCCAGTATCCAGCCACCAAGCATTCTAACATCAAGTATTTAATTCAAGTACTGATAGACTCGGAAAAAAGGAGAAAACAAAACTTAAGTGACATTCTACTTTAAACTAATTTAAACTGCGGGGAGAGGTCTGAAATTTGGGTGCAGCACATTCGCTTTGGCCAATGTGGCTACGATCACATCTGCTAAATTTTAGTATCTAATCATACATATGGAGATGGGAGAGAGAAGAAACCTTGGCAAATGCAATAGTGAGCCACCCTGCAGAACTGAATATTGCAGAGACTCCCATTGTCTGTTTCATAAAATGAGCAGGGAAATTAAGAACAAGAAGTGTTTAGTTCGTGAGATAATTTAAATATAAAGGGTAGTTAATACAAAAACTTACACCCTTACGACCGATCATATCCGCCATTTTTCCATTTAGTAATCCGCCAATCATTCCTCCTACTGTCAGTATTGAACCGAAAACTGAGTACTGCGTAATGAGAAGAAAGTTTGTCAAAATGCAAACAGAGAACTTCCCAAAGAATCTGAAACTTTTCTTCGGCATCCAAAATTTACGAAACCAAATCCATGTCTGTAAATTCCATAATGGGAAGACTTAATTGATGAACTTCATATTTAATACCCGAATCCCACGTGGGGAGACTAAAGAATTGCGTAATAGTTTAAATGATTTGGGGTATCTCAACCCACACTATTGTACTTACGGCAGCAAGAGTAAGGTCCAAGTCTTCAACGATCCCAGATTCAGCAGCTGATGAATATCCTGTCTGCAGCAGATCATTGTGATTAATGTTTATCAAGATTAAAACCGGAAGATGATTTTTGCACGTCCCTCTTATCCTCTTGTACTCCTCCCCTTTTTCAAGCACTTTGACTGAATTAATATGTCAAAGGAGAATCAAGGCACGGAAACAAGAGGAGTGCAGAAGGAGAAGATGGGATTGTAAATCACAATATTACTTACGGCACAGCCAGCAGAGAGAGATCCACAGAGGGCCACCAAAGTGCTTAGAACAACGACAATGGTGACTGATGGGGACCCACCGGGCATGGTTTCACTCCCATCATCTGCATCCCCATTTACATTACTGGACACGTCTCTTAGTAGTCCTTCTTCCATGGTTTCTCTATGATCCAAACAAATCTTATTTTCTTGTTAAGAAGGTGAAAAAATACACGGGGAAAAAGAAAACGGTTTGCAGAAGAATGAGAAATGCAGGTATTCATAAAAACAACCATAATTTATTATTAATTCTTCATTATTCATTGGTTATGATTAACGAGTTTTTTATTCTGTAAAGATGTCTCTCAAATATTTTATTCCCAACCTTGCCTTTGGTTCAAACTTCACCTATTTGTTTCATGAATCATGTGTATGTATAGGTAGTTGAACTTGAATTTGTTCGTCCTACTCTATACAAGTTTAATATATATCTAGTTCAGTTGGTGGAGTTTGGTTGGTAGGACGATTGAAGTTAAATAGCATTTTATCTGCCTGATTTGTGTTAAAATTCTAATGAGAAACTGATATTTTGGTGTGTAATCTATGGTAAAAGTGGAGAATGTTTTAGCCATTTAGGGAATTGCGGAGCAAAACGCTGCTGCTACTGCAGTGATGATTTCAATCGTTGACTTCAATAGGATTCCTCTATTTCTGTAATACAAGCTTAACTATGTCAAAGCTACCTACTCACTAACAGCTGTTTTCTTCAATCTAAGCTTTTCAACACATGCTAATTTTACCCTTACACGTATCTATAAGACAAAACTTCACCTAACTCTATTTAACATTTAAATTGAAAAACTAGCCGTTGCTTTTTTTTTTGGCCTTCCTGCTGACTAAGGCAAGATCAACGGCTGATATGCATTTAGTTCCAACACCTGGTTTTCTACCACTGAAGGCTTCAAATGGTGTCTTCTTGTGAAGAGCCCTTGTAGGGCTTCTGTTGATCAAATAGACAACAGTATTGACTGCTTCACCCCAGAAAATATATGGCATTTTCTTCTCATATAGAGCATGGACTTGGCCACTCGACTATGGTTCTATTTTTCCAGTCTGCCACTATATTCTGTTGTGGAGTGTAAGAAACTGTAAGTTTTCTTTCTAGGACAATATTCTCACATAAATTCTTGAGTTCAAGCGAGGTATATTCATCACCTCTATCACTCCTTAGTTTCTTGACTCGAATCCACTCTGCAACACTACCATGGACTTGGAACTTCTTGACGATACTAAAGACTTCAGACTTGTATCTCATAAGTCAACCCAGCATATCCTGTGCAGTCATCAATAAAACAAGAGGAAATACCTGTTTTCACTCATAGTTGCAGTCTGCATTGGACCACACACATCTATGTGTTTGAGTTCAAGAGGTTCTGATGCTCTCCAAGACCTTCCACTCTTAAATGCTTCTCTGTGATGCTTGCCAATTTTACACCCTTCACATACTTTCTCTGAGTTCTTCAATTTTGGCAAGCCACTGACCATGCTTAATTTTTGTAGGTCATTTAAACTTTAGTAGTTCAGCTGCCCATATCTTTAATGCCAAAGTCTGGTGTAGTCTGTAACTTCAGTTTTCAAAGCTATAGAATATGATAAATTCTGGTGAGTTAGTTTGGTTCCTGGAGGCAGACAAGAAAATGAAAAACAGAGAAAACAAAAAACGGGGGAGGGAATGTGAAAGGTTTCTTATCTGTGAAGTAATCACAGATATTTCAATAAATATCAACTTAGGATATTTCCTTACAAGCTAATCTAGAGCAATCTCAGCCCTTGATTCAAAACAAAGATCTAAAGCATACACTTGTCTTATGAGACTAGACATACACTTTTCTATTGATTTCTTCCTTCTTAAACACTTGAACAAAACTGAATTCTATTTAATTCCAACACTCCCCTTTAAATGAATTCTGGTTTTGATCCCAAGCATTCCTCTGAGATAGACAAACCTTTCCCTCGGTAGAGCTTTGGTGAAGATGTCGGCCATTTGATCCTGTGATTTGCAGTAGATCAGTTCAATGGTATTCTCCTGCAAGGCTTCCCTTATGAAGTGAAACTTCCTTTTGATATGCTTGGTTTTCTGATGAAAAATAGGATTCTTGGTCATAGCTATTGCTGATGTGTTGTCACACATAAGTGGTGAAGCATCCACTTGCATTTCACCAAAATCCTTTAACACAAACCTCAACCATATAGCTTGGGAGGTAGCCATTGCAGCACTCACATACTCTGCTTCAGCCGTAGACAATGCAACACTTTGTTGCTTGACAGAAGCCCAAGAAAATATCCCAGAACCGAATGTAAATGCATATCCTGAGGTACTTCTCATGTCATCTTCACTGCCACCCCAATCGCTGTCACAGAAGCCTACCAGAATTGCTTTTTCTCCCTTTTCATATTTGATTCCATAATCCAAGGTCCCTGAGATATACCTTAGTACTCTCTTAGCAGTTCCCATGTGAATTCTCGTGGGATTATGCATAAACCTTGATAAGAGACTGGCTGCATACATAATGTCAGGTCTTGTAGCAGTCAAATAAAGCAGACTTCCAACCATCCTTCGGTATAAGCATTCATCAACAGATTCAGAACCATCCACTTTACAAAGTTTCTCATTCGTGATCAATGGTGTTGCCACAGATTTGCATCCTTTCAGATTGAATCTTTCAAGCAGTGATTGTGCATACTTCTGTTGATGTATGAAAATCCCAGTAGTTTCTTGTATTACTCCAATTCCCAAGAAGTGATGCAACAAGCCAAGATCCGACATCTCATATTGTCTCATCATTTCCCTTCTGAATTCTTCAATCATTTCTTCACAATTACCAGTAAAGACCACATCATCAACATATATAGACACAATAAGCATCTCAGAGTTCTCACCAGTTTTTGTATATAATGTTGCTTCACTAGGACTTTTGTTAAATCCACTCTTGCTGAAATAGGAGTCTATCTCACTGTACCAAGCCCTGGGGGCTTGTTTGAGTCCATACAGTGCTTTGTTTAACTTGTAGACCTTCTCCTCTTTATTTGGCACTTCAAATCCTTGTGGTTGATCCACATACACTTCTTCCTCCAAAATGCCATTTAGAAAAGCTGATTTGACATCTAACTGGTGAAGTTTCCATCCCTTTTGGGCAGCAAGAGCAATCAAGGTTCTAATGGTGTCTAACCTTGCCACTGGGGCAAAGGTTTCATTGAAATCTACCCCAGGTTGTTGTGAGTAGCCCTTGGCAACTAATCTTGCTTTGTTCTTCTGTATTGATCCATCCAAATTCAGTTTGATCTTGTAAATCCATTTCACACCTATCACAGGTTTATCACTCGGTCTATTTACCAGTTTCCAAGTAGAGTTTTTTTCAATCATGGCAATTTCTTCACTCATTGCTTTCTGCCAGGATTGATCCTTCTCAGCTTCTTCAAAACTCTCAGGTTCAACAACACAATAGTTACACACTGCATAGATCTCATTTAAACTCCTCATTCTCGATGGAGTTGTTTCAGGGGAGGAATCCTGTAATTCTTGTCCTTCTGCATTTGAAGTAGAGGACTGAGATCCTTGTGTTGGAGTTGAAAAATCAGTTTGACTCTCATCTTGTATAACAGGTTCATTCACATTTTGCACTTCAGCTTGTGCTTCTTCCATTGCTAGTGGAAATGAGATAGTGTCTATGTTATTGGTTTCCCAATTCCATGCTTCATTCTCCTTGAACACCACATCCCTTGAGAGAATCACTTTACGTGACTCAATATTGTAGAGCCTATAGCCCTTTTCACAGCTTCCATAACCTACAAGGACACACTTGACACTATTGATCTCAAGCTTGTGTCGTAGTTGAGATGGTATCTGTGCATAGCAGATTGATCCGAACACCTTCAAGTGCTTCACACTTGGTTTTCTGCCACTAAATGCCTCAAACGGTGTTTTCTTCTCAAGTGCTTTAGTTGGACACCTGTTTAGGAGATACACAGATGTATTGACAGCTTCACCCCAAAAAGAAAGTGGCATTTTCTTATCATGGAGCATTGACTTGGTCATTTCAACCACGGTCCTGTTCTTCCTCTCAGCCACACCATTCTGTTGTGGTGTGTAGGCCACTGTCAATTGCTTCTGTAATCCTGCTCCTTCACAGAATTCTTGGAACTCAAGTGAATTGAATTCACCACCTCTGTCGCTTCTTAGTCTTTTGATCTTGAGACCACTCTGAAGTTCAACCATCATTTTGAATTTCTTGAAGATTGAAAAGACTTCACTCTTGTTTCTCATAAGATATACCCAAACCATCCTAGTGCAGTCATCAATGAATAGCAGAAAATATCTGTTCCCACTGAGTGTAGGTGTCTTCATTGGACCACACACATCTGTGTGTATGAGTTCTAGAGGTTGACTTGCTCTCCATGCACTTCCAGTTTCAAAAGAGTCCCTGTGATGCTTCCCCAGTATGCAACCTTCACACGGTTCTTTAGTCTCTTGTAACTCAGGAAGACCAGTCACCATTTGTAGTTTCTCCAATCTCTTTAAACTGTGAAAGTTGAGATGTCCGAACCTCTTATGCCATAACCAAGAGTTTTCTGCAACACTTGCTTTTAGAGCAATTGAATCATTGTAATCTAGCATAAGTGGAAAGCTTTTGTTTTCTGTCATGCCAACTTGTGTTACCAAGTTTTGGAGGCTTCTGTCATCAAAGATCTCCACCATATTGTCTCCAAAAAGTAAGAAGTAACCATGAGCAATCATCTGTCCCACACTAAGGAGATTCTCATCAAGACCTGGTACAAGTATTACATCCTTGATGAATCTTCTTCCACCCTTTGTCTCTAGAACAAGAGTTCCTTTTCCAGTAGCTTCCACTAGTTGTCCATTCCCCATTTTAACTCTGCAATTGAAGCTTCTGTCAATGTTGATCAGTAAGGATTCATATGCAGTCATGTGATTACTGCATCCACTGTCAATATACCAGATTCCTTTCTTGTTTTCAGTTTTTGCAACACTACAAGCATAAAAGACATTTACTTCCTCTTCTTCTGCTCTATGTGCATAGTTGACAACTTGGTTCCTTCTTGGATTGCAATCTTTTGCTAGATGGCCAAATCTGTCACACTTGGTGCATTTGGGTTTTCCCTTGAACCAGCAAACACCATAGTGTAATTTGTCACAGATTTTACACTTGGTTTTGGTAGACTCACTACTAGATTCTGATTTTGATTGTGAAGTATGGTTGTTGTCCCATTTCTTCCCTTTTCCTTTCCATAATTTCTTTTGATTTGAGTTGCTCCCCTGACCCCTGTAACTGCTATCTCTCTCAGTCACACTTAGACTAGTAAAAGCCTTTTCAGCTAAGTTTTCAGAATGCATATTTAACCTCTGCTCATAGCCTTTCAATGTACCAATCACTTCTTGAACCTCAATGGAGTCAAGGTCTTTAGTTTCTTCTATAATAGATGCAATGGAATCATAAGATTTAGGCAAGCTAATAAGTATCTTTTGCACTAATCTTTGATTTGTCAGTTCTTCACCAAGAGTTTTCATTTGATTCACAATATCAGTCAATCTTGTTAAATAAACAGATAGAGCTTCACCATCATTCATCCTAGTGTACTCAAAATCTCTTCTTAAACATTGTAGTTTGACAGACCTAACCTTTTTATCACCACGAAATTCTTGTTGAAGAACATCCCATGCAGTCTTGGAGGTTTCAAAGTTTGAGATTCGAGGAAAGATCTCATCAGACACTGCCCCTTGAATGATACCAAGAGCTTTTGCATCTCTTGTTTCATTAACTTTCATTGCTATCTTCCTCACAGACTGTTGATCTTCATCGCTAGAATCATTTTCAGTTTCTACAGTTTCATAACCCTTGTCCACCAAATTCCAGAGATCATGTGATTTGAATATGGTCTTCATCTTGATGGACCAAAAATCGTAGTTGATCCCATTGAAAATAGGAGCCCTCAGATCTCCTCCACTGCTCGAAGTAACCATGTGAGGCTTTGTAAGAACAGATGAGATTTTCACGATCTGGGTATGTTTTTCCCCTTTTCTTTTCAGAGATACGAAGCACACACACAAAACGCCCAGTCCTGAATTTGATCAGAACCTAAGCTCTGAGGCCATGATAAATTCTGGTGAGTTAGTTTGGTTCCTGGAGGCAGACAAGAAAATGAAAAACAGAGAAAACAAAAAACGGGGGAGGGAATGTGAAAGGTTTCTTATCTGTGAAGTAATCACAGATATTTCAATAAATATCAACTTAGGATATTTCCTTACAAGCTAATCTAGAGCAATCTCAGCCCTTGATTCAAAACAAAGATCTAAAGCATACACTTGTCTTATGAGACTAGACATACACTTTTCTATTGATTTCTTCCTTCTTAAACACTTGAACAAAACTGAATTCTATTTAATTCCAACAGAATAGTGATACTACATCAGTAGTGGAAAGCTTCGATTTTCAGTCATCCCGACCCTTGTGACGGAGTTCTGGAGACTTCTATCATCAAACACTTCAACCATGTTGTCCCCAAACAACAGAAAATAATGATCATCATTTCACCCACACTTAGTTGGTTTTCATCAAGGCCAAGTACCAACACATCACCTCCTTAATGAACTTTTTGCCTCTTCTTGTTTTAATCACAATTGTTACCTTGCCAATTGCTTTCACTAGCTGCCTATTTCCCATTTTTATTCTGTCATTGAAGTTTCTATCAGTGTTGATAAGCATAGATTCGTGAACTGTTATATGGTTACTGCAGCCACTATTTATGTACCATATATCATTTTTTCTTTTCAACAGTAGTGACATTGCAAGCATATAAGACAAATAAGTAGCCAACTGATTTCTTCTTGGATTGCAAGCATTTGCCAGGTGACCAAATCCATTACATTTGAAACACTTGGGTTTCCCCTTAAACCAACATATACATAGTGCAATTTATTAAAAATTTTGCACTTGCTCTTGGTAGCATCATTTCCATTGTTTTGCTTTACTTGTTAAGTAGGCTTATTACCCCACTTTTTATCCCTTCCCTTCCAAGCTTTCTTGTATTTGACTCACTACCTTGCCCACTAGAGTTTCCTTCCTTTGTATTAATACTCAAACCAGCAAAAGCCCTTTTCTGTCACGCCCTTCTTTGTATTAATACGTGGAGAAAAAAAAAATCGTTTGCAGAAGAATGAGAAATGCAGGTATTCATAAAAACAGCTATATTTTTATTTTTAATTCTTCATTATTCATTGGTTATGATTGACGAATTTTTTATTCCTTAAAGATCTCTCTCAAAGATTTTATTACGAACCATGCCTTTGGTTCAAACTTCACCTATCCGTTTCATGTGAATCATGTGTATGTACAGTGACGTTGATAGTTAGGTAGCTGAATTTGGTAGTCCTACACTATACAAGTTTAATATACATCTAGTTCAGTTCGTGGAATTTAATTGGTAAGATGATTGTAGATAAATAGATGCAATGGCGGAGCTAGAAAACCAAATTAGGAGGGGCCCTTAAGTCATAGAAAGAAATTAGCCTTTGAAATATAATTAATGAAGAAAAATTAAATGTTTTGTTTTTTGTATTTGCATGGAAAATTATAATCAAACAAGAATGGTGGAGCTTTACTTCTGTATGAAAAAAACTTAGTATTGATATGATTATATCATAAGAATAAAACTTGTTTACAAGCTTGGATAAATAAATAAAAAATTAGATTCAAACAAAAATTTAAGATCATAACTTAAAATTAGATTTTGCTCGGCCTTTAATTTATATTGACTGGCCAAAAGAAGGGGTAGATTTTTACAAGTTAAAACATAAGGCTAATTATAACCAAAAAAGACGGGCTTAGTTTTATTATGGTAAAAAATAAGGTAAATTATAAGGATTTTTTTTCTTTCAGTTTTAAAAAATCTAAAATATGTTGGAACACAAGCAAATCTCGAACCAATGCCATTGGAATATACAAAACGCCAAAATCCAATGAGCTGCATGCTCATTTTTTGTAAAAGCTTGCAGACAGTATGTATTAGAGCTAAAATTTCAAGATAGGCCTCTATGTGGTTCCGCCACTAAATAAATGATTAGGTAATTGAATATGTTAATCCTACTCTATACAAGTTTCATATATATCTAGCTCAGTTCATGAAGTTTGACTGGTAGGACGATCATAGATCAATAGCAGAGAAAAGTTTTCGAAGGGCTCATCAAAACTGCATTTTACCTGCCTGCTTTGTGTTAAAATTCTAATAAGAAACTGATAGTTTGATGTGCAATAGATGATAAAGTGGAGAATGTTTTAGGGTTTCATTCATTGAATTCCTTACAACACATACTAATCTTAGCCTTACATGTGTCTATAATACAACTCCACCTGATTCTATTTAACATTCAAACTGAAAAACTAGCCGTTGCTTTCTTTTGGTCTTCCTTGCTGACTTGGACATGATGAAGGGCAGAGATATATTTAGTTCCAACAATTTGCCTATCACTTTCCAAAGAATGGCTAAGCATCTATACTACAAAAAAATATATTTAGAATTGAAACAATGCATCTTGTTTATTTTGTAAAATTCTTCAAAAAATAGATACAGAAACTTTATTAGCTAACAAGAAGTCTAAAAATCCAACGTAAACCTTTTGAGTTCTTAATTTATTTATTTATTTTTTAGAAAACCTCGTGCGAGGTGAATTTTATTGATATCTAAAAGAAAAAAAAGTACACCTAATCAGGGAGATATAAACCTAACTTCTCATAATACAAAAAAAAATGGACATGAAAAAGGAGAGGGCATAAACCTTACTCCTCTAGAAACAAAAATAACAAAGATACAAAGAAAAGAGGAAGGACATGAAACATAACCCCTCTAAAGCTTAAACTAAAGGTCTAAACCTGCAAAACAGAACGAGCAACATCACAAGGTTAAGAGAAAGAAAAAAAGTGAGACAAACCTGTATGCCGAGATACACATTATTAAGTTGAGAAGCGGATGCCAGGAAAGCCAGCATAGTCTGAAAACAAAGCAGCACGAATTGCCAACGGAGGGGAATCATGTCATGCTAAAGTTGGAGAAGACAAGCCCATCTTAATAAAACTATCCTCAACAACATTTTCTTCACAATATATGTGCGTAGAAAATCATCTTTCGAATGTGGTCCAAACAAATAGACTATTGTGTATGAAGATGCCAAAGAGGATCAAAATAAGTCGATTTGAGAGCAAAAATAACACTAGAAGAGTCACTTTCTAGCCAAAGACAATGCCAACCCACTGATATGCAAACTCTACATCAATAATAATTGTTGATAGTTTTGCAAAAAAAATAAATAAATAAATAAAAAGAGTTGCGAACACCAATACCTTGGCAGAAACCACCAAAAAATTGACCATGCAATCTCGAAAAACTCTTCTACAAGCAACAGGACCAAACTATAGACAAACGATCTTTATTAAGTTTTCTTTTGAGTTATTAATAGTTGCAAGTAAAAGTATATTCCTTCGATATTTTCGTTAGGTGGTACCTATACATGGAAAATGGGCACAATCACCAAAAAAACATGCATTGCTTTTTTCTTCCAAGTGAGTGATGAGCAGAAAGTTCAACCCGGGTCGGCATTCTTGATACTGTTCATAATACGATACCGTCATGGGAACATGGGAATCCGGAAAAGGGTAACAACTGCAGCAAGAAGATGGGTTGGGGGCCGTTCACTAGAAATTGCTGCTGGGTTTGATCAAGAAGCAGCAGCTTCAGTGATAGCCAGGCTTGCTATTCAGCTGAGAATTGAATCGCTCAAGATATTATCAGATGGGTTGATGACACATTGATCCGCTTTGCTTCCAAGTTTGGAAACTATGCGGAGGAAGATCCAACTTCTTTCCGCCTGCCATCCAACTTCTCCCTTTTCCCTAAGTGATGCAGTCCATGACAATGAATATGTGGAAGCGCTGCGCATATCATCTGAGTTCGTCCTCAAAGTTGACTCAGTTTCAGTAACTTCTACCTAGAGAGTCATACATCATTGGAAAGCCATGTAAGTCTTGTTCAAGAAGTTACACCATCCATCACTACACGAGGAAGTCTTGAGCCACGAGGAAATCTTAGGAATATAGGTTGTCATCTTATTCCAATAAAAGAAGAAAAATCATGGTTTGGGAGATGATTTCAAATGTTGGTTTGATGTTGTTAGTTGTACTACTATGAAAGTCTGGTTCGGTGCCATATGTTATGACTCATTGTCTACTCTTCTAAAGATATTACTGATCCAAGTTATTGATATTCAGTTCTTTGGAGAGCTCAAAGGGTTCAAATCTTGGACAGGTCGAAAATATCAGGATAGGTACGTGTTGGTCGAAACCCGAGGGCGACGAAGTCATTTTAAACATGCATACAAATAAAATATGTAATTAGAAAGAAATATGCTAATGCGGAAACGTGTTCAGAGTATACAACTAATCAAGAATAATGTGAAATAATTATTATAAAATGGTACGAACATAGGAGTGGGTCCTACACTGAGAAGACTTGAAGATACCTATGCGGAAGTGCTCTGACGCCGAGATTGAATGCCTCGATTCTAACTCCTGAAGGGGGCACAAAACAAAAGGGTGAGTGGACCAAAGTTTATAATAATAATACTAATAATAAGAAAACCGATTTCCCTTTTAACATACTAACCCCCTGTTTTGAAAACACATATATAGTACTACACAATAGGTTTTCTTACAACTCTAGCATGCCATGAAAAACATTCGTAAAAATATGTACGTGTAAACCAGTGCTCAGTAATAGTAATACAACCGCCTAAAGGCAAATCCGTAAATCTCATCAATGACGTACTCAACTAGGGGTATCATAGTCGCCCGAAGGCATAACTTGTCCATCACCCGAAGGTGAAACTATATGACACTGGGTTACGCCAGTGAAGAAACATGGTAGGCACCATCACCCGAAGGTGAAGTTGTACGACTCTGGGTTATGCCAGAGAAGAGACATATACATAACACATCGACACTAGCCATGGCTAGTGAAGCTATCTGACACTGGTTTCGCTAGTGAAGATGGGGGTATGTCATAAATATCCTCAATTGTGTCATATGGTCATAGACGTTTACATACCCGTGTTGTGTGTATGTGTTGTATGATAACATACTAAATAAGCACCAAAAATGTATCTCAAAAATCTCATATCAAATCCAAAGCTCAAAAGTTCAAAGCCTCATCTCATAAATCCATGATAATTCATATTCATAGATCCATAGAATCTCATATACGAAAATCCAATGATTCGTAACCTTTCGTAAAACGTAAACTCAATAAATCATAAATAGTGTATAAAACGTTAAAACATGAAATCATGCTTTTTGTGAATGCAAGCCTAATGTTTTATAAAAACAATCAAGTCAAGAAGAGGTCCACTCGCAGATATTCCATTGTCGGGGAGCCGTTTGAACTAGGGAGGATGGTGTCATTTCCCACCAATGCACCAAAACACAAATAAAGACCGTTTAATAAAACTCTACCAAAATGATAGAATTTGGAAAAATGGATAGCGGATTCGGATTCGGCATGTCAAAAAACCTAAGAAGGAACCTCAGGTTCGCCCACGCGCCGCAACGAGGTGGTGGCCCGGGAGGCCACGCGCCACCGCACATGACACGCCCCAACCCCGATATCCCTAAATATTAGGGTATGCACGTGATGGTCAACATTAGAGGGTGAGGAAGCCATTTTAAACATGCCTACGAATAAAATATGTAATTAGAACGAAAATGCTAATGCAAGAATATGTCCAGAGCATACAACTAATTAAGACTAATATGAAAGAATTAAAATAAAAAGGTATGAGCGAAGGGAAGAGTCATAAACTGAGAAGACTCGAATATACCTATGTGGACGTGCCCTGATGTTGGGATTGTGTGCCTCGATTCTATCTCCTGAGGGAGCACAAAATAGAAAATATGAGTGGACCAAAGTTTACAGTAATACTAATAATACAAAAAACTATTTTATTTCTGAACATACTAACCCCATGTTTTGAAAACACATATGACACTACATAATTTTTTTGAAAACCCTATCATGCCATGAAATGCGTTCGTAAAACATGTACGTGTAAAACGATGCTCAATAATGGTGTTATCACCACCCGAAGGTAAATCCGTAAATCTCATCAATGTTGTACTCTCTAGGGGTATCATAGTCACCCGAAGGCAGTACCCGTCTATCACCAAATCTGGAGCTCAAAAGCTCAAAAGCTCATCTCATCAATCCATGATAGCACATATTCATAAATCCATAAAACAAATCATATTCGTAATCCATACAATTTCATATACGAAAACCCAATGATTCATAACCTTTTATAAAACGTAGTTCAATAAATTCTAAATATTTCGTAAAAGCAATTTATATAAATCATAAATTTTTCAAAAAGCATGAATATAGAATCCATAAAACATAATAGAAAACATGCTCATTTCATGAAATATGCAATGCATGCAAGCCTAATATTTTATAAAAAAAACATGCAAGTTTAGAAAGGGTCTACTCCCATTGCCCGAGAGCTGCTCGAACTAGCGAGGATGGTGTCACTTCCCGCCGATGCACCATTAGTTTTCTTGACCGTGGCCGGAGTTAGCCGAAAAAGGTTAGAAGCTACCAGATTCCTCACCGAAAAACTAGGGAAATCTGTCCTCATATTTTCTAACCAGTGAAGAGTGGAGGTTTCACCGAAAAGGCTCTGTGATTGTTACAGAGGTCGAGAGTCCTCGAGTTGATTTTCCTACGTGTTATAGTCATCGCTCTAGAGCTTAAATATGATGTGATAGTGATGATTTGGTAGTGCGAATACTCACCGACGAATATGGCGAGTGAGGGTGGCCAGTGATGGTTTAATAGAGAATAAGGAACATAGGGAAAGGGGAGAGTCTGGGGAAAAGAGAACTGCGAGTTAAGGTGGTAGTCTATAGGGTGGGTTGTCGGAGAAAGAAAGAGACGACAGAGAAAATGAGGAGAAAGAGTTCCAGAGACTGGGGAAGAAAAGACATGTGATAGAAGGAGAAGTAGGGTGTGGGCCTCACGTGCCAGAAATTAATTAAATAATAAAATATCTAAACCTTAATATCTAGAATAGTGGAATAACTATTTTGCCCTTCAACTTCGTAGTTCCGTAAAATGCTTATTGTAACTCCAAATCCAATTCTGATTCCATTTGTGCCTATGCGCTCGTAACGACGAATGCTACACGAATATACCAAGAAAATAGATCTTACGTGACACGGCAAGGTGGTCAACAAAAGTCAACATTTTTGCCTCGAATGTCATTTTCGTAAATTCACACATTAAGATTATAAAAACCATAAAATTTGGGAACAGATCGTTACAGCACACGCCACCACACGCCGAGATGGGTCACTGGAAAATTCGTCGGCGCCGCCGTGGACGGCTGCGGAGCATAGTACCTCCGACAGAGGCGTATGTACTCCACGAGCCGGCCATGACAACACATGCGTAGGTTGGGGATTTAAGCGTGAGCTTCGTTAAAAGGAAAAACCCTTTTATTCCAATATGAATAAATCATAACTTGGGGATTTGGGTGTTTGATTTTGTGACTGCACCTAGGTCGAGCCATAGATTGCCTACATACCCTCGTTGAGGGACCAAGTCACTAGTAGTTCTTTATGTATTGGTATATGGATTTAGTGAGTGAATGACCCACTAAAAAGGATTTGGTGTTTGGTTTATTTGGGTGAATTTGGTTGAATGAACCAAGGATTCGATTTTGTGTTTGAGCTTTGTGGTTGCGTCTAGAATATGGTATTAGATTGCCTACGCATCCTTGGCGGAATCAAACCGGCATAGTTCACAATATATTTGTTGGGATTTTGATGCCTTGTGCAGTTTCAGCTCGTGCAGGCAATAAGCACTTGATATTTGATGCCTTGTGCAGTTTCAGCTTATGCAGGCAAGAACTTTGTGCCATTGGAGAAAAACGCAGCTTCATACCATTTGAGTCTTGTCGCGGCTTCGTGCCATTTGTATCGGCTTTGTGCCATTTGTAGCGGCTTTGTGCCATTTGGGATTTGATGTGGTTTAGTGCCACTTAAAGTTGACGTGGCTTCATGCCAATTTGAGATTTGACATGGCTTTGTGCCATTTAAGGCGAGACTGGGCTTCGTGCCTTTGAGATTTGATGCGGCTCCATGCTGTTTGTTTTGACATAGTGCACACCCATTAATTTGAGGTGGTAAGTCCATCAAGTTTTGTGCTTTGTGATGGTTTGCGTCCAAGGTATTTGCAGTAATTTGTATCCACGAGTTTGATGTCGGCAACATCTTTGATGAGTCCATATTATACCATATATTTTAGCATATTCTTAGTTATAGTTTATTGGTTATTTTGGTAGAATTTTGATTTTTTGTTATATATTTTCAATGTAGGACATTCGACTTCCTCTAGAGCAAAAAGAGATCAAAACGATGAATTTTGGAGTCATTCCAATTGGAAGTTGTTCGTGAGTCTTTCAAGATGATTGTAGCAAAATTCCATATTTTTCTACCAAGCCGTTTGACCGTGGCAATGAAATAAAGGCCCAGCATGCAGCTTTCTTAGATTGACATTTCTGGACATTTTGGGTATTTATTTTGAGGAAGATTCCCTTTAAGGATTTGTAGGGGACGACTTAAGCTTTCAAAAGAGACCTTTTGGGACCAAATCGGAGTTGATTTGGTCAGTCAAAAGTCTGATTTTTTGAGAAGTCCGAATTTTAGTTCAAATAGGAAACCATTTATTTTCTGTTTTATTATTTTATTATGTTTCCTAGTTTATTCTAGGATCTTTTAGGGTTTTGTTTTGTAGTAGTATAAATAAAGATATTTAGCCATTAGGGTTTTAGATAAGAGAGGAGGAGACGCACAAGCCTGTGACAATTCAAGTTTATTTTCTAAATGTTTTCTATCCTTATTCTCAATAATATTTTGTTTTATAATTGTTCGTAACTAATTTCTTTTGTTCGTAACTAATTTCTTTTGCGAAGCCTTGAGCCTTAGCAACAATATGTAGTTTCTTTTCAATTTATTTATGATATTATGCATGCATGTTTTGAATTATTGATGACTATTTTAAATTGTCTAACTGTCTTAATGCCTGATCACCATTAGGATCTTTAGAAAAGTAATTTGATGCAATTTTGGTCGGGAGGTTCCCTGAAATTGGCGATGGCTTCATGTGGTTAATAATTGTAATTTCACTTAAGATGAACATCACATCTTAAGGGTTGCATGGTTTTTCAAAGGGTTTTCATAAAGCATAATGAGTCTCTCATGCTCAAATTTGATCTGAACGTCCGGACGGATTGCATGTTAGATATACGTTCTATGTTGGAGGTTCCAAGTAGGATATATATTAGGAAAACCTAACCTTCAAAATATACATGGGTAATTCATAAGTAATTGAAAGAATTACGTAGGATTGTTAAGGTAACGGCTAAACCCTAGAGCTTTTACAAATTGATTTTCTTTAAATTGTTTTCTAGTTAATTTATTTAATTATTTTTAATTTAAATTCGTCTTTACTATTTTAAATTCCAAAATCATCTTTTTCACAACTTTATGCTAAATAATTAGCTAAGGATTAGTATAAATACAAATTATTCATTCAATTCCTGTGGAAACGACCTTACTTGAGCTGCTATACTACGACAACCTTGTACTCTTGCAAGTATTTTTATCGCTACTTTTGCAGGTGGTAAAAATCTCTATCAGTCTTCATATATATTTTTTGCTTGGACATGATGTGCCTTCATCGTGCTATTGGGCTCCTGCCCATTTATTTTGGCCCAAAGTTATATTTTATAAGGCCTAAATTGAGATTGTATATCTTGCCATGTCTGATTCCTTAGTGGTTTGAGAAGAATGGGATCCAATTAGAAATGGCACAATTTAGATTGCCATAAAGAAATTTTTTTCCCTGTGACCACATAAAATCTCATAGCTCCATTGATCTCCACGTGATCTTTCCCGTTTGATTTAGAGAGTTGTTCTGCAGGGGAAATTTTTTATTGTGACGAGAACACAAGTGGTATATCACGTGTTTTATGTAAGTGGTGTAAAATTTTACTTTTTAGATTATTAACTTTTTAACACATATATCCCACTATTTGTATAATGACACGTAGTACACCACCTCGTATACCGATCACATTGAAAAATCTATTCTTATGCAGCAGGCAAGTTTTGTTTTCTCATTTGTGGGGCCAATTTTTTGAATTGGCATGCCTTTTTATAGAATTGGAATCTTACATAAGTCAGCAAAATGAAAGCAGAAAGGCGCTAGAGTCTTGTTGACTCTTTCTCTCCTTCTGAGTTCAACTTAAACAGGTCTCTTCACTGGATTAGGATCCCATAAATCCTCTTGCACCTTCTCCTTGTCTCCACCAGTCTCTTAGTTTAATACAATAAATATGGCAGGTTATATTTATTAAAATTACTTTCTTGATCTCTGCATTCTTTCGACAGCAACATAGCTTTTGTGCAGAGACTTGGACTTTTGCCGATAACAAGCAGACTTGACCGGAGATTTGTGCTTTTGCTGAGGATATGAAGGAATTTTTGTTGCTTTTCGTTTCTCTGGTGCTCTGAGAAGACCTTGTGCATTTCTTTTATGCACCGTTGTTCTCCATCAATGACTTAAGCAATCTTCTTTTTCGCTAGTGATTTGGGCAACAACCTGCATTATTTTTTATGCACTTTATGCGTGAGCGCAGCTTTCTTTGTCAATGCCGACATCAACTTCGGTTTCTTCTGGACTCCGAGACAGCGATGATGGGGATACTTCATTTAGTCTTCCGTTGCAGGTTTATCGCTCGCTTCATCTTTTCTCTTCTTCACCATCTTCGGAGTATCTTTAATAAGCAAGGACCACTTTTTGTTCTCCCATGCCGAACAGCTACAATGACCGGCAGAGACCTCGACGATTTGATTTTGGAGAGCGTTAGTTGAGGGGCTGCTGCATATGTGAGCACGGACAGTGGTGACGAGTTACTTTCTTTGTCTTCATCCACTGTAGGTTCAGATTTGTTGCTGCTTTTCCACATTGCAGGTTTATGCTTGTTGTTGTTGCAGGTTCATGCTTACTTGTGGGAGTGACGAATCGAGGGAAACACCATGTCTGCGCCGTTGTCTTGTTGCTTTTATAGAACCATTTTCTACGGCTTGGTGCACAAAATGTTGAGGTTGTCCCTTGGTTGTTTTTTTACTGGACAAGGCATGAACTCTTAGGCTGCTCGAAAAACGACTCAACAATCTTCTTCCTGGTAGCCTTTCTCCAGATACCGAGTTTTCAATAGCCCCATTACGGTGGATAGGAATTCTTGACAGCGATGGCTTAGCGGGGAGCGGCACGGAATGTTAAAGGTGCTCTACTCTGATGCTAGACAGAAGGAATATGGACAGAAGGAATATGATCATTCCTTCACAGCTAGGATAGCATGTGTGGATGCACTATTAACGTGGACAGCAAGGCCACTGCATGTGGTTACTGACTGCTTCAACAAGGACAGCATGGATGCCACTTTCTGTCCTTTGTTTATTGCATGCCTCTGTAAAAACCTTGTATATAAGTTCTACTGCAATTGTAGCAGAACATTCATTCAAATATATTGGATCCAAACTTTTATATGGTATCAGAGCACCGATCTTGGTGACTCTGGAAGGCTCATTTTTTCCGCCACAAACACAACCATTTTCCCTTCATCAAACCCAGCCCCCATGGGCGACCAGATAATACCTCATGTATCTGATCCTCTCACTCTACATCATTCAGACTCACCAAGTCTTGTTTTAGTCTCACAACTTCTCGATGGACACAACTATGGCCAATGGAGCCGCTCCATGCGAATTGCTCTCAGCGCCAAAAATAAACTAGGGTTTGTTGATGGTTCAATCAAGAACCCTGCAACCACTGATGCTAAATATTCAATTTGGCAGAGATGCAACGACATGGTCTTATCTTGGATTTGGCAATCTGTACAAGGCAACATTGCTCACAGTATACTCTACTACAAAACTGCGACAGCAGCATGGAGGGATCTTGAGGATCGATTCTCGCAAGGCAACGATTCCAGGATCTATCAAATCCGACAAGAGATTGTCGAACACCGACAAGGACAACTGTCTGTTTCAGATTATTACACAAAATTAAAGGCTCTTTGGGATGAATTAGCATCATACCATGAGCCCATTGCTTGTGGGTGCGAAGGATCCAAGGCGCATGCAGATAGGGAAGAAAAAGAGAGAGTCATGCAGTTCCTAATGGGACTGAATGAGAACTACTCCACCATACGAGGCTCTATATTGATGATGAGCCCACTCCCGGATACACGACGAGTCCATGGATTAGTTCTCCAACACGAACGCCAATTGGATGTGGTGAATCGTCGTGAACCCACTGCCCATGCAATGCAATCCAGTCGTTCAACAGCACCAAAAGGAGGCTATGGCACCCACAACCCTAGTTCACGAAAGATTTTCAAATGCAGCTACTGTGATGGAGGACATCCAGTTGAACGTTGTTTTTTTCTCATTGGCTTCCCTGAAGGACACAAATGGCACGGAAAGAATGTGCAGCCCAGAAATAGGCGTACACCTCCAGCCTCCAACAATGTTGAAACACTCCCTTTGACAACTGCTCAGATTGACGCAACCAAAGTATCCATCTCCAGCAATCAACCAACGTTCACAACCGAGGAATATCATCAACTCATGGCCCTCCTTCGCAATAAGAATGGTACCAATCTGCCGCTTGCACATGCAACAGGTATCTATACGTCCAACTGCAACTCTACACAACATTCTCCGCATTCAACAACCTGTTGGATCGTAGATAGCGGAGCCACAGATCATATTTCTCACTCATCACCCATTCATAATCATAATAGACCCCAACATGATTTTGTTGGGTTACCAAATGGTGGACAGGCTGCGATTGAATCCATTGGGTCTATTAAACTATCACCCAAGATCACCCTTCATAGAGTTTTGCACGTACCACAATTTCGTGTGAACCTATTGTCTGTGAGTAAATTAACTTGGGCATTGAAATGCATTGTAATTTTCTACCCGGGTTATTGTGTTATGCAGGACATGGCTACGAAGAAGATGATTGGCCTGGGCAAGCAGTTTAATGGCCTCTACTACCTCACTCCAACACAAAACCCTCATCTCGCCAACCATGTCAACCATACCTCGACACTGTGGCACCAACGTCTTGGGCACCCATCCTCGGCACCTCTTCACTCTTTATCCCAGACCATTCCAGAAATTATTTTTCATTCTACACATGTTTGTGATATTTGTCCCTTAGCAAAGCAAACTCGTTCATCATTTGTTTCCAGTTCAATAAAATCAATTGCACCTTTTGATTTGATCCACTGTGATATTTGGGGGCCGCACCAAACACATACATCCTCTGGAGCACGTTACTTCCTCACCATTGTAGACGACTTCACTCGATTCACATGGGTTCATCTCATGCGATTCAAATCTGACACACAAACCATAATCCACTCGTTCTTTTCTTGGGTGAAAACACAGTTTAACCGTGACATTAAAATTCTTCGTGCCGACAATGGGGGGGAATTCATCTCTCTACGATCCTTCTTAGATACTCATGGCACTCTTTTTCAACACACCTGTGCTCACACCCCTCAACAGAACGGAGTCGTTGAACGCAAACATCGTCACCTTTTAAATGTTGCCCGAGCCTTACGATTACAAGCTAACCTACCTTTAAAATTCTGGGGAGAGAGTGTACAAACTGCCTGTTACCTTATCAACCGCCTCCCAACACCTCTGCTTTCCCATCACTCTCCCTATAAACTTTTGCATGGGACACTACCTGTCTACACTCATCTCCGAGTTTTTGGGTGTTTATGTTATGCTACCAACCTCACTCCCTCACACAAATTTGATGCTCGTGCTCGTCGCTGCATTTTCCTGGGATATCCTCTTGGTCAGAAGGGCTATCGCGTTTACGACCTTGATAGCAAGCGCATCTTTACCTCTCGAGATATCATCTTCCATGAACATCTTTTCCCTCTTGCTAACTTACCACCAGAACCTGCCCACCCTACCCCGGTCTTACCTGTTCCCCATGACGACCCTACTCCTGCACCTTCAGACCCCATTCCCACTATTGATCCACCTACCTTATCACCCGCCTCATCCGCTCCGTCCCTTCCTGACGATCCTACTCCTAACATACTTCCTCCCACCCCAGACACTCCTACCTCGCCACCACCAACACCATCGTCTCCTTCGCTGCCCCTAATTCCCCTTCGTCGATCCGCCCGCATTCCACACCCCCCTGCCCACCTTCGTGACTATCAGACCCATCATGCTGCTTTGCTTCAGTCCAGCGCCATCTCTTCCACCATGTCCGGCACCCGATATCCTCTTCACAGGTATGTTTCTTATGCTCGCCTCTCTCATGCTCATCGTTCCTTTGTTCACAATGTCTCTCACTTAGTTGAACCAGCCTCCTATGAGCAGGCACGCCATGACCCTCACTGGCTTGCAGCTATGCATTCTGAGCTTGACGCACTTGAAGCCAATCACACCTGGACTTTGGTTCCTTTACCCCTCCACCAACGCCCCATTGGATGTAAATGGGTCTTCAAAATCAAGTATCATTCCGACGGTACCATCGAACGCTACAAGGCTCGCCTCGTTGCCAAAGGGTTCACGCAGCGCGAAGGTATTGATTACAAAGAGACGTTCGCCCCCGTTGCTAAGCTCATTACTGTCCGTTGTCTCTTGACCATTGCTGCTGTTCGCAGCTGGTCTCTTCACCAAATGGATGTCCAAAACGCTTTCCTTCACGGTGCACTACATGAGGAAGTATATATGTTACCCCCTCCTGGTTATCGTCGACAGGGGGAGACTATGGTTTGTCGACTTCACAAGTCATTATACGGACTCAAGCAGGCATCTCGCAGCTGGTTCCAACGTTTTTCATCAACCATTCAAGAAGTTGGTTTTCAACAGTCTCATGCAGACTACTCATTATTCACTAAAGTTTGTGGACACTCTATTACTGTAGTATTGCTCTACGTTGACGACATGATCATTGCAGGAAATAATGAGGAAGCTATCAGTCAACTCAAGCAATTTCTTAGTGGATGTTTTCGAATTAAAGACCTCGGACCATTAAAATATTTTCTGGGTGTCGAAGTTGCACGGTCCAAAGCTGGGATCTCCATTTGCCAACGAAAGTATACTCTGGACATATTGGAAGAAGCTGGCTTGCTTGGCATAAAACCTGCCAAGGTACCTATGGAACCCGATTTAGTGTTGACAACAACAGGTGGTGATGCCCTCAAGGATCCGACTCGATATCGACGTCTGGTTGGAAAATTAATATACCTTACCATCACTAGGCCAGATATTACGTATGCAGTGAATAATCTCAGTCAGTTCATGCAAGAACCAACACTCCATCACCTTAAAGCAGCACATCGTCTCCTCCAATATCTGAAAGAAGCACCAGGACAAGGGTTACTATTCCCTACGGAGAACCAACTTAATTTGGTTGGCTACTGTGATGCGGATTGGGCTAGATGTCCGATCACACGACGATCAGTGACAGGTTTTTGCATCTTCCTTGGTAAATCACTTGTATCGTGGAAAAGTAAAAAGCAAGTCACGGTGGCAAGATCTTCAGCAGAAGCCGAGTATCGCTCCATGGCTGCAACGACTTGTGAGCTTACTTGGCTGAGGAATTTGTTGAAAGATTTGCATGTAAATCATCCTGAGCCGGCAAGGTTGTTTTGTGACAATCAAGCTGCTCTACATATTGCAGCGAACCCTGTGTATCATGAACGAACCAAACACATAGAGCTGGATTGTCATACTGTCCGTGAAAGGATTCAGAGGGGAGAGATCGAGACGTCTCATGTGCAGACGGGACGTCAAATAGCAGACATATTTACAAAGCCACTGAGAGCACCTACCTTCCATTCACATCTTGGCAAGTTGGGTGTTATTGATATCCACACTCCTACTTGAGGGGGAGTGTTAAAGGTGCTCTACTCTGATGCTAGACAGAAGGAATATGGACAGAAGGAATATGATCATTCCTTCACAGCTAGGATAGCATGTGTGGATGCACTATTAACGTGGACAGCAAGGCCACTGCATGTGGTTACTGACTGCTTCAACAAGGACAGCATGGATGCCACTTTCTGTCCTTTGTTTATTGCATGCCTCTGTAAAAACCTTGTATATAAGTTCTACTGCAATTGTAGCAGAACATTCATTCAAATATATTGGATCCAAACTTTTATACGGAATGCTCCTTTTTCTTCTCAGCATGTACGAACTTGCTAGGCAGAGGGGTCACGGCATGGACGAACTTGCTGGGCAGAGAGGTCACGGCATGGTTGCTGTTGGTGGAGAGTCCAGATCCTCTCTTTCTTCGTTTTTCTTTTAAGCGCTGTTGTCTTTAAAACCTTCGTGGTGTAGAACATTTCTTGACTAGCATATTTTGACAGTCCCGTAAAGATCATTTGCCGGCACCTCAGTGTCTACATAGAGACATGTTGTGCCGAGAAAATGCTTGATGAGTAGGTCTTGACTGTCCCGTGCAGATCACTTTCCAGCACCTCCGTATCTACGTAGAGACATACTGTGCCGAGAAAATGCTTGACGGGTAGATCCGAGCCGCTGAAGGTGAACAACTTGGAGAAGTTCCATTAGTTTTGGTGAAGAATCCGAGAAACATGAGAGATTGGAAAAGAATTTGGGCTTGCTTATTTAGAGTCCCCACCTCCATTTTTGCTTCGGGGAATGAGAGAGGTTGAAGAAGCAAATTGCTTCTTTTTTTCCTAACCAAACAAAGAAAGATTTAGAAGGATGGATTTATACCTTTAAATGCTTTCCTTTGCCGTGTATTCTCTTCTCTATTTGCATTTGTCTCCTTGAATTTCCGCAGCACTTCACTTCTTTGATTTCTGTCCAACTTTCTCAAGATTTCTACCTTCTGTTCTTCTTCGTTGTCTCTCAACTTCTGCAATGTTTTTTTTTTGTCTCTGTCCTCGCCTCTCTTTTCTGTGTGCCCTCCCCTTTTTATAGACGCAAGGAGCAGTTCCATTAACCTCTTCCGTGTTCTGTTACGTGTTCTACTTTCCCGGGGTGTGGGGAAGTTGAGGAAGGCCATCACTTTACTGAGTTGAGAATGTGGGAGCTTAAGAGAGTTCTGGATAGACAAAAACTCTATTTTTTAGTTTGTGGGCTGTTGAGATTTTTTTCTCTCTTTATATATATAATGTAAACCTTATTTCTAGTCGGTCCACGTTTTGGACTATTATTTTTTTAAAGTGTCCCCATCTTTTATAAAACTTGCTAATATATTTTCTCAACACCTTGAGTTTGACTGATCAGGGGATCTTAGATAAATAGCTGAGAAAAGCATTAGGGCTCATCAAAGCTGCATTTTATTTGGCTTATTTGCACATCACTTCCCAAAGAAACCGAAGCTTTTCTATCAAAAGTTATCCAAAATTCGCAAGATCGGATCCATGTTTATAACACTACAAGAATTCTAGCTATAGGACACTCTTCTTTACACATTTAAGAAAGTCAGTGGCTTTCTTTCTTTTTTTTTTCTTTAAAAAGGGAGACAACTGGTGACATTTTCAGAAGTCGAGAAGACTCACAAAGGCATTTCAGTCTCCTTATGGCCATAAGTTTGCTTTCACACCAACAGCGGGTTTCGAATCCAAGACCTCCAGTTTTTAATTTGAAGAAAGTCTCGCAATCTGCCATTTACAACTAGGCCACTAGCTCGTGATTAAATTTAGTGGCTTTCTAACTTTATATACACCAAAATATTGATAGATTGTGTAATGGAATTGACGACCTGGATAGTGACATGTATTTTTAGATTATAATGAAGACATGTCTTAAGGTTGTTATAAGATGTAAACTATAAATACTTGAGTGTAATTATTACAATGACAATTAATGAAATATCATTACATTTTTCACAGCTCTCTCTCTCTAACTTCTCTCCTCTCTCAAGATTATTTAGTGTGTAAGATTACTTGTAGAGTTGACATGGTATCAGAGCCGACCATGGCTGCCACCTGTTGAGAATTAAGCTGCCTACTAGCATTAAGATCAATCTGCAGATGTTAATCCTGCAGATCAAATCGAGAGGAACCTGAGAATCAAGAGATGAACAACTTCCAATTTTAGAAAGGAGCCGTTGAGTTTGATTTGTAACGGCTAGTTTCTTTTACATTGTTAGAAAGTTCACAGCTAGTATTTTTGTTTTATTTAGTAGTACTATGCATTCTCATCCCCGTCCAGGTGGATGGATGATATCCTCCAAAGCCCTTAGTGGCCGGAGAAGTGTACTAGATCCCTAAAATGTAGGATTTGGTTTTGACTAGGTAGAGGGGCATATAGCCTTTGTAATTTTCATTTTCTTGGATATCTGAAATATACTGACTCTTCCTCTCCCTCTTATTCTCTCTCGAAAAGCACAAGATCCATTGAAACAATCTGTAAAAAGTTTCAATCTTTACTAAGATTATTAAATCTATCAGGATGCCTGGTACCATTTCAAACATGGTATCAGAGCTCCGGGTCTGATTTCGAAGAAGGGAAGTGATTCTGTGAAGATACAAATCCAGAAAGGGTTAAAGGTGGTACCTTTATAACCATTTGTGCTGTGCTACCTGAGAAGATGGTCGGATCAAGCTCCTCCGGTGGTGATTTACGAACACCACAATTTAATGGGTCAAACTATGATTTTTGGGCCATTAAAATGGAAACCATTCTCATAGCCTATGATCTATGGGATGTGGTTGAAGCTGGTCTTGTTGAACAACAAGCCCCCGCAGAGGATGTCTCTGAGGAAGATGAAGAAAGCGAGTCTGAGCACCTTCCAGTTGAAGGACCGGTTGTCTCAAAGGAGGTGAAGATCAAGAATGCCAAGGCTCTGAGTCTTATTCAAGGAGCCATAACTGATGAACTTTTTCCCAGAATCCGAAATGAGAAGACGGCAAAGGGTGCCTGGGAAATTTTGAGGAGAGAATTCAAAGGAGATAAAAAGGTAAGAGCTGTGAAACTACAAGCCATTATAGCTGATTTTGAATATTTAAGAATGAATGATGTTGAATCTCTGGATGATTACTTGGCTCGGTTTTTTGAGATAGTAAACAACTTGAAATCTCTAGGAGAAGATGTAACAGAAAAAATGATTGTTCAAAAGCTGTTGATGAGTCTAAGTAGAAGGTACAAGTCCATAGTGTCGATTATTGAAGAAACCAGAGATTTAGATACTATTAGGATTGAAGAAGTTCTAGCCTCAGTGAAAGTTTATGACAAGAGGGAAGACCTGCATGATGAAAGAGACAAATATACAGGTACTGAGAGGGCTTTCAGTAGTCTTAAAGTTGGAGGAAATGGAAATGGCACTGGAAATTTTAAAGGGTCTCAGTATAAATCAAACCCAAAGTTTGGTCAGTATAAGAAGGGAAAGAACTGGGGTCAGAATAGCAGCTGGAATAATGGCAGTGGTGGTGGCTGGAACAACAAGTTTGCTGCACACAACAAACAAACCAGTGGCAGTCAAGGAAATGTGAAACCACTATGCCAAGTATGTGACAAATATCATTTTGGTATATGCAGATATAAAGGAAAACCCAAGTGTGGCAGGTGCAGTCGATTTGGTCATCTAACTAAGGACTGTGATAATGGTAAACAAGTTGCAAATTGTGCAAAGGAAGAAGATCTGGTCACAGGAACAATGTTCTATGCTTGTCATGCAAGTTCAATTGCATCAAGTAAGTCTGTGTGGTTTGTGGACAGTGCTTGCAGTAATCACATGACTTCCCAAGAGTCCTTATTAATCAATCTTGATAAGTCAGTGACCTGCAAAGTAAAAATGGGTACTGGTGATCTTGTTCAAGCCACAGGAAAAGGGACACTTGTAGTTGAGACAAGAAGAGGGAAAAGATACATAAATGAAGTGCTGCTAGTTCCAGGATTAGATGAAAACCTGTTAAGTGTTGGTCAAATGATGGAACACGGTTATTATGTTCTATTTGGCGGTAACATGGCTGTGATATTTGATGATAGCAATCTTGAAAATGTGGTAGCAAAGGTGGTTATGACAGGGAATAGATGCTTTCCATTGTCCTTTGAATCTGTAAATGCAGTAGCTAGAAAAGCTTCAATTGAAGAAGAGTCAAGGATCTGGCATAAAAGGCTTGGTCACTTGAACTTTAACAGTCTGAAAAGGATGCAGAGAGAAGGATTGGTGCTTGGGTTGCCTGCATTATCTGAGATGAAGGAAGTTTGTGAAAGTTGTGTTTCTGGAAAGATGCATATAGAACCATTCGATAAAGAGAAAGTGTGGAGAGCTAGTCAACCATTAGAACTGGTATACACTGATGTTTGTGGACCAATGCAGAATGAATCTGTTGGTGGCAACAGATATTTCATAACATTCATAGATGACTTCTCAAGAATGTGTTGGGTGTATTTTCTAAGGAACAAATCTGATGTGTTCAATGTGTTTAAGAAATTTAAAGCCTTTGTTGAGCTACAAAGTGGTTTCAAACTTAAGAAGCTGAGAAGTGACAGAGGAGGTGAATATACCTCCCACGAATTCTTGAATTTCTGTTCTAATATTGGAATGGAGAGACAATTAACAGTGGCATACTCTCCTCAGCAAAATGGAGTTGCTGAGAGAAGAAATAGAACTATTTGTGAAATGGCCAGATCAATGATGGCTGAGAAGAACATTCCTGTGGTTTTTTGGGCTGAAGCAGTTGGAACTGCAGTATACTTGCAGAATAGGTGTCCTACAATCTCAGTGAAGAGTAAAACACCATTTGAAGCTTTCACAGGAAGAAAACCAGGTGTAAAACATTTGAGAGTGTTTGGAAGTATTTGTTACAGCCACATTCCATCAAACCTGAGACAGAAACTAGATGATAAAGCAAGCAAGGGAATATTTATGGGGTATGGCAGCTGTGAGAAAGGTTACAGGATCTATAATCTTCAAACTAAGAAGATCATACTCTCAAGAAGTGTTATATTTGATGAGAGCAAATCATGGAATTGGGAAAGCAAGCAAGAAGAAACTGTTTTCATGCCACTCAGTTTTGAAAATGAAAATCCAGAGATAACTGAAACAGAAAGGTTCATTCATAAAACTCAAAGCTGTGACTCCCCAAATCTCACTCAATTAGTGTCTTGTGATGAACATGTCACTGAAAGTAACAGTGGCAGTACCAGTCAAGGTTCAACACCAAGTAATACACCTGTAAAGCTGAGAAGCTTGGAAGACATTTATGCAAGATGTCATATGACCATTATTGAGCCTGAAACCTACCATGAAGCTATTGAAGACAATGCATGGAAGGAAGCAATGAATGCTGAGATTGAAACTATTGAGAAAAATGGAACTTGGGAGCTGGTGGAAAGACCTGCAGACAAGCCTGTCATAGGAGTCAAATGGGTGTTCAAAACCAAACTAAATCTAGATGGATCAGTTCAAAAACACAAGGCTAGGCTTGTGGCAAAAGGGTATGCTCAGAAACCTGGTATTGACTACAATGAAACCTTTGCTCCAGTGGCAAGGTTAGATACAATCCGAACTTTAATTGCACTTGCAGCACAAAAGGGTTGGAAGTTGTTCCAATTAGATGTTAAATCAGCCTTCTTGAATGGAGTACTTGAGGAGGAGGTTTACACTGAGCAACCAGAGGGTTTTGAAGTCAGAAATGCAAGTCACAAGGTCTATAAGTTAAAGAAGGCTATCTATGGTTTGAAGCAGGCTCCTAGAGCCTGGTACAGTGAGATTGACACTTATCTCACAAGCTGCAATTTCAAAAGAAGCATTAGTGAGGCTACCTTATATACTAGAACTGATGATTAAGGAAATATGATCATAGTCTCTATATATGTTGATGATATAGTATACACTGGAGGTAGCAATACACTGCTCAGTGAGTTTAAAAGAGACATGATGCAGAAATATGAGATGACTGACTTAGGACTCTTACATCACTTCTTGGGAATGGGAGTTCTACAAACTGAAAGAGGGGTCTTTATTCATCAAAGTAAGTATGCAAAGTCCTTACTTGCAAAGTTTGGCATGGAGGATTGTAAGTCTGTGACAATTCCCCTACCTACTGGTGAGAAACTGAAGAAAATTGATGGAAGTGAGCTGACTGATGAAGGTTTATTTAGGCAGATTGTTGGCAGTTTGTTATATTTAACTGCAACCAGGCCTGATATAATGTATGCTGCCAGTTTGCTATCAAGATTCATGCATGGTCCCACGAAAAAACACATGGGAATAGCTAAAAGAGTTCTCAGATACATTCAAGGCACTCTCAGCTATGGTATTGAATTCACAAGGGACAAGAAGACTGTTTTGATTGGTTTTTGTGACTCAGATTAGGCTGGAAGTGAAGATGACAGTAGAAGCACATCTGGATATGCATTTAGCTTTGGAAGTGGTGTTTTTTCATGGGCCTCAGTCAAGCAAAACACAGTTGCATTGTCAACGGCAGAAGCTGAATATGTCTCAGCAGCTGGAGCAACAGCTCAAGCCATCTGGCTAAGATTTGTGTTGGATGATTTTGGTGAATTGCAAGCTGATGCAACACCATTGTTTTGTGATAACATGTCTGCAATATCAATGGTCAAAAATCCAGTCTTTCATCAGAGAACCAGACACATAAACAGGAAATATCATTTTATTCGAGAAGCATTGCAGCAAGGATCCATTGATGTGAAGTATTGCAGAAGTGAAGAGCAGTTGGCAGACATATTTACTAAAGCCTTGCCCAAAGATCGATTCAATTATCTGAGAATGAAGTTAGGAGTGAAGCCAGTAAGCAGCTTAGGAGAGGCTGTTGAGAATTAAGCTGCCTACTAGCATTAAGATCAATCTGCAGATGTTAATCTTGCAGATCAAATCGAGAGGAACCTGAGAATCAAGAGATGAACAACTTCCAATTTTAGAAAGGAGCCGTTGAGTTTGATTTGTAACGGCTAGTTTCTTTTACATTGTTAGAAAGTTCACAGCTGGTATTTTTGTTTTATTTAGTAGTACTATGCATTCTCATCCCCGTCCAGGTGGATGGATGATATCCTCCAAAGCCCTTAGTGGCCGGAGAAGTGTACTAGATCCCTAAAATGTAGGATTTGGTTTTGACTAGGTAGAGGGGCATATAGCCTTTGTAATTTTCATTTTCTTGGATATCTGAAATATACTGACTCTTCCTCTCCCTCTTATTCTCTCTCGAAAAGCACAAGATCCATTGAAACAATCTGTAAAAAGTTTCAATCTTTACTAAGATTATTAAATCTATCAGGATGCCTGGTACCATTTCAAACACCACCGTCGGTTGAAGATCCTTGTGCTTCTGCTACCTCTATTCTCTGGTTGTGACATCGTCGTTCTTGGTCGTTGGTGTTTTCTGTCGTTGATTACATCTTTACTTGCAGTCAGTGGTTGGAACCTAAAAAAAAATTGGGGATTTTTTCGTCAAAGTCGGTGCTTGCTGTTACTTGATTTCGTCGGTCCAAAATTCGTCGATTGCGAGGTGTTTTTTTTTCTGACATCTCGTCTACTTGCTGATTACTTGATTAAAGTTGTTGATTCTCACAGTTCTTGATTGGGGATTGCTGTTGATTCTACTTTGCGAGTGTTTCTTGCAATTCTTGATTGTTGTTGTTTGCAATTCTGTGTACTGTTGCATCTGTTAGCTGTTGCAATTTTGGGTTGATTCTTCGATTGCTTAGCACTGCAGCAATTTGATTTCTACAATGGTGAATTCTACTCTGTTAGCTCTAACTCAATCATCGATTTCATCTTTAATTTCGAGTGTGAGGAACACTGTAAATATGAAATTGGATGACACCTATTATATTACTTAGATTTTCCAAATGGACTTCTTGTTGAAAGGAAATATTTGACGAAATTGTGATGGAATGATCATATTGATTTGCAATACTAATTTTTAGGGATTATATTGATCGACTTTCAATTTCAATGATCATCTTCATGGAGTGGTTCAATTTTGAGGGACTATTTGTAATAAAAGTGTAATTTATCCTTTAATATTTTTAATCTCATAAATCATGGGTTATTTAAAATCTCATTAATATAAACAACTACAATTTTTAATTTTTAATTTAAAAATATAATAACCTATATAAAAATACGTTATCACATTAATATTAGGGGAGAAAAAATTGAAAACCACAAAGGTTTTAGTCAAATAACATTAGTAGTTAGAGATGGTATCCTAATTCTCCCAAAAGGGTAACATTACTCTTTAGAGACAAAGTTAGCAAATCCATTCCAAGCATCGACATGTTACCTAGGGGTGGGTTCGGTTTAATTTGGTTCGGTTTTTTGCCAAAACCGAAACCAAACCGAAATTTCGGTTTGGTTCGGTTCGGTTCATTTTTTTTTCGGTTTTTTTCGGTTCGGTTTTTTTTCGGTTCGGTTTTTTTCGGTTCGGTTTCGGTTCGGTTTCGGTTTTTTGTTTTTTTTTTCTTTCAAAAAATGAAAAACATTGAAATTTTAAATTTTAACGTATCCAACACAATCATAACACAAGCATTCTAACTATAATCAAAGACAATGAAAATAAACATTTAAAGTTGAACTAAAATCATCAATCAAGTCTTCCAAAGTCCAAACTAACAACATCACAACACAAAAATCGTACAAATGACTTAGAAAAGTTAAATTGTATGATGTTGTTCAAAGATCAGGGTTGTTTGCTTGTAACTGCATGTTGACAACTTGATTAGTAAAAGAAATGCGTGGGTGGATTTATTTAGTGTGTGTTGGATTCTTTTCCATCACAAATTCCCTAAGTAATCTACCCGAAATAAATGTTTATAGATTCTGTTACATGTTATATGAGAGTAGATTTGGAAAAGAAAGCTGAGACAAAAGTAGACAGTGCTATGGAGATGGATGTAGGTACTTCAGGATGAGGTTTGGCTCCGGAACCTTATATGGGGGATAAATAATAGGTTAGAGTTTAAAGTTTTTATAGGATTTTTTTTTAATATTTTGAGCTTAAAGTTTGGCAACACATTGGGTTTAGCATATTTTAACTTACAAATTGGGTTTAGAAAATAATATCCAAAACAAATAATTAAATAAAAAAATTAATTTAATTAATTCGGTTCGGTTCGGTTTGGTTCGGTTTCTAGATCACTAAAACCGAACCGAACCAAAAGAATTCGGTTCGGTTCGGTTTTTTCAATTCGGTTCGGTTTTTTTGTTCGGTTCGGTTTTTTCGGTTTCGGTTCGGTTTGGTTTTCGGTTTTTTTCGGTTTTCGGTTTTTTGAACCCACCCCTAATGTTACCGTTGGTTCAACATATGCATTTTTTTAACTGACTTCCCTCTTTGTATCCGACTTTCTTATCAATGGAATACTACTATCGTTGCTTCCAAAAAAAAAAAAAAAACATATGCATTTTTTTTTTGTTACTTACCAAAAGAGAAAAGATCCATTTTTATTTATATGTATTCAATTTATTATCTCATTTTTTTTATTACAATTTGGAAGGAATTTAATCCTTAGACATAATCAAATCACTACCCATCCTGATTTCGTACTATTTTTAGCTAATTCCTTTCGCAAAAGAGGAAAAAAATTACATGTTTCTGATCTGTAGGTATCCGATTTCTTACCTTTTCTTTCTTGTTACAATTAGAGGGAGCCGTGAAAGAAGCATAACTGATTTTTAACCTATATAATGTAATATTATTACAAGGATTCTTCTAAGTAATTCAGTGCAGCAAGAAGCATAACCGCATCTTATACATTCCCGCTAAATTTCTAACTCAAAAGACATGGACAAGTCTTCGTCAAAACTGGTTTTTTTGGTTGTACTCATGGTTATTGCATCTGGTAAGATATTATATCTCATGATCCTCTCATTATTTATTTGGGAGGCATACATTATATTGGTTAAATTGAATCAAATTATAAATGAACTGTTTGGCATGCAGGTCTGGAGCTATGTGCTGAAGCAAGGAACATAGGGGATCCTTATTGCAAATCAAATCAAGACTGCTTCGATTGGTGCGGCATTTGCAAAACTTGTCAGTGCTTGTATAAGAAGTGTTTTTGCACCAGATCCGAGTCCGGGCCGCTGATCCCGATTTCTTCAATTCTGGCCATGAACTGAAATTTCAGACAACATGTATTGTCTTCAAGTGTTTATGCGTCTTGAATAAAGCATCTTATTCAACTAAAAATAAAGTGAGCTGATTTTGTTGCCCTAGTTCAATAAAACTGTAAGCCCTAGAGATGAATAACATTTAATAAATTATGTCTCTCCTCTTCTCTTATTGTAAAAACATGATAGGTTAAACTATCAATTTAAATAATCTCTGTTACATTGATTCTGCGAAGTGATTAAATTAAAAAAAATTCTCGTGTGAAACCTTCTGTCTTCTTCCCTACCGTCTCTCTCCTCCACATCCCCTTCCTCTCACCATCTCTCTCTCGGTTGTTTGCTACCCTTCTCTCTCCTTTTGAGTTTTTTGTTTTTTGCTTTTCATGTATGAAAAGGGGAGAGGGACCTATTTCAAAATTTTCACCGTTGTTAGAAAATTTCATATTTGAAAAAATGGTTCACGCCTTCAAGAAGAAGGGGATCTCAAATTTTTTGGTGCTTTGTAACTAACTGGGTTTGAATATTATTGATAAACCCCAGTTAGTTACAACCCAGCCATACTCTTGATCTCTCTGTATTATCAACATGTAAAAGAGAACATGGACTCTGTGATATGGGAATTTGATCATTTTCAAGAATTTTGACAATCTGAACCCCTTTTTGCCAAAGAAGCCCCTCTCCGACTGCTTGACGAGTCATCTACTTACAAGGACCATCCTTGCAGTGCGCAAGCTAACTTTGGTTGGTTAATCCGATCAGTTCATTGATGGTTGGCAAATATATTGGTCCTAATGATGATCCTGCACGTATTTCACGTGTATTTTGCCGGTGGCCTTAAAAAAACCTCGTGAATTGACTTGGGTTGGCATATGCAACTGGATATATCCACCAAACTTTTTCCTCAAACTCAATTTTTTGTTTTCTTGGCTAAACTCCGATAACAAGAATCCAACAAAGATAATTACTCAATCAAAGTGTGTCATGTAAAGAGGTGAAAAAGTTCAAATACAAAGATTAGTGCAAAGGTTGTTAATTTCCCCTGAACTTGTAAGGGGTTGTCAATTTCTCCCTAAACTTCAGTTTTAGTCAATAACCCCTTAAACTTTTATAATTGGTCAATTTCTCCCTAGAACTTTAATTTTAACCAATTATCCTCTTGAATTTTTATAATTGGCCAATTTCCCTTATGGCGTTAGATTTTTGAATTTTTCATCCATCGTGGTCACGTGCACAACACATGGTAATTGTTTGAGGGTAAAAAGGTAATTGTGGACAACATATTGTTTTTTTTTCTTTCTTCTTCTCTTTCGCTAGTTCGCTTTATTTGAATTTTATTCATAATGTGGACAAGGCCCCTCACTTCCCGAGTTGCTTCAAAAAGAAGTGTTTTTATTATAGTACCTAGCTAGTTAGTTGTTGTACGGAATAAGTATGAGGCAATATAACCATACACATTTAAAGTAGTGAGAAATTACAAGCGTCCTTTCATCATAAGACATCAAAATTACGAGAGAAAACATATGAAAATCAATCGAAGGCATAAATAAAAAGAGGGTTTGTGATCAATTAATGAGCATGACAAGGTTTTACTACGTCGATTATTTCCCTAGCTACATTGCATCCTATTAATCAGCTTTTCCCTAAAAAAACGTAATTAATAAGCATGACAAGTGTTTAAAGGTTGAGACGGACAAGTATTCATGCATCTTCTATGTAGGAAAAGGATCCTCGTCGGAATCTTTTGATCATTGGGATCCGGGGATTAAGAAATCATGTCCGTTCATCGTATATCGTACGGTTAAAAATCATTTAAAATTTAATATTAAAGATAAATAGTACCTAACAAAAACTGACCGTACAATGTAAGATGAACAGACATGATTTCTGGATCCCCCGAATTCCCAGAAAAAGAATCCGGTGAGGATCCTTTTCCTTCTATGTATTCATGGATGCTCTGGTACCATGTGGAAATTGATTTTTTTTTATATAATTAATTTGTGTAATACTACAAACATATATAGTATACAATAGCTGACTTGAATAGCTAGTCTAATTGATTACGATCAATTATAATCAATGAGAGATCAATCTAAATGAATCCGACAAGATTTGCGATGGCAAGAGAATCTCGGTGACACAACCAATGACGGAGCCACATAGAGGCCAGTGATGGCCTAGGCCTATCTTGAAATTTTAGTTCTAATACATACTGTCTGCAAAATTTTGCAAAAAATGAGCATGCAGCTCGTTGGATTTTGGCGTTTTGTATATCCGAATGGCATTGGTTCGAGATTTGCTTGTGTTCCAACATATTTTAGATTTTTTAAAACTGAAAGAAAAAAAAATCCTTATAATTTGCCTTATTTTTTACCATAATAAAACTAAGCCCGTTTTTTTTGGTATATATGCTACTGGTTTTAGGGTTCCAAGTACTTCAGTGCAGCAGCAAACGCCACAACTATCTTTAGACATTCCTGCTACCTAATTGCAAGGTCCAAAATGATATGGACAAGTCTTCATAAAAAATGGCTTTTTTGGTGATTGTGCTATGGTTATGGCATCTGGTAAAGTATTACTTTTCAAGAAATTTTTATTATGCTTCAGAGTCTCTTATCCTATGAAATTATTGGCGGTTAGATCTTGGTCATTGCATCTTTGACTAAATGTATTATTGTAAAGAACCCCATGGTATGTTAAGATACCATGCACAAAGCCTACTAAGTAATCCCTAGTATTTAATTTGATACAGTCCTGTAAATTTTCTAGTTGTTAACAGTAAATAAATTGTTGGCAGGTCTGCGGCAATATGCTGAAGCAAAAAAATAATTTCCCTATTGCAATACTGATCAAGACTGCATGTGTATTTTCCCTACTTGCAAATCATGCGACTGCACACCGGAGAAGCAGTGTCGCTGTATCCGCCCCAGCTCTAATAAGCCGATTCTTTTTGGGGTTTAGGCTAGAACTGAAAGTTCAGACATATTGTTTTGCCCTATTTGAATTAAATTGTTAGCCCTAGATCAACCATGGATTTGACCTTATTTCTTATTAATTCCTTCAGAATCTTTAATTCTAAAGCAAAAAATAGCATCGAAGGCTTTTGAAACATTTCTCTATGTTATTTTGTATATAATAATATATTTATAGTAAGAGGTAGGGTTTGGACTAAATAATATAATGGGACACTTATAATTATTTAGTTCAAATTAACTTCTTTCGACAAGAATCGAATCTAAGATAAAAATATCACTAGACTGTAATACTAAGTAGCGTAATATTTCTCTAAGTTAATTAAGTAAAAGCCATCTCATTCATGAATGAATTAAACAATTTTTCACTCACTGTCCCAATGTTATACACTATCTCAAACTAATCACTTATTGCTACAATGGCCTTCTCGCACAAAGAAGTTCCTATATATCACAAATGGATGAACGTATAATAGTAAATGTACATTTTTGTTCAGTCGTGTTTGTTTTGTAGACACAAACTATCGAAGCTCATTGATCCCTCTGCATCATCAGAATGTGCTAAAAGAGCAAATGGACGGTCAGGGATGGTTGGAATTGGGGTATCATTTTCCAGGATTTTTACAATCTGGTCCATTGATGGCCTAGCATTTGGAACTGGATGAGAAGCAAGCACAGCAACCAACGAATACTTCTCCCTCACTTCCGGAGGGCCTAATTCGGGCATGGATTCATCAATGACATCCAAAACTCTGCCTTCCCTGACTTGTGACCAAGCCCAATCTGACAACAACAAAGGCCTATTCTCGTCGTTGAATTCTATAACTGCTTTCTTCCCACTCAAAAGCTCAAGCAGCACAACCCCGAAACTGTACACATCGATTTTTTTAGATATTTGGCCATACAAAGCATACTCTGGAGCAACATAACCTAGTGTGCCGGCAACCCTAGTGCTCATATGTGTCTGCCCCTCTGGTGTGAACTTTGCAAGGCCAAAATCTGCCAGTTTCGCTTCAAATGCTTCATCTAAAAGCACGTTGCTCGCTTTGATGTCACGATGGATGATAGCAGGCTGCACGCCGTGGTGTAAATAAGCCAACCCGCGAGCAATTCCAAGCGCAATCTTTTGGCGAATTGACCAGCTAAGCTTCTTGAATTTCGGTTGGAAGAGATGGTCATAGAGACTTCCGTTTTGCATCAATTCACAAGCTAGAATTCTCTGGTGGCCTCCTCTATTCACCGTAGCGATACAATAGCCTCTCAAGGACACAAGATTCACATGCCTTACGCTTGCAATCACCTCTACTTCATGTGCGAAAACTTGGTCTCCGGCAGCAGAGCAGTTCTTAAACCTTTTCAATGCAACTTCAGAGCCATCTTGCAACATTCCCTTGTAAACATTCCCATATCCTCCGAAACCAATTATGTTCTCGCTCGAGAAATTCCTCGTAGCCTTTTGTATTTCCTCGAAGCTGAACTTTGTCGAAGTACTAATTTGACCGCGAATTTCCATCTCCCCACTTGAAACTTCTTTGATTTGAGCCAAAGTTTCCCTCTTCTTCCTCTTCCATTTCTTGTGCCATATCCAAAGAAACCAAACCACAACCAATGCCCCGATAAATCCATAAAAACAACCAACCACGATCCCCCACATCACCGCCTTGGGGTCTCCGGACTTTTTATTAGACGGCGAGAAATCAAGCAGAAACAAACACTTGGCAGTCCCTATATCTGTTGGTCCAAACCTGTTGGAAAATGCTGCAGCATATATAAACGGGTAGCCATTGCAATCCGAAACATTGCCATCGTTCGAGACTCTGAGATAAGATGCGCGAACTCTTGACAAGCAATCCACGCAGGAAGTACAAGCAGAATTGTTCTTCAAAGACTGATCACAAGAGCCCTTCATTTGTTGCAACTCATCTCGTGAAACCAAGGTTTCGAAATCAGACTTTGTTGTGATGTTCATACAAGTTTGTGACATGAAATTGGTCTTCAAGCCACATGTGGACTTGATATCAAACCCGGGAATGAATTCATTGACCAGATTCACATACAAATCCCAGCAGGCATCCAGGACATCTGGAGACAACGTAAACAATCCAGTGGTTCGAAGATATTCTGATCGAAGGAGACGGATTCCTTGTATCATGTACTGGCACTCGGTCGCAATATCTTGCAAGGGGAATGGATGCGCGTTTTGGGTGATGAGTTTGTGGAGAAGGTCGACATTCAATGGGCATGGAGCTTTAGTTGCAGTGCCCAATTTTCTATGGAAATTTCCATGGGAAATTGCTTTGGAATTAGTGAACAGTAAGACCAATCCAAGGAGTTGAAGAAATTGAGAGATCATTAGGGTTTTCATTGAGATTTGCAGGATGCAGCAATGATTATGGAATTTTGGTTTTTTTTTTGGCATGGAATGGGAAGTTTGACTTCATTCTTTGGGACATCACAAATGGTTTAAAGCCTTGCAAGTGAGAAAGGGATCCTCCATTCTACTAAATCCACCCAATCAATGAATTCGGACTTTTGAAATTTGATCCAACAGCTAAAAACAGGGAACTCCTTTTAAAATTACAATAACTTTAGTCATTGAATCCAATTTCAAGAGTCCAGATTCATTGATTGAGTGGATTTGGTGGAAGAGATCCGGTGAGGATCACTTTCCTTGAAAGTGGAATGGAAGTTTGGCAGTCACTGTTGGAGGGAAGCAATTTAAATTGATTTGTGGATGTGGTCCTAACTTCTAACTGAATTTTAAATTTGGGGTCTTGGTTGTGTATATTCACACTTATACTCTTTTTCTACATAGAGTTGCCTTGCGATACTCTTATTCTAATCGTGAGTATATTAGGCGTCTAATAGGCAGAACAAACAAAGAAATGATTAGTTTCCAGGAAGAGACCTGATTGGCCTTAGGTTTGTCCGAGTGTTTCTTGGTTGGATTAGTGATGTCATATTCTAATTAACTTATTCGGTTGTCCTAATCTATTGGAATCAATACTTATGCTATCAAACCTAACAAAATATGATATTTATCTTTGAAATCTCTTCCCTCTGTTGAAAAATATGATTATGGATATAATTAAGGAGCTTAAATCCAATGCTAACGACGAACTTAATCCAGAAGAAATAAGAACTTATGAAAGACTAAGTTAGTGATCAAAGTAATAGTTTAGAATAATTACATTCTTTGTTCAGTTAAGTTTCCATTTGATATGATCAAGTCAATACATTTGACATAATCATGTCAATACAAATGGAACTGATCAAAGAATGTAATTATACTAAAACAATTAGAATAAACACTTTTTTTGTAATAATACTTAAAGAAAAAAAAAATAAGGCATTCCTAACATTGAAACACTTTTAGAGCTTGAGCTAGGCTTGACTTGGTTCCTATACAAGCCGAGCTTAATCAAGCTTCAAAAGATTCAAATAGGCTTGGCTTGGCTTGGTTCCTAACATAGAAACTTTTTTAGAGCTCGAGCTAGGCTTGGCTTGGTATAGAAATTGGCACCATTAATTAGTATTTTTGCATGAGTTTATGCTTTTGTTACCAAGTACATTGACAATATAGGGTGACATACATATCAATCAAATAAAGCATTTTAAGGAACAAATGAGAGACTAAAGTACAACGGAGTTACTCAAAAAGGTCACTACTTCACACCACTGCCATAAGATTGGAGTCCATCCATGGAATTTTATCTTGTTAGTAAGCCGATCTGTATTAGTTCGTTTTGCGCAGGTACTAAACCCATCAATCAAAACAGAAAAAACCCCATCTTTTTTTCTTTTCTTTTTTCTGAAAATCCCACATTTTCATATCAGATGACTTTGTTGTTTCAAGGATCGGAATTTAATTTGGGAGAGTTTGATGATCCAGTTAGAGCAATTTCACCCTTAAAGATTTTACGCTAGCACTCAGCGCATGTATCCACTCAAGTGAACAATAATATATCCCAGTGAACAGTAATACGTCAAAGCATCTCCACCCCTAAAAAAATGCGCTGGCACCCAGTTTAAAAATACACTGGCACAAACGATCTTCACCCCTACAAAATGTGCTGGCACCCAACCCATTTAAAATATTTTAAATTTTTTTATAAAAGAATAAATAAATAAAATAGTTTTAATTTCGGATAAGATTTTTAATCAATCTCATAATACCACGTGTCATTATCCGAACGTACTATTTTGTTAATAGATTTCCGCTAAGATTTGCAACCAATCTCGATGCACCACATGTTACTATCTGTTTACAATAATTTAATCAAGATTACGATAAGATTTTCAACCAATCTTATTACGCCATATGTCATTATCTGAACGTACTATTTTGTAGATAGATTTCCGATAAGATTTTCAACAAATCCCAATGCGCCACGTGTCATTTCCTGTTTGTAATAATTTAGCCAAGATTTCGATAAGATTTTCAACCAATCACATAGTGCCACGTGGCATTGTCCAGAACCTCACCCTTTCTTTTTTTGTCCATATAAACCCTACATCTCTACATCCATCCTTACACAAAACTCAATCCTTCTTTTTAGCTCAGAATCCTTCTTCATCGTTTTCAAATCTTGAGTTTTTTTTACAATGTCTTCTTCAAGGAGAGTGCATAAACAATTTGTGGAGCAACAGAAAAGATTGTTGGCACAACAGGAAGAATTGATCAATCTCGAGGAAGGTGGAGGTGGAGATGAGGCTTTTGCAATGAAGGAGGACTCGGATGATGACCATAGAAGGCAGAGGGGTCGTGTCATGGAAGTTGTAGGTCAGATAGCCAAACCTAGACGTGTCGCAAACTTCGATAGAAAAAGGGAAATACGAGGTAAAGATCTCTTGGAAGATTATTTTATTCCCAACAGCGTATATTCCCTGATCATGTTTTAAACGTCATTTTAGAATGCAACGAAGTTTGTTTAACAAAATCATGAGTGCTATTTGCAACCATGATCCATATTTTGTGCAAAAAGATGATGCTTTTCGTGTTCTAGGTCTTCTTCCAGAGAAAAAAATTACGGCTGCCTTGTGAATGCTTGCATATAGAGCATCTGCAGATCAAGTGGATAAGATCATAAGGATAGGAAAAACAACTATTCTAGAGTTCTTGATACGGTTTTGCTCTGCAATTGAAGCCATGTACACCAATGAGTACTTCCGGACACCCATGCTAAGGGACATGCGAGGGCTTCTGAGGAAAGGTGAGATGCGAGACTTCCTTGGCATGATTGGAAGCATCGACTGCATGCACTGGACTTGGAAAAATTGTCTAAGTGCGTGGCAAGGAGCTTATGGCGACAGAAAATGAGCCAAAAGTATCATTTTGGAAGCGGTGGCTTCATTTGATACAAATTTGGCATGCTTTTTTTGGTGTTCCAAGAGCTCAGAATGACCTAAATGTCCTTACTCAATCTCCAGTGTTCTACGATCTGTTGCAAGGAAAATCGCGAGATACACATATTAGGTTAATGGCACTAAATACGACGGACCATACTACCTTGCAGATGGCATTTACCCAAGGTGGTATACGTTTGTCAAAACAGTGCCACATCTACAGACTGAAAAAGAAAAACACTTCGCAAAATGTCGAGAGGGTTGTAGGAAGGATGTGGAGCGTTGTTTTGGTATCCTGCAGGCTCGTTGGGCGATTGTCAGGTCTTCTGCTAGACTGTTTAATGTCAAGGCTCTTCGATCCATCATGATGACGTGTATTATTCTCCACAACATGATTGTGGAAGATAAGTATGATTATGATGCCGTCGTTGAATATGAGCCGGAACCGAAGATCCCGTGCAACATGAGTCGTTGGAACGGGATGGACGTTACAATGAATTGATCGTTCAGCGGTACACTGATGTGCAAGAGCCATACTGGCACGTAACCCACCATAATGACTTGATTGAGCACCAGTGGGATTGCAAGAAGGTGAACATAATTAAAATGAGCTTGTGGTTGAAGAATAAAATGTATTTTTTTTAAGTTTATGTAATTTTATTTGGTGTGTTTTTTTTTTAAGTTTATTCGGTGAGGTTATGTAATCTTATTTGATGTGTTTAAATAAAGTACAAAAAAAAATTTGAAATTCCATAAAGTTCTAAAATTAAATGAGAAATTACATAAAGTACTAATAATAAATAAGAAATTACACAAAGTACCAATAATAAATAAGAAATTACATCTATAAATAAAAATAAATAAGAAATTACATAAAGTACTAATAATAAATAAGAAATTACACAAGAAATTAAATAAAGTACTACAAATAAATACGAAATTATACAAAGTCTCTGGAGCTAGGATACGTGGTGCTAGGATCTTCGTTGCCAGGATTTGTGTAGCTATAACCCCCTCGACCTGTTTCCGCATCTCTTTCATGGCTCCTTGGCACTACGTCTCTTTTTCTGATGTCCAAAAATATTTTGAATTCGAAGACAGTCCTACTAGAGACTTGTTCATAATGTCATGATTTGCTTGAGCTATCCTTTCTTCTCTAAGCATCTCATTTTCTCGATTAAGTGCTTCTCTAATCATCTCGTTTTCTCTATTAACTATTTCTCATTGTCTCTCAGCCGTCGCATCACGTCTCTCAGTAGTTGCTAATATTGTTGTCATAACAGCATCTTTTTCCTCATCTCTAGCCGCTTCCCATGCCATGTTCAGTTCACCTTGGCGAGCAAGTTCCTCCATATATTTAGTGTAGTCATTTTTGGAAGAACTACCTTTTTTCTTTGATGCCTTTTTACCTTGAGGCCTGAGGGACTAACGAGTCGGTTGGGTCTCCGGCACTTCTTCAGGCGTCCGTTCTGTGTCTTCAAATGTGTCACATTCTTGTTTGGCCATGTCTGGTTCTGGTTAACTGTGTAGACCCATATTGTGCATGACAACTTCTGGACCGGTTGACACAATTTTGTATATGGGGCAATCTTTGACAATTTGCCAACATTCTCATTTGTTGAATGATTTGTTGTGGTTCTTCGCATTGTAGAAAGCTTGTGCTTGTAGTGTCTATAAATGTGGGATAAGACAGTATTATAAAAAAATGTGGGTGTAACACAAATAAATAAATTAAAATATTGATGCGGATGGTATACATATAAATAAATAAATATATTGTCACCTGATCCGCTAAACTTGTCCCACTACATAGATTACCGGAAGCATGAGAGATGGTGTTTTTCCAACAAGTAAAGGATGCGTTGAGTTTTTTCCAACAACCTTGAAGACCTTGACTACTTCTGGCGTCTTTTCCATGTACATCGCAAAACGCTTTCGTAATTTTACTCCACATTTCTCGCTTATCCATCTCATTACCCATAATCGGGTCATGAGTTGTGTGAACCCAACATTCACACAATGTAACATCTTGAATGAGCTTCCATGTAGACATTTTTTTTCTCTCAAAGTGTAAAAAATATTGAAATGTAGAAAGTGTAGACAGTGTAGAAAGTGTAGAAAATATTGAAAGGTGGTGTAAGGTGGAAGATGAGGGTTAGGTATTTATAGAAAAAAATAATAATTTTTTTAAAATTTTTCTGTATTTTTTAATAAATTTTCTGTATTTTTTCATAATTTTTAATAAATTTTAATGTAGTTAATTAATTTGGACCGTTGGATTTGAAAAATATTCAAATCTAAGAGCCAAGGAGCTACCACGTGGCCAATGATCATAATTCTGACCGTTGGGCCTTTTTATTTTTTAGGAAAAAAAGGTGGACCGTTGATCTATGATCGGACAGTCCATTGTAAAAGTAAAATTTAAATTTTTTTTACCGTTGGAAATCCAACGGCACTGAAAGGGCCACATCGCCTACTTCCAGGTGAAGAACAAGTGGGCTAACAACGGGCCTCGCCGCCTGCACCTATGTCTCCTACTCACGCCCACTCACGAGTGAACTGCACGCGCCAGCCAAATAGGCCGGTCTCTGGGTTTGTTAAAAATGGGCTGGTCTGTTGCCTGTCTTGGGCTGGGTGCCTGGCAAGTTTGTGGGCTGGAGTGAATGGATTGACCCCCAGCTTGGTTTTTTGATTGGGTGCTGGCACATTTGCACCCCAGTGGATGTGCTCTTACATATAAAGAAGTCATAATTAGTTCTCAAAGTGAAGAGTGGTTGAAATCCATGAAATATGAGCTTGAATCAATGCGTAAGAACGGAGTTTGGGAGTTGGTTCAATTACTAAAAGGGTGCAAGGCTATATTCAAAATCAAAAATATTCTAAGGAAGACTTAAAGGGATATAAGGTTAGATTAGTGGTTAAGGGTTTCACTCAAAATGAAGGAATTGAATTGGCTGTACTAAAATATTTCTTTCCAGAATCTACCAAAGATTCATTTAGGGGGCACTTGTAGCTCAATTCAACTTTTTTTACACGAAATTGCATTCTTAAATGGCAATTTAGATGAAGAAATTTCAATGAAGCCATTTGAAGGGTTCATTTAGTAAGGGAGAGAGAATTTGGTGTGTAAGCTCAAGAAATCCATTTATGGTTTGAAACAAGCCTCAAGACAATGTACATGAAATTTGATCAAGTTATACAAATTTTTGGTTTCATAGAAAATCCGTCCAATGAGTACACATATCTTAAATTAAGTGGGAGGAACTTCGTCTTGGTCCTCTATGAAGAATACATTTTTCTAGCTAGCATTAATCTTACCCCACTCCATGAGACAAACTTTTCTTGTCTAATAAATTTGAGTTGAAAAACATCGGAGAGGCGTCTTATGTTTTGGAATAGAAGTCACAGAGAAGGAAGAAAAAGACTATGCATACTAATTTTTACTTCACGGTGTCTCCAGGTTAGTTATTTACTTGTGTCAATCAATATAGGCTAATAAGATTTACATTCTAATAACATTTCAATTTTGTGATTCAAACTTGAAGACAGATGTGACACATTGCATTAACTACCTAACTTGGCTAGCCTTGAAACTACTTCTATCCCTAAGAAAAAAATATTTGGCTTCTTATATAGTGAGTTATTCCTCTTTGTCCACGAATTATAATTTGACACATGTGTATAAACTTTTATTTTTAGTGTTTTAACGAGTTACCTTGCATACGTGTGTGGTTAAAAAGTAATAACTCATTACAAATAAAGAGCTAAGTAAGATACAACAGAATATACTATAGTTCAATCGTGTGTGACATTCCCACATGCAACTGATGCTAGCATACCCGGTGGTATAACATTTACACTAGTAGTCCACTTGATGTGCTTATAGGGTCGACCATCAGATCTTCTTTTTTTTTATCAGATCGACCATCAGATCAAGCAACAACAAAATTAATGTGTTTAGCTTGAAAGTCTACATCTCCATGGCCAGAAGCATAAATCCATCATTCATATAGAACCATGACTCAGACCAAACACATCTGCCAACCGCCCTATCAGGGTCCATTTCTTAATCTGATTTCACTATTCGGACCATACCATACCTAACAGATATGCACCAACATAATCTCATATTATGGGAGATTTTTTAATGCGTTGGAAACACGATCTGGTACATTAAGTGTCTTAATACAAGTGATTGAAAGCTTAGAAACAAAATTTTAACCACTTGCACTATGACACTTGGTATACCAAATCATATTTTCAGCGTACTGAAAAATTTCTCTGCACTATATTCTCTCTTCAATGCCATGCAATATTTTAATTATTCTTCATTTCACTTTCACTAATACAAGTAAGGGTAATACTAGAGAGACCAAATTTCTAAACTAAATTTTGTAAACCAAATGATGTGAACGTTGATCATTTGATTGTTACTTAAGTGTTGATTAATATGATTATTTCTTATTGATCACACATCATTTGATTTGTAAATTTAGTTAAACTTTGATTTTTCTACCATTATCCTATAAGTAATATGCATTGGTACATGAGTTTACACTTTACATCAACAATAAGAACAGCTTGCATTACATACATAGAAATAATTTACTTTCGGTCTATGATACAATATTTATATAAATAAAAACTTATGTACTTACATGTCATGTAAGTCATTCTGCTTTCGGACACCGCCTCTTCTCTGCCTCTTCGTAAAGAATGAATATTCATATTATATTTCGTGTAGGTCACGAAGTATTATTTTATTGACCCTATTGGGGTTGTCTTGCAACGGGACAACACAACATTCTTCCATAATCTCATATTATGTCGTTTTGGGGTCTCTCACTCCCTTTACATTGGGGATCATATTTCTTTTGCTCAATAGCCCTTGTTTTTTTCTCTATATACTCCCAATCCCCTAGTGTAATCAAAACTTTCATAATATAGCGTACCTTTAGTTCCAAAAGAAAATTTATTTATCTAATTAATCTTGTTTTCTAGGTGATTGCAAATTAAAGAGGTAATTTCCATTGAACTCATAACTGCTTGGTCTTTTAATTTCTAATATTAAAGAGGTAATTTCAATTATGTTTATGCTTAAAGTTGGTGAGCATACATACCATTTATATGTTAGTGCATCTCAAAAAATAAATAAATTACCGTCTTAAAATTGTATTTTGCATATTCATGGGTCAATTTAAAGAGAAAAAAAAATTACAATCAAACCAACCCTTCCTATTTGGTTTTTATACAAAGAATGATGGGAAGAGGGAAGCAATAATATAAGGCCATCGGCAAATACTTCTAATCAAATTGAGCTACAAACTTTTTAAATTTGATTAATTTTTTTTATTCATTATTTGTATCCATACTTCTTTCTCTTCTCTAATTTGAAATTAGTGTTGGGTAACGTTAGGTAGACTAAATTTGCAAATTAAATGATATATTACGAATAAGAAAATAAGCATGTTAATAACAGCTAAGTAATAATTCAATGATCAACTTCCTTGTCTTTCTTTTCATTTGTATTGTTTTTTAGTCGTCAACAAATTTGTCATTTAATAAGAAGCGACTACATTCAAATAAAAAAAATTGCCCAAAACTGATACTAAGGTTGTTCAACACGTGTTAAGTGTAAGATAAGCGCTCAACTCAAACACTTTTCTGTTTAGTAGAAGGCTTATTATATTAGCACCCCACGAATTGTTAAATAAACCTCACATACTTAATATACCCCACATTTACTTTTTCAATTAAAAACTATCTTAATACACCCCACTTCCTTCCCCATAATACCCTCACACCCACATTCTTAATATACACATTATATTTTCTACACACACCCCACATTTCTCAAATCTTATAACACTCATTTTTATTTTGCCAAATGATTTCAAACTATCTGAACGTTAGTTTTCCGAATGATTTCAAAAAATGTTTAGGTTCATTTAAACGTTTTTCAATAACAATAATAATGATTTCAAAGCTTTCGAAACACCGATTTCGTGTTCCATTCGTCAAAAATTATTTTTCTCAATCAACATGTATGTAGTTTCATTGCTTAGGGTTTTATTCAACAATAGAGAATGAGAGGGGTTTTGATAGTTGAAACGATAAATAATACGTTAAAAGTGATTTGTGGTGTATTTAAAATTTTATTTTTATTTTTTAAACCTAATAAGGTCAAAATTGTCATTACATAGTAGAATAAATTAGTCATTAATATTAAATTTTAATGTGGGATGCATTCAACATTTTGTGGGGTGCTAGTATAAAAAGCCTTAGTAGAATACTATTAGAGATAGTGTTTGTTCTCTCCAACATAAGTGGAAAAGCACATCGAGAAGTCCATGAATAAATTTCTCGAGAACAATTATAGAAGTCCAAATCAATTGGTATAATTTTTACCCCAATTATAATATATCAATCTATTTATGTAACTTATAGGAATATTTAGAATTCTTCCCCTTCATCTAGGTAATGTTACCAAAACATAAAAGTTTGTGTATGGAATGAATAACAAGAAATGCATAAAAAGAAATGTTATGGGGCTCTCTGCAAATGTGATTCTCTATGGATTTTCTGGTACCTAACAATTTAACGTCAATTTTTCTATCAACATTATAAACATTGTGTTATAAACATGAAGCGGCAGAAAGTTCATCCCCCTCCTTATAGAATATCCTTACCATTTCTCAATATAAATTTCAAATATTTTTGGTCAAAACTGAAAAAACAAATTACGAAGCCCCCTAAATTGAAAACTTTGGCATCTTAATTGTGCAATAGTGGAGATATCTCAGAAACCAAGGCCTTTATAATAAATTCTGCGCAAAACCCCAAAAAATGTTTTATTAACACCACGACCAACGTCCTCTCTCTCTCTCTCTCTCTCTGCGTGTCTGAAAGTTTCTCACTTGGATTTAAGGTTGTGAGCAGAATTCGCTGTCGAAATCTCAACACTTGTCAGCAACCCAGTTCGACACAGCAGCGACTGTTTCGGAACGATGCAAAAAACACATTGAAACCGAAAACCATACAGTGTCAAACAGGAGAGAGAGAGAGAGAGAGAGAGAGAGAGAGAGAGAGAGAGAGAATGAGATGAGACTCTGTTCAAACATTTAGCTTCTGGATTCCTTTCTTTATCAATATGGATAGCAACAACCAGATTTTTATAGCTTAAAAGATCAGAGATATTGGTTTATAAATTTGCAGGGTCTCCTCTATTGAAGAAAGCAGAGATATTGGTTTATAAATTTGCAGGGCGTCCTTTGTTGAAGAAAGGGCCTCCTTTGTTGAAGAAAGCAGCACTCTCTGTGTATCTGGTGGGAGTGTTGATGGCGAATGGTGAAGTGCAAGGACCTTATTGTTCATGGTATGCCTGCTTTCTCCTTCATGTTCTCTCATTTGGTTTTCTTTTCCTGTGTTTACTTTTATTTATTTCAAAATTATCTTTTTGATGTTTTATATTGAGCGGAACTTCTGGGGTTTGTGGATTTTGTATGCCAATGTGAAAAAGTTTGGTTTTTGCTGTATCCGAGATAGAATTTTCATTTTTTTTCAGAATTTTCTTCTGATCTTTTCTATTGATTGTTGTGGTGGGTTTTTTTGGTTTTCAATGTTATACTTGCATAGATGTATATGGCTGCTTTAAATAACGGAAGCCTTGGCGCAAAATCGAGCGGAGCGCGTTCTACGATTCAACCGACTCCACTTAGTGGGATAAGGCTTGATTGTTGTATATATATCTGTGTGTGTATATACATACTTTTTCTGTGTTTGTTTGAGTTTTTAAGCAAATGGGTTCTATGGACTTTCAATCTCTGTGCAAGCAATGGCAATGAATGGTCTAAAGTTTTTACCTTTTCGGCATTTGAGGAAGTTGGTAAACTTTTATTACCTTAACAAAAAGGTTTATGATATATATGGAAATATAATCTTTGAGGGGATTTCTTAGCCTTTTAAGTCCGTCGTTTATCGTGAATTCAGATTTTTTTGCCAATATTTTTGTTAATTTCTATCCAGGGGAGCTGGAAAGGAAACCGAAAACTTGTCACTGAAGGTCCCAAATGAGATTTCTAAGGTGAAACAGAGAAAACAGAAAGTTCTACTTACTTCTGCTTCTGCCCAAGGTAGACCTTGTAGATTTGAGATGTTTAATTATCTGTTCTCGTCATTTGAGATGTTTAATTATCTGTTTTCGTGTTCTAATTCTTATGTCGTAATGCTCGGTTTCTTGTTTGTAGATTTGAGGTATAACGACATAGAAAAAGAGAAGGAGGATGTCCAAACTCCTAGAGGAGTTTTAGAAGCTTGCGTGAGAGGCTTTGAATCCGAGACTAGTACTTCCGAAAACAGCACGACTGAAAATGGCACGAGTGAGCCATCAGTGCGTTGTTCAAGTTCGAATTCACTTTCTCACTGGCGCAAGTTCTTTAAACAATGGAGTAAAAGATCGCTTAAGCGCTTAGCCTCCTTCCCTCCGCTTGGTGTGCCGAAGATATCATCACGAAGAAGAATCAGGAGTGCAAGAGAGGATCCAGCATTAACTAATATATACAACTTCAAGTCTTCGTTGGTGAATTTTACCAGCTCTGAGCTCCAAAAGGCGACCGATAATTTTAACAGTGGTCAGTAACTACCTCCAGATATTAAGACCTACTATCCAATTCCGATATTTGGACTCATATGTTTACCATTAATCGCAGAATTCGCAAAACTGGGGAAATTTTAATTTCATTTTGATTATGACATTTTTTCCGTGGTTCCTATTTCTTGCAGAAAACCAAATTGGAAAGGGTGGTTATTCAGAAGTTTACAGGGGTTGCTTGAAAAGTGGGCAGCTAATAGCAGTCAAGCGGCTGACGAAAGGAACAGCAGATGAGAAAACAGCAGGCTTTCTATCTGAACTTGGCATTATAGCTCATGTTGATCATCCTAATGCCGCTAAGTTAATTGGATGTTGCGTTGAAGGAGGAATGTACCTCGTTTTTGAATTATCTTCACTTGGGAGTTTAGGATCGCTCCTGCACAGTATGTGCATGATCAGTGGATTCCTGTTCTTAGTTTTAAACTGCTTATCGGTTTATGCGTTTTGTTTTTAAGTCATCTGCATATTCCAGGTCCGAAGGCTAACAAACTTGATTGGAGTAAAAGATACAAAATTGCTTTGGGGACAGCAGATGGTCTGCTATACCTTCATGAGAGTTGCCAAAGGCGAATCATTCATAGAGATATCAAAGCCGATAATATTCTGCTCACAGAGGATTTTGTGCCTCAGGTATTTTCCAAGTTTCACAACTAAAATTACTCAAACATTGAAACTTGAAAAACTTCCGATTTCCGATTTCCCGGTTTATTTTGTAGAGTTTACAATATGCTAACAAGTTTAGCTACATATTATAGTTAGATAATCTTTGCAGTATCTTGAAACATAAATCCGCCAACGGTCTTTAGTTACTGACTTCATTGTCTAGCTTTGTTGATTCTATGCAACCTTTTTTATGCACATAAACGTTACAATTATCTATTTGCAGTCAGTTTTTATCCTGGGGACGTAGCTGTCCTGGAACAATTTTATCATTTTGTGTTCAATACCCGTTCAACATAAATGACGGGCATGTGCCGATCGTTGCCTTAGCACATAAGATCTCCCCGCGCATAGAAAACCATGCATTTTAGATGCTTCATTTAAGAATCAAGTTCGCATTTTTTAAATGCATATAAGCCTAGCCAAGGGTGAACTTTACAGTCATGAGATAAATAAGGTCACAAGATTAAGGATATGCTTTCAAATGTATAATCATAAAGAATTTTAAGGAATCTCGATACTTATTTGCTCTGTTCTAAGCACACAAAAGCACATAATACTTTGTCGAGCTTTCATTAGCTTGCTTACTCAGGCTCAATCTGGTGTTTCTTATTATGCTAACACAGACTGTGTTTTACATCTTTTCCTCTTGGAGGTCGCTCTGTTTGCCTCTTTCATATTGACAAAGAGAAATTGACACCACTATATGAATCATATTGGCCTTCTCGTATGCTAATTGCTGACCGCACACGGACCCAAACTAGGTGTCCTTTTCGTTTCTCTATATAATCAACTTACTGATTAGTATAGCCAATTTATGCTAGATATGTGATTTCGGGCTTGCAAAGTGGCTCCCCAAACAATGGACTCATCACAATGTCTCTAAATCTGAAGGCACATTCGGGTATGTGATGTAAACTGTTTCATTTCCTATAAATTACTCGCTTTATATTTCAAATCTTCATTTTGTACCCTTAAATGGCAGGTATTTTGCTCCCGAGTATTTCATGCATGGAATAGTAGATGAAAAAACCGATGTTTATTCTTTTGGAGTCCTACTCTTGGAGCTTATAACCGGGCGTCCAGCTTTGGATGATCTTCAGAACAGCCTTGTTCTTTGGGTAAGTTTGCTTCTGCATAATTAGAAAAATACCATCTATTGTTGTCGATATATACAAGCACTTAGCTGGATGTAATTTTTTACTCCGTTGTAGGCAAAGCCTTTGCTTGATAACAATGAGATCAAGGAGCTTGTTGATCCTAATATTGGCGACAACTATGACCAGAAAGAGATGGATCACATGATTTTGACAGCGGCTTTATGCATCGAGCAGTCTTCTATTCTACGTCCTCGCATGAGTCAGGCACGTAAAAATTTCAGACTGATATCCCATTATTTTTCTGAGTTACCTTGTTTCATGAAGTTCAGCCTCCTAGTATCGCTACAATGTTTGAGATGCATGGATAGCGGGATGATGACGTGTTTTGGTTTGGTGCAGGTTGTGGTGCTGCTGAGAGGCGATGAATACGTATCCAAATGTGCAAAAGAGTCGAAAAGGAGGTCCATACAAAGAACATACTCGGAAGAACTACTGGATGCACAAGAGTACAATTCAACAAAGTATCTGGGCGATCTCAACCGACACAAGCAGGTCGCTTTTGGTTCTTGAGATAGGCGGATAGAACATTTAAACAATGTTAATTCTAGCTGCTCTCATAGACTTATCAGTTTCCGGGGTGCTTGCAATCCCCATGGAAATCGAGAAAGTGATCGAGTTAGAGGGAAAAAAACAGTGCTGCTAGCCATTTATGTCGAAAAACAGCATCACCAGCATGTTTCTGATGGCCCCGAAAATGATCAAGTATGCACAACTGCATTGCAAGTTCAAGTCGGATGCGCGAAATATGAAAACCCCAGGATGTACTTGTTTAAACTGCACGTATAAAGAATTTCCTGTTATATGTCTCTGCTTGAGAATTACTTTTGTTTGGACTTTTGGAAGAAAAATGTCAACTTCATGGGTTCTTCAACTCTCCTGAATGAGGTCAACATTGAACTACTCTGATTTACGTGAATGCAGTTTGGAATAGAGGCGAGTATATTGTCCTAATCAACTGGCCAAACCCGCAAACTATAATAGACTTTTGGTAAAAACATTTTCACTTTTGTCTGTGGGTCGTTAAACATGCACCATATCTAAAATATAATGGAGGAGGATTCTCTACCCTTCTATTCTCATCTCATTCCATCTCCTCTTCTCACACGTTACTTTTTGTCTTATTATCTCTATAAAAAAAATCAATAAAAAATGTTGATATGGCTTAACCGTGACCGTTCAAATACGAGGGCATGAAAGGATAGAGAAATTAGGAGGATAGAGAATCCTCCTCCAGATATAATTGGGTTACCATAAACAGCCTGACCCAATACAATCAAGACACAATTTCTTATCTAGATGTATTTTTGCATTTTTTTTTAATTTTCAACCAGTTTTTCTGTATTCAATTACTACTACGGTCTAGTAGTATACTTCTTTCCTGGTAAGAGATGTTTTAAGTTTGATTCCTGTCAAAATTAAATTTAAACTACATTATTACTAAACTTCTGGTGCCATAAAAAATCACGTCTCGGTTTCATAGAAGTCCTCATCCGAGACTCATTTTGTTCAAAAATAAAGAAAAATAGAAAAATAGAAAAACAAACGTGTAAAGTGTAATGGTTCGGCGTCTCGGCTTAAGATATTCTCGTTCCTTGTCGTAAAGTAACCAATGTCCCCCTATTTTTCAAATTATTTTATCCCTCACGTTAAGCCTACAATTCAGAGGGCCCCACCCCACCCCCCCCCCCCAAAAAAAAAATTAGTGCTTCAAATAGGATGCAAAAAGACTATTTTGACCACCATAATGTGCAGGCTACCCACTCCAGATCCAACCATATGATAAGTTGACAAGTAAATTTACTCAAATTTTATGTTCAAGAATAAAAGTAATAAAAGTAATATGCATACTCTATTTAATCCACCAATCAAAAGTAATATTCGAATTTAGGTTGGCTAAGTCGAGTCTCTGTTCAAGATAGAGAATCATTTGTATAGAACAGAATCAGGCTAGTTTCCTTTTGTTCTTTTGTTTTGGGCTGTTTAGCCTCGTTGTTTAACAAAAAAAAAAGTAATATTTGTATTTTTATGTTATTACGAGCAAATAAATAAAAAATATCGGAAAAATATATATATAAACGTGTAAGAGATAATGTACCAAATCAAACAAGATCTTTTTTCAGGGAATCATAGGGATCCCATGATCGTTCATCGTACATTGTGCGGTCAGAGATCATTTCAAAATTTAAAATTTAAAACTAAATATAAATAGTACCTAATGAAAACTGACCGTACGATGTACGATGAATGGTCCCGTTCACCATCACGAGATCCCTAAGATCCCTATGAAAAGGATCCGGCGAGGATCATCTTCCAAAATTAAGGGATACTCATAATTCAGACTTGTTTGGGAGTGCTTTTTAAAAGACAGAAAAACGTTTTTGGTGAAATTGATCTTGGGTTCCAAAAACACTTTTAAGTTCTTTTTATTAATAATTGATTTCAATTATTTTAAAAACACTTACAAACAAATCCTCGTATTTATTCGTATATATAATCTTATCACAAGTCGATGACGTAATAAATCTTAAATAATTATAACAACACGTGACATTGTAACTTGTTCTAAAAACACGTGACACCGTAACAATAATGGTACGATACTCGAGAATCTCTTCATTTATACCTTATCATCTCCTTTTGCGTTTTGGGTAAGAAAGCGCGTGAGGGCAAAATCGTAAAGTCAGGTAAATAATTTTCATTTCGCATTAAATTTGCAGGGGTGCCGGCGAAATTATCCAAATCCCAGCGGGACAAATTGACATTTCCCGAGTTAGCATACTGTGCAATTAACACCAAGCAACACACACAAGACGGACTCCAAAAGCAAATTAAAAAATTTAAAAAAATTAAAAAGCCAGAGAGGGGGACAGAAAATCAAAGCGAACGAAACGAACCGTCTCCGTTTCCAGGTCAAAATCCAACCACCGCCGGCACCGCCACCGGAACCACCATAAACGAAGTCGTTCCCCGCCCCTGCTGCCGCACCGGACTATCTTTTATGCTATTGGTGATCGCAGTAAGTCGGCGACTTCCCTCGGCGGTGGGGACCTCTCCTTCAGGTGAATCTCCGGTGGCCGGTTGCATTCTCCCGGGACTTGTTGCTTGACTATGAAGAAGAACCGAAACGGCGGCACCAAGGTTGTTCAGAGTAATCATCATCAACACGCCAATAACAATGGCTTCCTTCCGAATTCTCTCAAATTCATTTCTTCTTGCATTAAAACTGCATCTTCCGGCGTAAGGTCGGGCGCCGCCTCCGTCGCAGCCTCCATCTCCGTCGATTCTCACGATTGCCGAGACCAGGTTTAATTTTATTTTTTTAATTTAGAATTTCATTTATTTTCGTATGTTTCTTGATTATGATGCTTTTGGAATACGATTATAGGATTAGCGATTGCTTTGTGTGGAATTTTGGTTGATTTTTGTTTGGTTGCACGGAAAATTGGAGAGTGGGATTGAAAGTGAAACTTACTAAATTTGGGGGAGAAAACATAGAAATTAGAAAGTTTACGGAGTTTTGAATTTTTGTTTTGTTTTGGTTGTGAACTTGTGAGTTAATGTGGGTGAAATTTTAGTCCGTTCTGGTTAGTGAGGAAAACGAGTGACAGAGAGTGAAATGAAGAGTTCGGGCTTTGTGCTTGGCGGCTGAGAAAATTTCAGGACAAAGATGTGAAATGTGAGGGGAAGTTTGAATTTTTCGACCGGTCTGGTTTTTTGGCTCTAAAAATTTGAATTTTCTGAAGTTTGTACATGCTTTGTTGAGCAGGGTTGTTTTTGTAAGAAGTAATGTTTTCAACTAGTTTAGTAGTCTGAGGAGGGGTGGAATTAATGAAGTCCTGGTTAATTAATTAATGTAGAAGTTGAAATATGACCAATTTTATGATGCGTATTAATATGAAATTTAAGAATGTGGACTGATGATATCAACTTTGGAAGATTGCAATCATCATAACTTACTGAAGTGATCAAATTGATAATCGTATAATTAGTGAAGTATATGGTGTAACATAATTAAGTACACTGTCTTGAGGTTTTGATGTTCTTCAAAGAAGAATCCAATTAATGTCCATTGGATCATTACCATTTCAGAAGTAGCATATACGCGTAAGAAATCGGAGGGGTATTTTATGCCCAAATTCAGCAATCAACTGAGAATTTAATCGTATGTGTTTCGTGCTCTGAGATGGTTGAATAGATTTGAGCTGTGAGTGGTTGAAAAATTGTGAGTCACAGAATTATTTTGAAGATGCCTTAGCATCTCGTTGCTTAAAAGTAATTATTTTTTTTAAGGGGCATTATGTACACATTCAACATTTTCTACAGCCAAATCCTTTGTTTTCCTTTTGATTGTGAAGTGCAATTGATTTAACGGGTTCCATTAACTTCTTTACACTGTTATTACATGTATCAGTGTGATTCTTTTTTTTTATTTTTTTATTTTTTTGTTGAGAAAGATGTATCAGTGTGATTTAACTTATTGTGGCAAACAGGTGTTGTGGGCTTGCTTCGACAAAGTAGAGCTTGGTCCATCTTCCTTCAAACATGTTCTGCTACTTGGTTATTCCAATGGATTTCAAGTCCTTGATGTTGAAGATGCCTCTAATTTCAGTGAACTTGTCTCAAGACATGATGATCCAGTTACATTTTTACAGATGCAGCCCCTGCCTGCAAAGTGTGAGGGTCATGAAGGATTCAGATCCTCACATCCTATACTCATGGTTGTTGCATGTGATGAAAAGAGCTCAGGTATGATGCAAACAGGGAGAGATGGGTTGGCCAATGGTCATTCTGAGCCCCAAACAGGAAACTCTGCTTTGTCTCCTACAGCTGTTCGGTTTTATTCGCTAAGGTCTTGTAGTTATGTTCATGTTCTAAGATTCCGTTCAACTGTGTATATGGTTAGATGCAGTCCTCAAGTAGTAGCTGTGGGTCTTGCATCACAAGTAAGCATTGCGTATCCCATGTTTTCACTGTTTTTATACGCATTTAGGAATGAATTGTTTTTCCAGCAAACTGTAAGAGGCTGAATAACTTAGATGTTTTCTGGGTGTGTGCGTGTTTGTGGAAGTCACCATGTTCCTGTGTAACAAATCAGAAGAATTAGACTGGATGGTTGCAGGCTACTGGTTTCACTCATTCACTGGGGAAGCTACATCATTTAAATATGAATTTTATATAATTATTATTACTAAATAGGTAATGAAGTATTCAAACGTGTCTTTAAGTCCCTTATGTTTTCTAATTTTTCTGGCAGATATACTGCTTCGATGCTGTCACCCTTGAGAACAAATTCAGTGTCCTTACTTATCCTGTCCCCCAGTTGGGAGTTCAAGGACTGGTTGGGGTCAATATCGGGTATGGTCCCATGGCTGTTGGTCCCAGGTGGTTGGCTTATGCTTCCAACAACCCTCTGATGTCAAACACAGGCCGCCTCAGTCCTCAGAGTCTTACTCCACCTGGTTTAAGTCCATCAACTTCGCCAAGTAGTGGAAGTCTGATGGCTCGATATGCAATGGAATCTAGTAAACAGTTAGCTTCCGGGTTACTTAATCTTGGAGACATGGGTTACAAAACTTTGTCCAAGTACTATCAAGATCTAACACCAGATGGTTCTAGCTCTCCTGTGTCATCAAATTCTAGCTGGAAAGTTGGGAGGGTTGTATCACATTCAACCGAGACAGATATTGCTGGAATTGTAATTATTCTTTTTAGCTGAAAGTTATATTTTAATCTCACTCTGGAATCATCATTGTTTCAGTATACTTACAAGAAGAGAAAAGATTTTGGTTATGTTTCATTTTCTTGAGACAATCTGTTTGAGTGATCGCATGAGAATAAGGATCTTCTGACGTGGTCAATGTTTTCAGCAGTTTAGAAAAATACTAAATGGCATAGGGGTTGTGGTTTATTTTTATTACCTTGAGCAATTTTGCTTGAACCATATTTACTTAGTGAAATGGCCTTTGCAGGTTGTTATAAAAGACTTTGTTTCCAGAGCTGTTGTGTCACAATTCAGGGCACATACCAGTCCCATTTCTGCCCTGTGTTTTGACCCAAGTGGGACTCTTCTAGTTACTGCCTCAATACATGGAAACAATATAAACATTTTTCGAATAATGCCATCCTGCTCGCGTAATGGATCATGCACTCAGGGCTTTGACTGGACTTCTTCGCATGTGCACCTTTACAAACTACATCGTGGCATAACCTCTGCTGTAAGTTTTGGTCGTTTGTTGTTTCATCTTAGGCTATTACCATTATGTTCCTTATGTTAATGTGGCTTCTTTTTCCCTGTGCTTATTATACAGGTGATCCAAGACATTTGTTTTAGTCAATACAGTCAATGGATTACAATTGTTACATCCAGGGGAACTAGCCATATTTTTGCTTTATCTCCCTTCGGTGGTGACACTGTTTTGCAAATACAAAATTCCCATGTTGACAGACCTACTCTTTCAACGGTTCCATCTGCACCATGGTGGTTTACTCCATATTTCACAAGAAGTCAGCAAACCTTTTCTCCACCTCCGGCAGCTACCCTTTCTGTGGTTAGCAGAATAAAAAATAACTCCGGGTGGCTCAACACTGTTAGTAATGCAGCATCTTCTGCAGCAGGAAAAGGTTCCTTTCGATCTGGGGCTGTTGCCGCTGTATTCCATAGTTCTGTACCTGATGGTCTGCAATCTTTCCATGCAAAGGTCACTGCATTGGAGCACTTATTGGCTTATACTGCTTCTGGTCATGTAATTCAGTATAAACTACTGCCTTCATTGGGAGGAGAGGCAGGCGATTCTGTTTCAGGAGCAGGGCCAGGTTCTTCAGTTCAGATACAGGATGAAGATTTGCGAGTGAAAGTTGAATCTCTTCATTTCTTGGATGTTTGCCGAAGAAATGATTGGCCTGAAAGAGAGGAAGGCATTTCTGGGATTATACTTGAGAAACAAGACGATATTGACAGAATTGATAGTTCTGACTGTGATGACAATGATGTTGAGGATAAGGAGTTGGCAAAACCCCTTGAACGATCTCACATGTACCTCTCTAATGCTGAGGTTCAGATCAATTCTGGAAGGATTCCGATCTGGCAAAAGTCTAAGGTACCTTTTAAATTTTGACAGTGAGATCTCTTAGCTTATCACCATTGTCAAACATGTTTGTGATCCTTTCATTTATGTCTTAGATATATTTCTATACAATGAGTCTGTCTGCTGCTGGTGAGCTAAATTTTGGTAAAGATCTTACCGGCGGAGAGATGGAAATAGAGAAGGTTCCTGTTCACGAGGTTGAAATGAGGCGGAAAGATTTGCTACCCGTTGTTCATCCCTTTCATAGGTTTCAGTCTGACTGGAATGGCAGGTAATATTGCTGCTGTATTAATGTTAAAATGAACATGAATTTGCACCTTGTAGCATTTTGTACGAATCCATCTTGCATTTTTTTCTTGCTCCTGGAGGTTGTTGAGCTTCCTTGAAAATTTGCATCTTTGCATTTCATATGTGATTTGTGTTTGTGGTTCTATATGGTTTGATGACCTTTTCTGAGAGGCCAGAGGTTTCTTGAGCATGTTTTTTTTAAATAACAATTAAAAAGTATCAGAAATAGTACTTTTGAATGTTTTAATTTTTAAACATTGATTGAATTTGTTGGGGGCTTTATGCAGGCATCTAATTGGAGGAGGATGCTCGAGTTCATCTTCTGATTCTCACAAAGATAAAGAAAAGTTTCAGGAAAATTCTGGTAGTTCTGGTGAGAATTTGACACCTATAGGCTCAGCTGAAAACCCAAATGCTGGTAAGAATTCTGGTATTTCTGATGTAATATTATTATTGTTTTATGAGTACAAGAGGATTTTCTAATGCAACCTTTTTTCTTTAACGAATGGTTAGGTGATTATCCATTTATTCTCCAACCTGGAAATGGTCAGAATGGCGAAAAAAGAGGGAGATCATTTTCGGTATCACCTCACATGAACTATATCTCCACAAAGAAAAATATTACCTCAGTATCCCTGAAACAACCTACCTCAGGTGTTTCTCTTGGTGACGATAGTAATTTTTCAAATAGTCTATCCACTTTAACAAGCAGCTCCCTTTCAGCTGATAGAACTATTTCAACAAAGGTTCAGTCGGTGAATAGTGGTGGGGCCAGTGAAGGTTCCAATGTAGGTTCTAACCGTTCTGATCTGAGTATGAACATGCTCGATGAGGGACCAGTACACAAATCACCGGATTTTGAGCCATTTTTCCAAGAGGGGTATTGCAAAGCATCACCTCTGAGCAACTTTCGTGAGTCGACTGAAGTTGTAACTGATGTTGACAGCCCCTGTGATAGGGAGAAAAGCGAGGAAGATGATGACAATGACGACATGCTTGGTGGTGTATTTGCCTTCTCCGAGGAAGGTGAGATTACGACACATTTATCACTTGATCACTTCTTTTAATTAGAAGTTGTCTCATTTATGGAATGTTTACAACTGAAGATGGATGCTTCTGAGTACTGACCGTTGATTTGAACTTGTTATATTGTGTTTACTATGGAGCAATCACGTTTTCTACTGAATTTCACTAATACTTCGTTGACTTCTCATTCATGTTCTAACACCTTATGCACTTCTTGATTTCCCTCTCTTGTGGGATGTTAGGTACACTATGTTTGGGTATAGTACATTTTAGACCGTACGGTTTCTTAGACTAAATAAGTTATCCTTGTCAGACTGGGCGGGAATGTTGTATAGATGTTGAGCAGTCACGTAGTATTACATAACTACTCTAATGGGATCATATATCGGTCAAGTAAAGTTCTCCAAACATGTTGCGTTGAGATATTTGTAATGACAGTTGTGTATATTAACATTAGATTAAGGATTTATCGCCTTTCATGTTCATGTGTTATATATCTTTATATGTTAGTTTATTGTGAGTAGCTTTACCATCAACGGAACCTGATGGAACAGGCATGTAGCTTTCCCCTGTTGGGAAATTGGATCTGTAAGCCATTGACGCTTCCATGCTTTCCGTTTCAGGATGATGTACCTTCCGGTTCTCAAATTGCACTGCAGTAATCGGACTCCTTTCGTTATTATCCACGAGTATTGTAAAAAGGTTTGCTCAAAGCTCGGCCAGATGCCCGTATTGAAATTTAATTGATGAAGTTTCAGGTTGTTTCTTTTCGACACCGGAAACGCTACTGACTAATTGATACAAGTGATATAATCTTTGGCTCGTCGCCGTTGTAGTGCCGCCGGGGCAAATGCCTGGTACTTCCCTTCTAATTCTCATTGTACATGTAAATTGAGATTCATAAGTAGAAATGATTTGTGTGGACAGGTTCTTTTATGTGTTGTATAATTTACATTGTTTATTCTTCAATGAAAAGAAAAAAAAAAAGAATAAAGGAAAATTTAAAGAGAACATATAATATACAGATTGCATTAATTTTATGATTAGTTTCTGTACAAATTGCATGGAAAGGTTGCTCTATTTGACTGAAAAAGTCACAGGTTCGAGTCGTGAAAACAGTCTCTTTGCAAAATAAGGGCAAGACTGCGTACGATAGACGTTCTTCTTTTCTTCTAACCCTTGCAAAGTGGAAAGTTTTGTTGGCTTAGGGTCGTCCTTTTTTCCCGCACAAATGGCATTTTCTTTGGTCCGGAAGAAGTTGAAAGTTTAGTTATTTGGATGGTAATCGTAAAAATCCATTGGACTAAATAAAAGGACCTAATTTTTTTTCGAAAAATAAAAGTACCTAATTAGCAATGGCCTTTTTGCAGTCTTGTGGGCCTATAATTTTGTCAGGAGATAAACTTACCGACACGGAGAAGAATGCCATTGCGGCTGTTTTTCAACCCGGTTAGATATTGTAATGTGTTTTAGCTTTTAATCATAACTTTGCATAATATACCATCACACTGGTATCCCGTTGTAAAGAAGTTACTAGAGTTTAGAGGTTAAGAGCTCGTTCAGCGCCTATGGTTGTATTGGATGTCATTCATAAAATTTAAGGTATATAGAAGGTGGAGGTGAATGATTTTTCATTTTGAGAGAATTAGGAGATTAGACGCGGATGAAATTTATTCCTTCTAATCCTGTCATTTTTGGGGGAATTCAAAGAGATAACGAGTAATCTATCTCTTACTTTCAATTTTGACACAATTCTTTTTAGTTCTTCCCTCAACATACTCTAAAACCAATGAGTGACCTAACCGGATTCAGTCCAGCACACCAAACGAGCCGAAAAGTAAATAAATTATTGATCGAGAAAAAGTTCCAACTCGAAATAGATAAGGATGGAAACATAGGCACAAGATCGCTCCTGTAGAGCTGTAGTATGGATTTGTGTGTTTATGGTGTGCATATGCTTTTGTTTCGAGGAGGACAAACAAAAGAAAAATATTGTTGAAAGACTTGTGGCCATTTTTCAAGCTTTCCCAATCAGTGAGATGCACCACCATAATTTCAATCAAATCTTCTGTTGATGTACAATTCTTTGGTATTATTTAAAATTGTCTTTTATGACCTTAATATCAAGGAAAAAATTTTCAATGTGCCGGACCATGTTTTCAGTGTCCGAAAATCTCTCCATATGAAGAGAAAGGTTTTTTTTTTTTTTTGGGGGGGGGGAATGGAGAATGGGGTGGTCCCTCATTTTATAATGGGGTGTGCTATCCACACACCCCATTTTACTTCTCACACACCCCTTGATAATTTTTGTCCGTTGATCTTCTTCAATTCATCTTATTCGACGGCCGAAATTTAAAAAAATGTGTGAGAAGTAAAATGGGGTGTGTGGATATCATACCCCTTTATAATTACAAATCTCCCTACCAAATATTGTGATCCAAATTTAATTGGGGGATTTACCATTACTGTAATATTTCAATCTAATCATGTAAATTAATTTACATATTTATGTTTAGACTGGTTGAACGCTACATGATTGAATTGAATAGCGTGATTGTATAAAGAAGCCATAAGGGGAGTTAGGGTTTGGGGCCCTGTGACATTGGAACCCCATGACATGCTCGGTCGGGTTGAAAACGGTCTAGGGTTTTGTCCTTTGAGGTATTAGAGAAAGGGGTGAAAGTACTTCACTTGCCACGAGAGGAGTATGAACCCGTGACATGGAAGTCTCTTCTAATGGGTGCAAAAAGCAATATCGTCGGTAGGAGAGGGGCTAAGGCTAATAATCGTGACAATGAAATTTCTCTCAATTATTCTAGGAAATTTGGCCGTTATATATGACAATTACAAATCTATTATGCTGGAACAGAAAAATCAACACAACTGATATAATCAAAACGAAGCTTAACACGTAAAATCTTTAACGGATAACCTTCAGTTACATATTATCACATCAATCGTATTGCTTCACATGATATATATATTACACTAACATTTTAGACATTTCAAGTGTTCTCTGTTTTTGTTCTATTGGGGCTCGTTTGGATGTGCTTTTAAAATGGCTAAAAGCGCTTTTAGAGAAAATATTTTTAGGTTCCAAAAGCACTTCAAGTGCTTTCTATAAAAAGCACCAGTTATGTGCTTCTTTTAGGAAGCACTTTAAGTGCTTTTTTTTTTTTTAGGATTTACTAACATTTTTACTAATGATTGTTTCTAAAAATATTTTCACCAGAAGCGCTTTAAGTCATTTTAAAAGCACATCCAAATGAGCTTTTAGTCGTGTTGGTTTTCCAATCTCATCAAGAGGGATTTGTAATTGTCGGACAATTACCCATATTCTAAGTATGTGGCTAGTTTTGAGTTCGCTACTTACCATTTAAAGCAAACCTAATCCTAACAATGTTGTATGCTTTAAGGGGAGGCTTTTGGATCACCAATTCATTGAAGCTTTTAGGTATGGGAATTGGATAACTTACCATTGCCATGGCCAATGGCCAACTCACTAAAGAACTTTCATGAACAACAATGGTTGTACAAAGTGCTTTTTTCTTTCTTTCTTTGGGAAATAAGGTTGTAGAAAGTGTTTGTTGGTAAGCAACAGTTGAACGAAATTGGGTCAAGGCAAAATACTTTATAATTCACGCGAGGCCCCACGGTAATTCTCCATTCAATCCATTTGGGAATTGTATATGTGAAAAGATGTCACAGAGTCGCCAGTGGATTTGAACTTTGATTGAATTTGATGGGTATAGAATATTGAAGATTGAATGAAAAATTCTCAAAGAAAGAATTAGATCAGATCGAAGCTTATCCAGATTCCAAAGTCATAGGTTTCCAACCAAGTTGATCATCACCAAAGGGATTTGTACATTGACGTTAATCCTAATGAGTTCAACTTCGGATTTCATTGTTCGAAACTTAAGGATTTGGCAATTTGGATCACTCAAATTGAATATGACGGTCCCCATTAATTGATTTCGTTGACCTACCTCACATAAACCAAGAGCTTCGATTTCTCTTTCACACAAATCAATGACTCCAATCGATTTCTTAGTCCTTAGGATCCGGACACTAAAATTCGGAGAAAAATTCAATCCTAATTGAGCCACAAAAGATGGACATCATTCTTGAACTATGGAATGGTGTATGTTTCAAACTTGTTGATATGATTATAAGGAAAATTGCTGGATTATTCACTTTGACATACTCATTCTTATTTAGTAATCATAGTTTGATACGCGTGTATAAATTATTTTTTTTGTCAGTATTTTTTGTAAATTTTGTCTACTTATAGTATCAAACTATGATTGCACTAAACGATACTTCTTCTAGAAAACGAGTCAAGCGATATTCATGTTGTGAATCTTATCATGAAAGCATTCTCATTTTTCACAAAACCCTAATAAAAAATAATTTCCCATTTGAATGAAATCATGCTAACGCAGCCATTGCAAGAGAGAGAGAAAAAAGGACTCAATGGATGACGAACTTGCAAACCTATATCACTCGTAGCCACATGACTTAATTTTCTTACATAACACAATATGCCGATTTAAAGTACAGTCGTATTAGCGTCCCGGTTAATATAAGTCCTCACTTGCAACATGCTACATGTAGATGACAAAATTCACCTTCAACCCAATGAACTATGCCTCAAAATTTGTGACACTTGTGCAAACAAAACAAATGCAGCCAAAATCCCATCTATACATTGTCTACCCCTACACAATGCCTTGAGCTACCGACACGTGTCCTATGCCAGCAAAGATTATCCTCCCCTAATCACCCCTCTTAATCTTAATCCTAGATAAATGGCAGAGAAATGACGTTTAAAATTGAAAGATCAACTGAAACCACATGGTTTGTGGAAGGAGCAGGACTAAAACAATCAATATATAATATGCAATTGGCAGAGAGAGGCCTTTGTGCTGAATGAATTGTCCCTAGTTATCTCGTACTACCCAATGATCGATACGAACGGCAGCTGCCAATCAAACTGCAACAACACAAACAACCAACAAAGACATGACCAACATCGATTTAATTATAAAGAATCTTAAAAAAAAATTGAGAGATCAATGTTAAATATTGATGCAAGTGCAAACGAAAGGTGGAGTGGTTAACATAAAGTATGCTTTTTATTTGAGAATCCAGACAACAAAAGTCCATTACTTTATTAGAATCCAAAATTTCGTCTTCTCACTTGAAGATTAACGATACCTATATAAAGAGTAGATATCAAAATGCTAAATATATTCATTTGTTATTCCTTTTTTTATATCAAATTGAAAATTAGTTATCATATAATTTTTTATCACTGAATGACCAATAAAACATTTCAGTAACTTTGTTATACCAAGTTTAATACTTTATTATACTAACTTCTATAAATTAAAATCTTGGTGCTTAGAAATGTTAAAATTTCGCTTTTATTGTTAATGTGATGAGTAATAACTTATTATTATTTTTATTTTATGAAAAGACAAAATCTATCCAAAATCCTAATTAAAATCCAGAAGATATGGATGCAACAATATTGTCTGAGGTCACTTTCCCATCATGTCACTTGAATTTGACTCAAATGTGGGTAAGCTTTCTCTTCAGTTAAAACAGTGAGTGTATTTTTGTGACTTGTGAGCACTAAAATCTCTCTTTATCTCTTCATATAATCTCAAATATGTTTGCTTAAAAGCAAAAGAGAAAACTCGATTCATGAAATAAAATGTGAGAGAGAGAGGAGAAAAATTTGTGTAGGATACCCAGACTACGTCATTTGCAATCGTAGGTATGCTCTCCTAAAAATTTAACTTCCTATATATTGGTTTTATTCAACACCCATCCATACCGGTTCTATTCAATGTGATAGATGACCTAATGTGACAGTCCTACTAAAATTTTTTACGGGAGAGAGATAAATAATTACTTAAAGAAAAATAAGGGGAAGGTGAATGGTACATGGCATGAGGTTTTGGATCTTGTGGTGCTTTTAAAAGGAAAAAAATGGAAAGAGAAAACGAAAATAGGCTAGCTGGTAGTCAAGTAAGGAATACTAGAAAAGGTGAGTCCATGTACTATACATCATGTATAGCCCACAAAGGTAGGAATCTTACCTTAGAGCTTCCCTCCTCACTCTCCAAAATAAAAATTTGAGCAACCCCTCCATTGGGTTCTCTTCTATTTAAAGGGGAAGAAAGGGTGCAATGGATTCATAAGATCCTCCAAAAATTCAAATTAAAAAAAAAAAATGGATGTTGAAAAGCTTGAGAGTGATGCAATGGATGGTGTTTCTCAGTTGCAGAAGCAGCTGATTGACTACTCAGCTTCACTCTTTGAGGAGGTCAGTATATATACGTATGTATAGGATGATATATATTTATATACAGGTGGACTTGTGTGCTTGTTTTTGCAGATTTTTGGGTTGGATTTTCTATTATTTTTGGGTGATAAGTTTGTTTTTTCTTTTGTGTGAAGGCATTTCTGGATGAACAGTTCAACCAACTTCAGCAGCTGCAAGATGAGAATAACCCAGACTTTGTAGTTGAAGTGGTGTCTCTTTTCTTTCAAGATGCTGAGAGGCTTGTTAATGAACTCGCAAAAGCTCTGTAAGAATTCATAGAACTCTCCCATCATTAATATTCAAGTTTTTATAATCTTTTTTAAAGTAGTTTTCTTTCCTTGGTAGGGTTTTCTACAGTCAGGATCTCTTCATTCTTTTTTCTTTTATTTTTTTAATTTTTGGGTGCAGAGATCAGCAGTGTGTTAACTATAAATTTGTGGATAAAAGTGTTCACCAATTGAAGGGTAGCAGCTCCAGGTATATATAATATATATGTTGTTTCAATTGAAAAAAAATATATATGAAGTAATTTCCATTAGTTTTATTAGTTTTGATGAAATGAAGATTTAAGTATGACTTAAAAGCTCCATTAATTTGGATGATTTGTTTTTTTAATTTGGAAGGTTTGTCAATTATCATCAAGCAGATATGCCATATATCAGAAAGTATAGTCCAAGTTTTTAAGTTATTTATTTCTTGGAAAATTGGAAGATGGTCATTCTTTCCTACTTTGTTCAACATGAAGAAATGTACATTGAAAATATAACATTTCCAAAGTATTTCAGTTGTATACGTTTCTTCTTCTGTTGGTGTTTGAGGAAGAAAACTGTTCCTTGAAATAACAGCATTGGTGCTCAGAGAGTTCAGAGGGCATGCATTGCATTCCGGAACTTCTCCGAGGAGCAGAACGTCGAAGGGTAAATAAAATTTAATCTTTCTCTACCATGATTGTAAAAATATTCAGATTTTGAACCCTACTTTAGTAACATTATGAAGATTTGCGTATCTATCTGAAATTTTGAATCATAAATTTAATATTGGTGTAGGTGCGTAAAATGTCTGCAGCAAGTGAAGCATGAGTATTTACTTGTGAAAAATAAACTGGAAAATCTTTTCGAGGTAAGTAGTAGAAATATTTGTTTCATATTATATCAAACCTTTTCCCTAGGTCTCAGTCTCAAAGCCTTGATGTTCTATTTTTGTTCACATGTAGCTGCAGAGACAGGTTGTGGCGGCCGGCAGTTCGCTTCCAAGGTAATGCAAAATGGTGAGATCCAGTGAAGAGGGGAACTTTATGATTAACAGCAGATTAAATAACTGAGGGAAGCGCATTGTGGGGCTGTTGCTAGATATTCAGAAAAGCTATGCTGTTTTTACTTTCTTCTTTTTATTTATCTGATCTCCTATGTGGTTGAGCATCCAAATTGCTTGGGGCTCAAAAGGAGTTGAGCTGAGCTGAGCTGAGATCTTATGGCAAATAATGTGAATTAATGAATCTTTCCACCTCTAAATTTGTGGTAGAAGTTTCCTATGCAAATAATACGTTTGTTGTTCGCATAAAAAAAACCAAATGATAACAAGTCACCATCTGCACTTTTTCTCTGATATGGGAGCTAGAGTGGTAAACTTTGAGTACAATCAATAGTAAAAACCAATTTCTCAAATCTAATAACTAATACAATGAAAGTTACTTTTTCATATTTCAAGTAGGATCACCCAAGGGAAAGCCAACATAATAATTCATTTTTTATAAGATATAATCTAAACTAATTTAGTTTACAAAAAGGAAAAGGTAAGGTGGGGAACTCAAATATTTTTTTAACAAACAATATTATTTATACTAAGGGGTACGAGAGTGGGTTAATCCTCACAATAGGCTAGTAATGTGGTTCAAATTCATTTTTGACGAGAATCGAATCTAAGATCTCTCATTTACCAGTAAAGAGAAACATCACTAAGTGGCACATGAAGAATTCAAACTTAAATGTAAAGAGACAGACACATTACCTCGATCGATCTATTGAATTACCCTAAATCTGAAGAAAAAAAAACACAATCATTTGTGGTTGTGGAAATTTATGAGGAAGTTTTCATCATTATGAAAGAGGGTATTGTGCCACATTATCATAAGTTTGATAAAGACGTTTCTTTTTCTTTTCAATGTTTCCATCAAAAAGAGGAAATTGGTGGCTTCTCTGCCAAAAACTATTGGAGCACTCCTCTCATATATTTACCCAAACAAATTAGAAGAGAAAAACTTAAGATTATTCTATAATTTAAGAAAAACTTAATAACCTCGGTTCTATAATATTTTTGGCAGGTCCTAACTCGTGGATAATTTGTTAAACTAATAATTTACTAAATTTATAAGATAAACATTATCAAAAAAAAAAATATATATATATATATATATTTAAATAGATCCCATGTACTATACAACTTAATAATTTCCAGATACATAATGTTTATGCTTTGTCTATGAGACTTTCTTAAAATATGACTCAGTCATTATTTGTTTCTTCTTGGAAATTGATGTCACATTGGATCTCAAAAATTGGAATAATATAGTACATTGAACAATGTACAATCTATTTTTTAAAAGAAAAAAAGTAAATTTATGAATTTTACTTGATTAAACAAATATATAGAATTGTTAGTTTGTAAAATGAAAAACTAAATACAATGTATAATATTTAAATAAAAATAAAACTATCTTGAATTGATAAATCAATAAGTTATTAGTCAATCTATAAATTAAATTATTAATTTGTCGGTTATTTAATATTCCACTAAATTAATAGATTTCTTGACCCCAAGGCTAGTAATTTATAAAAGTTGATCTGTATAAGGTCAAGTTACACTCAAATATTTTAATGAGGCGTGGGATAATCTCAGGACACTCTGGATGGAGAGCAGTGTGGAAACAAATGCCATTAATTATATATTACATATACATGCATGCTGTAGTGCCAAAGTATCTTCTATATATGATTTTGTGCTCCTTGGTCCAACTGTATCTAATATTTTTGTATTTTTATTTTTCCATGTTCCAAAGATGAACCACTTTTTTCTTCCTTCTTATTTATATTTTAAATAAAATGAGGTACGGATAGACACCTCTAAACGTTGACAACTATGCACCTACATTTGAAGGGCAAGTAGTAGGCATATATTATGAACTCAACATATCCATATAATTCCATGATTCCAATCCTTATTCATGATTTGGTCGAGTAGGATGATAGAGATATCTTCCAACTATTGAACCTGGCTTTAACCAAGTGAACTAAAACGATGTGCTATCTTCTCTACACATAACATCAAATTTCTCTTCTTGTAGTTTAAATTAGATTATTAAATATCATCTTAATCAAATAAGGGAAAACGAAGGGGGCGTGAATGAAAAATGAGAGTTACAAAGGAGGGTAATTATTATAGGTGCAGGCTTAGAGAAAGGACTCTTGTCGAGAATGACTCACATGAAACGGTAAAGTCAAGATTGAGAAAATGGAGAAAGAGCATTCTCAGGCTTATAACTTTCCTTTTAGTTTTTCTTCACTGTCAAACAAAAATGGCTGAGAAAGGTCAACAATGTAACAAAACAAGTTTCAATTATCAAGGAAAAACATCATCAGTTGGGCAGATGATTAATTTATCATTACACTTTGGTTGGGGACCCAATAATCTTTTTTTCCGCAACAAAGCTTGCTACGAAGCAGACTGCTTTTGTTCACCTAATATGTTAGCAAATTCTTCATGATATGCCTTTGGATTTACACTGCTCAGTATCTTCACCATCTTTGATTGATGTTCATCGACCAGTAGCTGCCCGATTACCGATACATCGCCCACGGCCACCACCTTGAGGGGCATAAATTTAAAGGTTGGGTTTAGTTGAGGATGACTGTTACCCAAGATTACGGCACCAAGGATTTCCCCTAGAAATGTATCCTGTGAAAGTAGTGACAGAACTGAAACAATGTAAGTTCATCGACAAAGTGTCATGCATTGAAGATAATACTCCCATTCCGGAACTATAGAAACTTGAATTGAATCAGATGGAATAATTAACAGAACAGGATTAAAAAGAATTTTCTTTAGATACATAGCTGTGTTTGTGGAAATTTACCATGTGACGGTATCTGTCATGCTTCTGCTTCAGTTTCCATAACCTTGAAAGTAGATCCCGGGCAAATACAGCTTCAGGAGTCGTATCTGTTAGATTTAATTTATCAAGAATATTCTGGAAGGAACTGACTTGCTTCTGTATCCCCAATGAAATCAATGTTATGTTCAGTTTCGAATCTAAAACTGCTTTTGCTGCCAATGGGTCAAGAAACATGTTGAATTCCGCATATTTGTTTGAAGGAACAGTGAACAGATTCCCTTGCTCGTTACCATGGCGAATGTGTCCCCCAACAATATATACATCCTGCAGGGAAATTATAACAATGAAAATGTCAATCCAATAGAAAGGCATGACATACAAATTCAGGCTTAATTTTCCAAAGCGATGACATTTACCTCGACCACTGAGTCTGAGTTCTCAAAAGGAATGATTTCGGCTAAATTTGTCAAAGGTCCATTGGTCAACAAAGTAATCTTGGATCCTGGATCGAGTGATTTTACAATGGACTTCCAAACATCTATTGCAGTTGGCTGTCCAAGTCCGGGGAATTCCTTGGTTGCTAGTCTGTATCTGAAATAGACACAAAGAAGCCATATATTAAATATGCCTATCATGCACCTAAATTCTTAAACAACATCATAACTAAATGTCTGCTAAGTTAAATAGACAGTACTACCTCCTAGGACTACGAGGTAAGGCACGAGCAAATCCATAGAGTGTGTCAGAGTCCAAGGAGCCACCACTACCCTGAGGAATAGAACTGATGTACGTGCAGTCTCCGAGAGAAGAGAAAGATGAATAAGATTGACCAACTGCAAATACATTTCCAAGACCAACAGGAATATCATCACGGCCCATCATATGCAGGATGTCATATACAACATCTATGGTTGCAGCGGTTGCCCACCCATTAGCACTAACTAGTATTCCCTGGAAACATCATTTTGTATTAGTAAGAGCTATATCTTCAAAGGCATGTATGTCGAAGCCGGAAGCTAATAGCAAAGTCACAACATATAGATACTATTGATTGCATTCAAAGTGTGTAATTGCTAGCATGCCATCCTACAAAACTACTCAGTTAGGCTATTCATTTGTATTAGTGCATGTGTAGCACCAAACCTGGCAAAGCTTACAAAGGCAGTATCGTACCTTGAGGTTGATCCGTTCCACAGGTAATTTTAGGAGATATAGAAGAGCTAGGAAATCCCCGGCACTCATATCCATATCGAAGACTAGGTTTTTTCCCATCAATTTCTTTCCAAAATCTGGTTTTCGAAGTGCACTCTCGTGGAGTGGAAGCTGCGTTCTAATGTTCGGCCGTCCAGTTTTCTTAGGTCGATTTATAACCTGCATTTGACACAATTATGGAAGATCTTATGCTGAATCAAGTACGAAGGTAAAAAGGTTCTCTAACAAAATTTTGTATGTCATAACTGAAAGGACCTAAAATTGATAGATTTTAATCATAAACTTACATCCAAGAAATTGTCGTAGAAATCTTTGACACGAGTACTGTTACTGTCATGATCTCGCTTAGCTTCTGTTGCAACAAGTACGGTAACTGCTTCCGCACCAGTTGTCTCCTTTGTGTAACCATCCTATTAACATTGTCCAAACTCCAGTTAGTTGTTACAACTTAAAAGGCAGCTTTATCAGGAAATCAAAAAACGTATAACAAAGAAACTGGTGTAGTAACTAGAAAGCATACCTGACATTTTCCTTTCCCCTCTTTGACAAGGCAAAACGGATCTTCCATTCCCATCTGAACATGACCGCTATGCACCCCATTCTTCTGTACACCGAACTTTGGGATCAAACGTCCATCAATGAGAGGGTTTGAGCCGTCTGATATTCCATAAGGTCTATTCGAAGTAATCACTGTGAGGTTCATGTACTCCAATTTAGCAAATTCATTTTCTTTGTCATCTCTCTCTGAACTACGCATTTGAGATAACGCTACACCAACCATAAAAGAATCCCACATGCAAAATTGCTGCGAAATTGTCAATAACTCATGAATATATATCAGAGGTAGACATTCAACTTAATATTAAGAAGCAGTGAATAATTACAGAATTTTAGCTCATGCATAGAAGAACAAGATATCATAGGAAACTACCTTATAAAATTCATCATTTGGCCATGTATCACGAACCATTTTCAAGGACTGGAAGCTATATTGTGCCTCATATGTATCCTGTTTCTGCTCAAATGCTTTGAAAAATGGCTCATCTAGAGGAATCGTTCTTGTTGCATCCAGAGGAACAAGCGTGACTGGAATGCCAGAATGCAATACCTGATATGTAAATTACATTACCAATATTGTATTTTAACTAGGCATAGAATGGCCATCAAACAACTATATACCGTGTACGCAGCAACAGGATCTCCAAATATATTGAACTCAGCGTATGGATTGATGTCTTGTCGAAACAGATTACCAATGTCACCACACAGCACTGAAGTTGCATTTTCGGAGCAGGTTGATCTGACAGCACCTCCCATGGCATATATATGCTCAATATTTTTCTTCAGACTAGGATTCGTCATAAGAAAAACGGCTAAATTTGAGTGGGTTCCCATAATAAGCACAGTGATAGGACCTGCAGATATTGCATCTTTCATCACTTGTTGAGCTGTAGGTTGTTGAAGTGGTACATATTTCTTGTCACCCTGGGGAAGTAAAGCCCTGCGTACGCCGTAGTTTGTATTTATATCTAGGTGACCATGTTGGCCTGGTGGTACTGCCTGCTTGTATCTGCAACCGCCGGCTGTGGAGTCGCCCTGTAATCAAGTGCAACCATTGTATGAATGTTATATCAAATGTTGTCGCTTGAGGGTTTCTCTGAAGCGCGATATGCAGAAGAAATTTTGCCTAACGAAAATTCATCACAAGCTTTGTTAGTTCAGGAAAAATTTTGGGCTACAAAAGGTAAGATAAAATGGGCTACAAAGGAGAGATTTTTCAGTGTGACCAGAACACAGGATGTTACACCACGTGAATCTATATAAGTGGTGGGATATGTGCGTTAAAACATTAATAATTTAAAAAATATAATTTCTCACCACTTATATAGACACACGTGGTGTACCACCCGTGTTCTGGTAACAAGAAAAAATTCTCCCTACACAAGGAGACCGGAACACCAATTATTTTCATACACTTGTTCTCATATATCTTCTCTTCGTATCGATAATGATCTACTTGATGATCCCAATATCTTGCGTAGTAACATAATTGGTCACTTTACTATGGCATTGACGGATGATGGTGTTATGTGTGATACGGGTCTTGTTGAAAGATTAATTCGTTCACTAGCGTCAAAATTAGAAAATTCTTCTTTGCTTGCTATCTCGTCTTGGATCTATTTTGCCAAAACAGAAAGAATTTGATGGAGACCTCAATCATAGAATACAAGTTGGATGGATGAAGGGGAAAAGTACATTAGGTGTGTTGTGCGACCGTTGTATGCCATTAAAGCTCAAAGGAAAATTTTACAGGACAGTAATAAGGCCAGCAATGCTTTATGACACGGAATGTTGGCGGTGAAGCATTAACACATACACAAAATGAGTGTAGTGGAGATGAGAATGCTTCGTTGGATGTGTGGGTACAAGAGAAATGATAAGATTAGGAACGAAGATATCCAAGGTAAATTAGGAGTAGCTTGAAGATAAGATGAGAGAAAATCGGTTAAGGTGGTCTGGACATATGAAACGAAGACTTGCAGAGATGCTCTAGTTAAAAGATGTGATTACGAGACAAAGGTTCAGGGCCAAAGAAGTAGAAGAATACTTAGGAAAACTTGGAAACAGACTCTAAAAAAAGATTTGGACTACTTGGACCTAACCAAAAACTTGACACAAAACCAAGTGTAGTGACGTTCTAGAATTCATATAGCCAACCATACTTAGTGAGATAAGACTTTGTTGTTGTTGTTGCTGCTTGCTATTTCGTCTTCTCAAACCATCAAAGACGTACTTTCTATGAAAGCAGATAGTGCTCCAAGCCCTGATGGTTACACTAGTCAATTTTTTCAAGCTTGTTGGGATTTTGTTGGCATAGAGGTTCTTGTATCTTTATTTTGTCTTCTTCAATACAACACAGTAATATCTTTTTCTATGATAGTAACGCTAGAGTGGAAGTGACATTATTGTTTTAATTAAAAAATAATATATATATATATATATATATATATATATATATATATATATATATATATATATACACAACACAGTAATATCTTTTTCTATGATAGTAACGCTGGAGTGGAAGTGACATTATTGTTTTAATTAAAAAATAATATATATATATATATATATATGTAGCTAGGTATATATCTCAAATGTTGATCACTTCTTAACTAAACACACACAAACCTGGTCAATAAGAGGAAGATATCCCCCAACATTTGGAAGGATGGTTCCATTAGGCAAAATGCCACCTTCACCTCCAACACCAACAGGAATGTCGTTGCGATCCATCATAGCAAGAATGTCGTATAAATAATTTACAGCGTGCCCAGCGTCACTCCATCCATTTACATTTACACTAATAGCCTGCAGCGAAAATTAAGTTATGCTCTAGTTAGACAATAGTTTAGCCAACAAGGTACAAATGTTACTCAGAGGAAATTAAAAAGAACACCGTCAAGTCGAATTCTGTCTTGCTTTGCTTCAAGAGATATAAGAGAGCAAGAACATCATCTGTATCCACGTCTGTATCGACAAGAATCCGGCGAGGTTGTGCTTCGACGGGATTTAGCAGAACTCGGAAACATCCGATTACAGTAAGCATCCAAAGCACTCTTCCGAACATCATTGTCATAGTATTGTCAACACACTATGAACAGAACAGAGAAAAGAGAAGGTGCAGTTTTATAGATTTCAAATAACTGAATACTATTGAATCATTTGAAATTCATGTGTCTATTTCTGCACAGATATTAATTTAATTCATTTCTAACACATATTCACGCATTTTGGCAATAAGTAGCAACAAAAATGCCTAAATAGGAATCGAATCCAACATAAAAAGGGCAATATTTTTGTCTATAAAATGGAGAGAATTATCACTAGACTAGTTATGCCAATGAATTAGTGCAGCCCATCTATTCATGCGGACAAAGTAGCATTTACCGACATGAATTACTGCGATTAAATTCATGCACGAGGAAGTTCATGCATTGTATTAGAGAGTAATTTTGGCTTTAATAATATTCCATGTACGTACTAGGAATATATACGAGTCTTCATGAGGATATGGTATTAGGCTCGTTTTGTTGGGATTAGTTGGGTTCTTGCATCACATTAATTTGTGTGATGAGTTCAATGCATGGAAAGGGAGATCAAACATATAAATACTTGTAGAGAATCACAAAACCAGGCAAAAACAAGATAAAACGCTCAAACATCTGCAAATTTTAAAACTAAACGGAGCTTGGTGGTATGTGGTTCTCTTCAAATTTTCAGTCTTGTTGAATTTATGTTGCATCATCTATTAGGTTTTTTCTACGTCTCATGAGTTCTCGCTCGACACAAGATAAGAAAACTAAGATTCTATGGAACGCAATTTTTTTCGATAGCAGAAAATTTTGAAAATCAGAGTTGTGTTCTTCCAATAAATTATTGTGATATGCATAAAATCACACCCAAAAATGGAAGAGAAAATGATTAACAATGTAACTAGACACATGATAATTGTCAAGCAAAAACATCACCAGCTGGGCAGATTTATCATTACTATTTCGTTGGGCACCCGATAATTTTTTTTTCCTCAACAAAGCTTGCTACAACAGCAAACTTCTTTTGTTCACCTAATATGTTAGCAAATTCTTCATGATATGCCTCTGGATTTACACTGCTCAGTATCTTCACCATCTTTGATTGATGTTCATCAACAAGTAGCTGCCCGATCACCGATACATCTCCCTCAGCCACCACCTTGAGGGGCATAAACTTAAAGGTTGGGTTTAGTTGAGGATGACTGCTACCCAAGATTACGGCACCAAGGATTTCCCCTAGATATGTATCCTGTGAAAGTGTGAAGTGACAGAGTGGAAACAATGTAAGTTCATCGACAAAGTGTCATGCATTGAATGAAGAACCTTAGCACTTTGTGCATTTCAAGTCTATCAAAATAATTATCATCCATCTTAAACTGTCATTTAACTTTAGTTTACCGTAATTGTAATCTATCCTACAGTAATTGTCTGCCAGCTCCAAGGATTTGTGTTGAAACCGCAAGTTTTAATATTTCATATATTTTGCATTCTTGAATAAGAAAATTAACCATCAAGTAATTGAAGATAATACTCCCAATCCAGGACTATAGAAACTTGAATTCAATCAGATGGAAAAATTAACAGAACAGGATAAAAAGAATTTTCTTTGCATACGTAGCTGAGTGTGGAAGTTTACCATGTGAAGGTATCTATGATGCTTCTGTTTCAGTTTCCATAGCCTCGAAAGCAGATGCTGGGCAAATACAGCTTCAGGAGTCGAATCTGTTAGCTTTAATTTATCAAGAATATTCTGAAAGGAACTGACTTGCTTCTGTATCCCCAATGGAATCAATGTTATGTTCAGTTTCGAATCAAAAACTGCTTTTGCAGCCAAAGGGTCAAGAAACATGTTGAATTCTGCATATTTGTTTGAAGGAACAGTAAACAGATTTCCTTGCTCGTTATCATGGCGAATGTGTCCCCCAACAATATATACATCCTGCAGGGAAATCATAACAACGAAAATGTCAATCCAATATAATGGCATGACATACAAATTGACGCTTAATTTTCCAAAGCGACGACATTTACCTGAACCACTGAGTCTGTGTTCTCAGAAAGAATGATTTCGGCTAAATTTGTCAAAGGTCCATTGGTCAACAAAGTAATCTTGGATCCTGGATCGAGTGATTTTACAATGGACCTCCAAACATCTAGTGCAGTTGGCTGTCCAAGTCCGGGGAATTCCTTGGTTGCTAGTCCGTATCTGAAATAGTCATAAAGAAGTGATATCATAAAGGGATCCTATAATAAATCTGCCTATCGGGCACATAGATTAGTATACAACATCATAGCAACGAGATGTCTGCTAGTTTAAATAGACAGTGCTACCTCCTAGGACTACTAGGTAAGGCACGAGCAAATCCATAGAGTGTGTCAGAGTCCAAGGAGCCACCACTACCCTGAGGAATGGAACTGATGTACGTGCAGTCTCCAAGAGAAGTGAAAGATGAATAAGATTGCCCAACTGCAAATACATTTCCTAGACCAACTGGAATATCATCACGGCCCATCATATGCAGTATGTCATAAACAACGTCTATGGTTGCAGCGGTTGCCCACCCATTAGCATTAACAAGTATTCCCTGGAAACATCATTTTGTATTAGTAAGAGCTTTATCTTCATTCTTCAAAGGCATGTATGTCGAACCCGGAAGCTAGTAGCAAAGTCACAACATATAGTTGTATTCAAATTGTGTAATTTCTAGCATGCTGCCCTACAATGCTACTCAGTTAGGCTATTCATTTGAATTAGTGCATGCGTAGCACTAAACCTCACAAAGCTTACGGTATCGTACCTTGAGGTTGATCCTTTCCACAGGTAATTTTAGGAGATATAGAAGAACTACAAAGTCCCCAGCACTCATATCCATATCAAATACTAGAGCTTTACCCATCAATTTCTTTCCGAAATCTGGTTTGTGAAGTACACTCTCGTGGAGTGGAAGCTGTGTTCTAATATTCGGCCGTTCAGTTTTCTTAGGTCGATTTATAACCTGCATTTGACACAATTATGGAGGTTATCATTCTGAATCAAGTACAAAGGGGAAAAATTTCTCCAACAAACTTTTGTATGTCATAACTGAAAGGACCTAAAATTGATAATTTTAATCATATACTTACATCCAAGAAACTGTCGTAGAAATATTTGGCACGAGTACTGTTACTGTCATGATCTCGCTTAGCTCCTGTTGCAACAAGTACGCTAACTGCTTCCACACCAGTTGTCTCCTTTGTGTAACCATCCTATTAGCTTTGTCTAAACTTCAGTTAGTTGTTACAACTTAAAAAGGCATAGAGTTATCAAGAAATCAATAAACGTATAACAAAGAAACTGGTGTAGTAACTGAAAGCATACCTGACATTTTCCTTTCCCCTCTTTGACAAGGCAAAACGGGTCTTCCATTCCCATCTGAACATGACCACTATGCACCCCATTCTTCTGTACGCCAAACTTTGGGATCAAACGCCCATCGATGAGAGGGTTTGAGCCGTCAGATATTCCATAAGGTCTGTTTGAAGTAATCACTGTGAGGTTCATGTACACAAATTTAGCAAATTCATTTTCTCTGTGATCTCTCTCTAAACTACGCATTTGAGATAACGCTGCACCAACCATAAAAGCATCCCAGATGCAAAATTCCTGCGAAATAGTCAATAACTCATGAATAGACATCAGAGGTAGACATTCATCTTAATATTAAGAATCATTGCATAATTGCAGATTTTTAGCTCATACATAGAAGAAGATATCATAGGAAACTACCTTATAAAATTCATCGTTCGACCATGTATCACGAACCATTTTCAAGGACTGGAAGCAATAATGTGCCTCAAACGTATCCTGTTTCTGCTCAAATGCTTTGAAAAAGGGCTCATCTAGAGGAATCGTTCTTGTTGCATCCAGAGGAACGAGCGTAACTGGAATACCAGAATGCAATACCTGATATGCCCATAATCAATACCAATATTGTACTTTAACTGAGCACAGAATGACCATCAAACAACTATATACCGTGTATGCAGCAAAAGGATCTCCAAAGATATTGTACTCTCCATATGGGTCGCTGTCTTGTCGAAACAGATTACCAATGTCACCGCACAGCACTGAAGAAGCATTTCCGGAGCAAGTTGATCTGACAGCACCTCCCATGGCATATATATGCTTAATATTTTTCTTTAATTGAGGATTCGTCATAAGAAAAATGGCAAAATTCGTCTGAATACCCATAAGAAACACAGTGATGGGACCTGCAGATATCGCGTCTTTCATCACTTGCTGAGCTGTAGGTTGCTGAAGCGGTACATATTTTCTGTTACCCTGTTCATGTAATCACAGAAATAAATACATATATATATATATATAGATATATATTGCTAGATATAACATGACGTTACCTGAGTTTATATAATGATTGCCTAGTTCAACAAACTCTAAATTGTAAAACTAAATCAGGAAAGCAAAATTGGGCTACGATTTGGCACCTTAGGAAGTAAAGCCTTGCGTAAGCCATAGTTTGTATTTACATCTAGACGACCACTTTGGCCCGGTGGTATTGATTGTCTGTATCTACAGCCACCTGCAGTGGACGGTCCCTTTAAACCAAACCCAAAGTTTGGTATGACCGTGACATTCAAACTTATAACAAGCCGTTAAAGTAAATAATCGGTAAACTAGTTTGCTTGAAGTTGAACAATTTTCGGCTATACACACACCTGGTCAATAATAGGAAGATAACCTCCAACATTAGGCTGGATTGTATCATTTGGCAAAATACCACCTTCACCTCCAACACCAACCGGAATGTCATCACGATCCATCACAGAAAGAATGTCATATATATAATTAACAGCGTGCCCTGCATCGTTCCATCCATTTGTATTAATAGTAATTGCCTGCACAAAACTCAATTACCTTACAATCCATCACCATTGACATATAGTTTATGCAAAATAGCACATCGTGACCTTTCTTTGGCCAGCAACAGTTTTCCAAAGTGAAATCAACTGTTACTGCTGTTAATTATGGGTCCGTTTGGCAGTGTTTCTAGACGGGCTAAAATCACTTTCTGACAACCAAAAACGCTTATGACTGCAATTGGCAGAGCAAAGTTAAAAGTGATATATGAGTCATATAAGTGTTTCCTGAACAAGCACATGCACTTCCAACTGCTTTTTTCAGAAAGAACTTGGACTAATAACAAAATTTTCAATTTAGAAGCAATTCTATCAAAATTCAAAAACGCTTATGGAAAAAGTGCTTCCTACATAACCAGTTCCAAACAAACCCAACAATTATCTTCAACTTAACATGAATTATCAAATTCAGTCTACAGTGAAGTGCACCAATTCTGTGTGAAGCTTAAAGAATCAAAATTTACAACATTTCTAGGACGAAAAATTGATGAAATGCAGGAAAAGGAGAAGAAGATGAAACCTTTAAGTCGAATTCCGTCTTGTTTTGCTTCAAGAGATAAAAGAAAGCAAGAACATCGTCAACGTTCACATCTGTATCTACCAGAATCCGGTGAGGGTGAGCTTCCACTGGGTTTAGCTGCACAACTCCAAGCCATCCAATCAAAGTCAGCATCCAAACAGCTCTTCCCACCATCATCGTCCTCTTCAATGTGATATCCCGGTTCCAATTCCAAGTGGGGAAGATGCAAGTTCAACTTACCAGCTTGACTTTTTAAGTCCAATCAAAAACATTAAAATACTAGTTTTTAGTTTTCCGTAAACAAAATTTTGGACAGAATCTTAACTTTTTATTATTTATTAGAGAATGTTTTTCTCACTATCCTCGATTGATGTGATGTTTATTACATTATTTATTACTATTAAATAACTTTAAATTTCGAAATTTGTCTAATGGACAAACAAAAATTTCAAAATTTAAATTCATTCTACAAAAAATAAATTAAATGATGAGCATTACCACTTCTTGAGGATAGTGAACTGATCACCAAGCAAATCTCGAGACACGCTGCAACACGACCCGACATCACTTGGCAAACCAGGTTAATAGCACTCAACATTATGTGTCAATGGACTCGTTTGGAAGCTATGCAACATCACTCGGCAGCTGACAACATGCCCACTAAGTATTTGACAAAATGCTCCCAAAAAAAATAAAAGAAAAAGAATTTGGCAGGCTTAGCGCACTATTTCCGTCTAACTCTTGATTTTACTTTGAATTGTTCAGTTTAAAATTGTTAAAAAGAAAAATTAAAAGTGAAAGGTAATGTGCAAAAAATAATTTCCTTAAACTATATCTGAATTTGAAAAAAAAAATTAAAATGTCCTTAATTAAAAATATGGTAAATAGAACGGCGCTTATTATACACAAAGAATACTGCATGCATGGATCCTGTGATCTTTTGTTTAAGGGTGGATGGCACCACTTTATATATATACAGTGTTTTAAAAAAGGGCTTAGGCGGCGCCTAGGTGCTAGGCAGTAAAGACCCTTCATGATTTAGGGCAAATCGTTTCGAAAAATCGGTCTGCAGTTAGGCGGTCTTAGGCGGCACCTAGGCGGTTCTCGGCGGATTTGGTTTTTTTATTTATGAATTGTTTGCTTTTTTATTTTTTAGTTTCATGGTGGTATATTTATGGAAATGGTGTACCTAATTTGCAAAGGATAGATTGACTACAAGTTCATCCAATTGTGAATTTGAGAACTTTTGGGGGGGGGGGGGGATACATACAAAAAAAAAAAAAAAAAAAAAAAAACTAGATACAACAACGTTAAATAGTTTAGTCTATGTCCAATCCAATGCAAGGATCATAAACAAAAAGAATTTAGTCTATCATCTAAGAATACTCCTCATTATGATTATATGCTTACTATTTTTTAAATATTGAACTTGTTGGATGGATGTACTTTTTGTATTATTATACTTTTATTTTTGCATTTTGTCATTCTTTTATTATTCATACAAGTTTAGTTTTTTAAAAGTGTAAATAGACACTTATTTACAAGATATATGATAAATTTACATAAATCCGTCTAAACCGCCTAGGCCAGGCCCCGTCTAACCGCCTATGCACTAAACTCCTGCCCGCCGCTCAACTAGCGTTTAGCATTTTTTTAGAACCTTGTATATATATATCAACCATGTGCTGCATAAGATGAACAAATAATTGTTTTGCCAATTTTAAATTTATATTTCAGAATTCCCAAATGCTATGGGGTGTTCAACGATGGGGATATTGTAGGGGTTGCCAAACTTTATAATGAACAAAATTCATGCACAAGGAAGTCTGTGCATTGTATTAGAAAGTAATTTTGGATTTTAATAATGTTTCACGTACGTACTAGGAATTTCGAAGAGTCATCATAAGTATTGGTATTAGGTTCATTGTGTTGGGACAAATTGAGTTCATGCATCACGTTAATTTGTGTGGTGAGTACAATGTATGCGAAGGGATATCATGCGCATAAATACTTGTAGAGAACCACAAACTACCAAGATCAGAACCTTTTGCGGATTTTAAAGGTAAACGGAGCTTGGTAGTATGTGGTTCTCTTCATTTTTTCAGTCTTGTTCAATTTACGTTGCATCGTCTATCTTGACACAATAAAAAATCCAAAAATAAAATAAAATTAAAAAAACGAAGATTCTATGGAACGCAAATTTTTATTCGATAGTTGAAAATTACAGAGTTGTGTTTCTTCCAAAAATTGATTGTGATGAGCATAAAATTACAGCCAAAAATGGAAGAAGAGCACATGATTAACAATGCAACTAAATACATGATAATTGTCAACCAAAAGCATCATCTGCTGGGCAGAAGAATAAATTATCATTACTATGAATCAACGGCCGCGATGATGTGAATCCGGATCCCCGATTTGGTCCTGGGCACCCGATAACCATATTTTCCTCAACAAAGCTTGCTACGACAGCAGACTGCTTTTGTTCACCTAATATGTTAGCAAATTCTTCATGATATGCCTCTGGATTTACACTGCTCAGTATCTTCACCATCTTTGATCGATGTTCATCAACGAGTAGCTGCCCGATTACTGAAACGTCTCCCTCGGCCACCACCTTGAGAGGCGTAAACTTAAAGGTTGGGTTTAGTTGAGGATGACTGCTTCCCAAGATTACGGCACCAAGGATTTCCCCTAGAAATGTATCCTGTGAAAGTGGGAAGTTAACACAATGGAAACCATGTAAGTTCATCGACAAAGTGTCATGCATTAGATATACAGCTGAGTGTGTGGAAGTTTACCATGTGACGGTATCTATGATGCTTCTGTTTCAGTTTCCATAGCCTCGAAAGCAGATGCCGGGCAAATACAGCTTCAGGAGTCGAATCTGTTAGCTTTAATTTATCAAGAATATTCTGGAAGGAACTGACTTGCTTCTGTATCCCCAATGGAATCAATGTTATGTTCAGTTTCGAATCAAAAACTGCTTTTGCAGCCAAAGGGTCAAGAAACATGTTGTATTCCGCATATTTGTTTGAAGGAATAGTGAACAGATTTCCTTGCTCGTTATCATGGTGAATGTGTCCCCCAACAATATATACATCCTGCAGGGAAATCATAACAATGAAAATGTCAATCCAATATAAAGGCATGACATACAAATTCAGGCTTAATTTTCCAAAGCGATGGCATTTACCTCGACCACTGAGTCTGAGTTCTCAAAAGGAATGATTTCGGCTAAATTTGTCAAAGGTCCATTGGTCAACAAAGTAATCTTGGATCCTGGATCGAGTGATTTTACAATGGACTTCCAAACATCTAGTGCAGTTGGCTGTCCGAGTCCGGGGAATTCCTTGGTTGTGAATCCGTATCTGAGATAGACATAAAGAAGCCATGTAATAAATCTGCCTATCATGCGCATAGATTCATACACAACATCATTGCAACTAGATGTCTACTAGTTTAAATAGATAGCGCTACCTCCTAGGACTACGAGGTAAGGCATGAGCAAATCCATAGAGTGTGTCAGAGTCCAAGGAACCACCACTACCCTGAGGAATGGAACTGATATATGTGCAGTCTCCGAGAGAAGAGAATGATGAATAAGATTGACCAACTGCAAATACATTTCCAAGACCAACAGAAATATCATCACGGCCCATCATATGCAGTATGTCATAAACAACATCTATGGTTGCAGCGGTTGCCCACCCATTAGCACTAACTAGTATTCCCTGGAAACATCATTTTGTATTAGTAAGAGCTATATCTTCAAAGGCTTGTATGTCGAATCCGGAAGCTAGTAGCAAAGTCACAACACATACTATTCAAAATGTGTAATTGCTAGCATGCCACCCTACAAAGGTACTCAGTTAGGCTATTCATTTGTATTAGTGCATCTGCAGCACCAAACCTCACAAAGCTTACAAAGGCAGTATCGTACCTTCAGGTTGACCCGTTCCACAGGTAATTTTAGGAGATATAGAAGAACTAGGAAGTCCCCAGCGCTCATATCCATATCAAATATGAGGGCCTTACCCATCAATTTCTTTCCAAAATCTGGTTTGTGAAGTACACTCTCATGGAGTGGAAACTGTGTTCTAATATTCGGCCGTCCAGTTTTCTTAGGTCGATTTATAACCTGCATTTGACACAATTATGAAGTTATCATTCTGAATCAAGTACAAAGGGAAAAAAGTTCTCCAACAAACTTTTGTATGTCGTACCGGAGAGGACCCAAAATTGATAGATTTTGATCATAAACTTACATCCAAGAAACTGCCATAGAAATCTTTGGCACGAATGCTGTTGCAATCACGATCTCGCTTAGCTCCAGTTGCAACAAGTACGGTAACTGCTTCCGCACCAGTTGTCTCCTTTGTATAACGATCCTATTAGCATTGTCCAAACTTCAGTTAGTTGTTACAATTAAAAGGCGTAGGGTTATTAAGAAATCAATAAACGTATTATAGAGAAACTGGTGTAGTAACTGAAAGCACACCTGACATTTTCCCTTCCCCTCTTTGATGAGGCAAAACGGGTCTTCCATTCCCGTCTGAACATGACCACTATGCACCCCATTCTTCTGTACACCGTACTTTGGGATCAAATGCCCATCAATGAGAGGGTTTGAGCCGTCTGATATTCCATAAGGTCTGTTTGAAGTAACCACTGTGAGGTTCATGTACTCCAATTTAGCAAATTCATTTTCTCTGTGACCTCTCTCTAAACTATGCATTTGAGATAATGCTACACCAACCATAAAAGGATCCCACAAGCAAAATTCCTGCGAAATAGTCAATAACTTATGAAATATATCATAGGAAACTACCTCTCTCTAAACTATGCATTTGACATTCATCTTAATATTAAGATTCAAGAATCAGTGTATAATTGCAGAATTTTAGCTCATACATAGAAGAATAAGATATCATAGGAAACTACCTTATAAAATTCATCATTCGACCATGTATCACGAACCATTTTCAAGGACTGGAAGCAATATTGTGCCTCATATGTATCCTGTTTCTTCTCAAATGCTTTGAAAAAAGGCTCATCTAGAGGAATCGTTCTTGTTGCATCCAGAGGAACGAGCGTGACTGGAATGCCAGAATGCAATACCTGATATGTCTATAATCTTTACCAATTTTGTACTTTAACTTAGCATAGAATGTCCATCAAACAACAATTTACCGTGTACGCAGCAAAAGGATCTCCAAAGATGTTGTACTCTCCATACGGATTGCTATCTGGGCGAAATAGATTACCAATGTCACCACACAGCACTGAAGTGGGATTTCCGGAGCAGGTTGATCTCACAGCACCTCCCATGGCATATATATGCTTAATATTTTTCTTCAAATGAGGATTCGTCATAAGAAAAATGGCAAAATTCGTCTGAATACCCATAAGAAACACAGTGATGGGACCTGCAGATATCGCGTCTTTCATCACTTGTTGAGCCGTAGGTTGCTGAAGCGGTACATATTTTCTGTTACCCTGTTCATTGTAAACACAGGAATATATAGTTGCCAGATATAACATGACGGTACCTGAGTTTATATAATGATTGCCTAGCTCAACAAACTTTAAATTGGAAAACTAAATCAGGAAAACAAAATGAGGGTACAATTTGGTACCTTAGGAAGTAAACCCTTGCGCATACCATAGTTTGTATTTACATCTAGACGACCACTTTGACCCGGTGGTATTGATTGTCTGTATCTACAGCCACCTGCAGTGGATGGTCCCTGTAAACAAAATCCAAAGTTTGGTATGACCGTGACATTCAAACCTATAACAAGCTGTTAACGTAAATAATTGGCAAACTAGTTTGGTTGAAGTTGAACACTTTTCGGTTATACACACACCTGGTCAATAATAGGAAGATAACCTCCAACATTAGGCTGGATGGTGTCATTTGGAAAAATACCACCTTCACCTCCAACACCAACCGGAATGTCATCACGATCCATCACAGAAAGAATGTCATATACATAATGAACAGCGTGCCCGGCATCACTCCATCCATTTGTATTAACAGTAATTGCCTGCACAAACCTCCATTACCTTACAATCTATCACCATTGACATATAGTTCATACAAAATGGCACATCATGATCTTTCTTTGGCCAGCAACAGTTTTTCCAAAGTGAAATCAACTATTACTGCTGTTAATTATGGATCCTTTTAGCGGTGTTTCTAGGGCTAAAATCACTTTCTGACAACCAAAACGCTTATGACTTCTCTTGGCATAAAAAAGTTAAAAGTGCTTTATGGGTCATATAAGTGCTTCCTGAATAAGCACAGGCACTTCCAACTGCTTTTTTCAGAAATAACTTGGACTTGTAATAAAATTTTCAATTTAGAAACAATTCCATCAAAATTCAAAAACGCTTATAGCAAAAGTGCTTCCTACATAACCAGTTCCAAACAAACCCAATAATTATCTTCAACTTAACATGAATTATCAAATTCGGTTTACAGTAAAGTGCCCCGATTTTGTCTGAAGCTTAAAGAATCATATCTACAACATTTCTAGGACGAAAAATTGATGAAATGCAGGAAAAAAAATAAAAAAAAAGAGGAGAAAAAGATGAAACCTTTAAGTCGAATTCCGTCTTGTTTTGCTTCAAGAGATAAAATAAAGCAAGAACATCGTCAACGTTCACATCTGTATCGACAAGAATCCGGTGAGGGTGAGCTTCCACTGGGTTTAGCTGCACAACTCCAAGCCATCCAATCACAGTCAGCATCCAAACAGCTCTTCCCACCATCATCGTCCTCTTCAACGCGATATCTGGGTTCCAATTCCAAGTGGGGAAGATGCGAGTTCAACTTACCAAGTGTTGGATGAACTGATCACTTGGCAAATCTCTGCACGCGCTGCAGCATGAGCCGATATCACTCGGGAACACAGGTTAATGGCACTCAACATTACGCGTTGATATACTCGCTTGGAAGCCGCAGATGAGTGCATGGCCGCCAAGTGTTTGACGAACGCCATTTTATTCTGACATTAACAAATAAATCCTCACTTACTTAGATTCTTAAATATAAAATTGAAGTTTTCAACCGTCAATTATTTTGACAATTTTATAAAATTTTCGTTAAGTAAGAAAAATATGGCAAAAGTACTTTTAATTTTTGTCAATTTATTTGGGTTCATTTTTATTAAATTGAAGATATTTTTGTTGTTTTGACACTTCTTTAACATAAATTTTTTACGAAGTGATCCAAATGATTGAAGGTAGACCAACTCCGGGATCACTTCTATTAATTTTAAATCTTATAAACCAAAATGAGGATTTATGCTATTCTACGAACCATTTTGACTAAAATGCCTTGACGAAATGTTTCACTTAAAAAAACTAAAAGGATCGTCCTATTTCTGTCTAAAAGAAGCTTAGATCTTTTAACAAGGACCCTCCAAAATTAAAATTCAAAATCATAACAATTCATCACTTGCAATATTAACTTATCTATATAAATTATGGGAATGGTTTATGTACTTTTTTTCTCATTTTGGTAGGTTATAGTCTAATAAATATTGAGTCACCCCAGTCAACCCAACTAGAACATTTGTTAATTGATTTGCTGAAATTCCGTGGAATATGAAAATTATGGGGAGGCAGATCCTCTACATACATACAGAGCATACTGATCAAATAATCCTCGCCTTTCAAATTGATCCTACGGTCAAAAGCTATAATAATTTTTAACCGTTGGATCAAATTTTTAAAGGTCCGGATCACTTGATCCTTGGGTTTTTGAGGGAGAAATCCGGAAAGGATCTATTTTCGTTATCACCACACAGACGGAGTACAAGTGCATTCTGGATTCTTGCTGCCATTGAAAAGGCAGAGAAGACTTTTGAAAGCTACAATAACTTTTGGCCACAGGATAAATTTCAAATGCTAAGATTATTTGATTCCTAAGCTCCGGAGGTATAGATCTAGAGAGAATTTGCTTCCTATTTAGAGGACTTTAATGATGTATACATAGAAATAAAAAAAAAATTTGCACGCATTTTGTTTCACTTTGGATACACCCATACAAAGGAAGGGGAAACAAAACCTTTGAATTACCTATTCTCCTATAGAAATAAGACAACATTAACTTTGAGTTAGATAAAGAGTAAAGTGAATAGTATCATAATTAACCTTTTAGTATAAATATATGATTTTTCGTTAAAGTGAATAGTACCGAACATTTTATTAAAGTTTTTTTTTTTTTTATTTGAACGACTATACAAAACCATCCAGTCGTTTAGACTTCTGGGCAATAATTTCTCGATACGTGAGGAGCATTCACTACTCATCAGTCATCACCCAACAGTCAGCCCCATGTCCCCAAAGGGACATCCAATAAAATTGAAACAGCCAGCCCCATATATTTTTAGTTAACCAACTTTCCCAATTTCCAATTTTCTAAATTTTAGGGTTTATCAAAATATGAAAAGTACAATAAATCGCATATAGTGGCCAAAGAAGTTGAAATGCTTCTAAGAGTCTTTTAGGTTTCTGAAATGATGGATTGTCATGACGAAACTACCAACTAGTTTTCTTTTTGAAGAAAGAAAAAGTCTGAAAAGTACTCGTT